>NW_012267289.1:11696802-11909345 GCF_000151885.1 Dipodomys ordii | reverse complement strand
TTGTGATCATTTGGGTAAATGCCCAAAAGTGGGATTGCTGGATCATAGGGGAGCTCTATGTGGAGTCTTTTGAGGAACCTTCATACTGCTTTCCAAAGTGGTTGAACAAGTTTACACTCCTACCAACAATGCAGTAAGGTTCCCTTCTGTCCAAATTTGGAGGGGATAATTCTTTACAATGGGAAACAAGCCATTAGAATGTTTGGTAGCATCTCTGATTCCTACTTGCTAAGATGCTTGTAGCACTCCCCGGCTGTGACAACCAAAGAGGGATCTAGATGTTGTTGAATGTGCAATTGAGAGATAGAAGGGTGAAAATTAACCCTGGGTAAGAAATCCTGCCCTAAATGTCTCATAAAATAAGAAGAAGAAGCAGGTTTTATATTTAGTCAAGATTAAGTAGCAGATAAATGATAATGTTAAAAGACAAGGATGGTTGACACTGATGAAGATATATTGTGTTCATAAACTGCCTTGTTAAATGGTAGCTCCTTTGTATAATTACTTAAACATTTTTTAATATTCTATTGTAAAAGTACTGTACAGAGGATTTACATTTACATGAGTAAGGTAATAAGTACATTTCCTACCCAGCATTCTTGCCTCCTCCTTTGTATTTCCCCTACTATCTTTTCCCTCCCCATCTACCCAACACCTCCCTTCCACCACAAGATGTAAATTTCATTTTCAACATAGTGTCTTGTATGTCTCATTGTTACAATGAGTCAACCTGTATCCTTGTTTCAGCATTTTGTTATTTCTTTTCCCCTCCCCAAATTAGAAAAATGCATATACAAGATGCAGGACACCAGAATTAAATACAGTGAAAATAGGGGTTATTGCATGGAGGAAGAACATACAAAAGAAACAAGAAATATCACATACTACATTAAAAACAACAGCAACAAAAAAATCTCTTGGGTCCCTATCTTGGGGATCATTTTGTTTAGTATCATAAAGACAATTTTTTAAAAAATCAAGAAAATACAAAGATACCTGAAGCTGGTGTGTTTGAATTGAACCCTAGATGTGTCACTTACTAATTGTTCAAAATTTTGCATGTCATTTAACTTTCTTAAAATGAGTCAAACACTGAGTTTCATCAAGTGGTTTAAATAAGATATTTAGAGTTTAAAATAAGTGCTTGTAGGAACTATAGGATTTATCAGGAGAATAGAGAAAAATAATGCAAACCAAAGGCAACAGAAGTACATGTTGTTTAGTTGAACCTTGAAGCTTTACATAACATCTTCAGAAAAAAATGGAGTCATGTCCCCCTCTTGAATTCATTCAGTTATAAATATCATATTAGCAACAGTGGACTGATCTACTCACATATCTACAAATGCTTAAAAGCAGAATTCTCTCCCACAGGTAGAAGAATAGGGATGGTTGGGAGCCTAAGACCTAATGTGATCTGGCTGGACAGAAGTCCTAAGAATAACTTTTAGGATGGGGAAAAGTGACCCTCTGCCAGCTGCAACAAAGAAATGGTATTTTGGATTCATAATCCCAAGATAATGAGCTATGCCAACAACTGGAGCAAACTGGGAAATGAGTTCTGCTGAACTCTAAATCAGAGACCGCTCAGCTAATTCAGATATTTTCCAGGGTATTCTGGGAACAGATAAACTAGCAAGATTTACCCAAAGGACTTTCAGAACTGTAAGATAATAAACTGATTATTACTGTTATTTAAGCAAATAGACTTATGACCATTAATCACATAGCACTATAACCTAATTCAACTACTTTAAGTGTAGATGAATCTTCATCTTATTTGGGATTTTAAGAAATGGTACCTAAAATGTATATCCTGTTTGTTCACATATATGAAATGTAAATAGCTACCAGAATGAATTAAGGAAAAACGATAGGAACCACAAACAACATACTGAATGGTTTCATCAATAATACTACATTACTGGGGGTGGGAGGGGAAGCAAAGAAAAAACAGATACAAAATGATACTTATCAAGTAATTTCACTTACAGAATACTAAGATTGAGTAAAAAAAACTATGCCGGTCACAAAATATATACCTAGGTTCTAAACACACAAAGAACAAAGTGATTTCCAAGAAACTCAGGACAGATGATTTCCTTTGACAGAAAGAAAGGAATCAAGATGGAGAGCAACTAAGTGTGGATGAGGTGTTATGTCTGGTGAAGGCTTTCTGAAATGGCATGCAGTAGGTGATGATTACAGGTGTGTTTATGATTATTCACTGCAGGTAAAGTTTATTTTCTGTCTTTTTAATGGCTTTTTTAAAGATAATGTTTCAAAGTCAATAAATCCTGCAGGGCCTTGTGCTGTTTCAGCTTATTTTAAGGAACTTAGTTGGAAGCTCATGAAAGGAAGGGGAGCATGTGAGAAGCTCCTTGTAATAAATACTGTCAGCCCAGATCCCTTGTCCTTCTCCAACAGGGATCTTTCTTCACTGACATATATGAGGAATGTAGCTTGAAGACCCACTCCCTTTGCCCAAACACCCATATTTTCTCTTAGATACTCTGCTCTCCTAAAATGAACTCTTTTCTCTCCCTTTATTTATTTATTTTACTGTGTGCTATTTTAGGAAGGTGTCTCCATTTTTTTAAAAAACATGAACATAAATTATCTCAGAAGGAGCTTGTGACTGCTCTGATTCACCATCTCTCCTATTTTCTTGATTCATTTCATTTGCTTCCTATCATTTGCTTCTCCTCAGAAGGCAGCTAAGAGTTTGCCAGGATGCCAGTACTAATGTATCCTGCCTTATTACTTCTCTCATGTAGTACCTACTTTTATATCAATATGAGTGGGAAGAAGCAGATAAACTGCTGATTGCTTTGTTCCTTCTCCAAACTAGGCCTCTGGCTACATGAAATAGCCCTGCTTCCTTCCATATAACTATTAGATTTTTTTTTTTTACCTTTCAGAAATATCTAAAATGGAAACTTCCTCACCATTCACGGTGTTCTACCTCAGAGGGTTCAAACTATTTGGCTTTAGAGAAGGTGGTTTTCCATTAGACCTGGCTTTCAGAGATGAGATACAGCTTACCCATAAATGTGTAAGATTATGAACTAATTGCTCTCAAAGAAATGAAAATTAATGCTTTTTTTGTTGAAGCTTATGGGTATGCTACAATCGGTTTCTAAGGAGTTTTACAAATCAAAAGAATGAGACCCACTTGCCTGACTATTCTAATTCAACTTTAATCCCAATTTGGTATCAGCTGATCCTCTTCCATGTGTGTCCTGTTCATGCCTATTTCTAAAAGTATATAATGATTTTTTCCAGTGTCCCCTTAAATTGAAGTATCTTACCTCATTTCCTTTTTCGTTTAAATTGTGTGTGTTCTTCAAATTACAGCTCAAAACTTACTTCCTAAAGATTTTTTTCCAATCACATCAACACATAGCTTTCTCACATGAGCTCTTATTATTCCTTAATTGAATCTCATTAAGTTGATGTTTGAGCATGCTATACTTCTTAGACAAGCCTATCAGCTCACAAAACACGTCTATGTGTGTGTGTGTGTATGTGTGTAGTGTGTGTATTTAATTGTGTGCATTACTTGAAAACATGGTAGGTGCTGAAAAGAAAAGCAGTATAGAATCATGGGGCAATTAGTCTTTTGAAAACAGCTTTAGGGGGGAAGAAAAGTAACCTCCTCCAACCTTAGAGCTATAAATTATAAAAACTCAGGGAAAAAGCAATTGAGCCAAGGGATTCCTGGCACCCATAATAGTGAATAATTGGTAAGATGGTCAGAATGTGCTTGTTAATTTGATTTATTAATTTAATGTGAAGTGAGGATAAAACTAGTTCTTCCTGGAAACACAGAAAAGGCAGAGAATTTATGATCTAGGAAACAAGTTGGAACTAGAAAATGATAGAATTGATCTACAGTTGAATGAGCTGGGGATAATCTCTACTTTTAGCAAAAGCTGGGGTTCTGCTCATCTTTATCCACAGCAGGATGCATCATTACTTCTACTTTTACATGTTGATTCTCATTTAAACTGCTCAAAAATTCTAGAGAATAAGAGTCATATCCAGGAAATAGAGAGCAGTTTTTTTCTTCGTTGTCTTTGTTTTCTTTTATCTTTTTTCCTGTTTGTTCCTTTTTATGTCTTTGGGAGTGTAAGGGGAAGCACAGTAATAGAGGGGGACAAAGGGTGATCAAATGCAGCAATGGTTATCCCTGGACACTATCTTGAAAATGAACTATACAATTTGTGGGTGGGGATGGGAGAGAAAAGCTGGTAGAGAGGGAGGGAAGGAGTGACACTATCCAAAACAAAATGTACTCTTTACCTGACCTATGTAACTGTAAACTCTTTGTATATCACCTTTTAATAATTTTTCATCAAAATAAGCTATGATCCTGCTATAGTATATTACTTCAACTTTATTGATACAGAATAACAAGAAGTTATTACTTTACATTTCTGAATGTCAAAAATCTAACATTGGTTTCCTTTTTCTTCAAATTGCAGTGCCAAATGTTAGTATTTTGGAGGTCCAAAGGAAGAATTTTTGTAATCGTTTTTAGAGGCTGCTCCTATTTTTCTCTCTCTCTCCTACTTTTTTCCATTCCCTTATTCTTTCCCTCTAATTCTCTCCTCCCCTCTGTCCTTCTTCCTCACCTTCCCCACTCCACCTCTTTTTGCCACATCTCTTTTTATGGATCCAACCCTTGTGATTACATTTGACCCTTCATGCAATTCAGTATAATTTCTGGATTGCAAACTCTCTAATTAAATAATATCTACTAATTCCCTCTTGCCAACAAAAATAACATTCACAAGTTCAATGAATGAAGACACAGAAAAGTCAGAGGATCATGATTCTGCACACCACAGAAGGCAAATAAGTCATCCAAGAGTCTCACAACTGGGAGCTAACAAAGCTGGAATTCACATTTCATCTGCTTACCGCTGTTAGAGTATGCTTATTTCTCTTACTTCCTCATTTTTCCTTTTTGCTTCTTATTTTTAGAAGGATCCACAGTAAATAAAGGAAATGTATGAAAATAAAACAAGTAAATCTAAATTTTATTTCTGACTGCCAGATATTTCAACAATAGGCCATTCAAAATAGGAAAAAGTACTATCATTTACTGACAACTTCATACAAGTCAATAGGTCACACCCAAATTGATCTGGGAGACATCCACGGTACCAAGAGTAAGATGCACTTAACTTAGAAAATGCAATATTCCTCACAAGAGAATATAAATAGTTATTAATCCATAAAATGAAAAAGAGCATCTCTGAATGACCTCTTTGAATTCATGTTTTCTATGCAACTCAGTTGAAAAAGAACCTTGGTTTGAGCTCATGATCCTTTAAACTGAATACATAAGCTAAGAAAGCAGAAAGAGAAAGAAGGGCAAAAGACGAGAAAGAAAAAAGGTGTCAAGTAATTCCTGGTTATTCTTCAATACACCATTCTCACCAGGGAGTGACTTAATATGATACAGGTAGCAAGGAGTAGGTCATCTGGGAGCCCTAAGAATCGGCATTCACCCAGGAGGGTGAAAATCTGGCTTTATGCTAGTCAGAAGAAAGATGCTACTCATATGGTCTAAATTATGTGTCTTGAACTGTAGGAAACAGTTCAAGATTAAAAATTCACTGGAATATCCCAGTGTATATATTTCTAGTGCACTTCCTGAGAACTTCGTAGCACGCTAAGTTAAAATCTCATCATAACAAGTATCCAAGGTGGTTTGTTCTCTGGTAAAGCGTGAGGGCTTCCTTAGAAGGAAATGGAGATTAATGTAAGACAGGGATGGAGCACATTAGTAGGTATCTGAAAGCTAAAAATATATCCAAAACGTGACCCAAGCTACAACGGTGAATAGATAATGGGAAAATGAAGTAATGCTATCAGAGTGCACTCTTCCAGAGTTCCTGTGGACTGTTCATTTTAAATATTGCCAAAAGGTACCTCAATGACACTCCAATTTACTTGGGCAACTGAACACAGCCAAAGCTCTGTGACATGTGTGAGGCCCTTCTAGTGCATACATGTGTGCCTGAGAATCTTCCTCAACCCACTTGTAAATTTGGGGAGGAACAGTGTTCTCTGACTTCAGAGACATAAAATGTTCTTTGTTGATTTGGTCGCCTTGATAAGTGAATGGATTTAAAATAATCTAGGGTTATTTTACACCTTTCCCTGGAGGGCTCAATATATTGACAAATCCTTTTATATTGCTCTTTGTTTAATCCCGAAGATTTACCTAGAAGAACTTAATATTTACTAATGTTCCTTGAAATATTTATATCACTAACAAATATCCCATACTCATGTATGTGCCTGCAGAGACAACTTTGTTCAGTAATTGAGATTGACAGGAAACCTTGAAGAATAGGACCTGATTTCTTCACTCTTGTTTAAGGACAATCCCACTTTATGCCAGAGGGCAGTTGAAGTCTTCGGTATTAATTCTTCCAAAAGAAGCACAAATTAAAAACCTCTTTTCAGCTTAATATGTCAGTTTTATTGACCCTTTAGTAAGTAATGTTCTTAAAGACACTCACTGCAGATTGGAAATAAGTTTTCCATTAAATTTCCTATGCTCTAATAAGCAAAGTTCTTAAACAAAGGCAAATTATGGGTAATTGGTTTGGATTTCTATAAACTTTTCTCTTTGCCTTCCCTTCTATTCCTATGGCTACTGAATGCATCAATTGTGCATTGCAATTTATGGCAAGTTTTCTGAGAGACCAGCACGTTAGACTTTCTTCTCAGAGCCTTGGCTAAGTGCCAAGGGCATTTAGGAGCTGAGAAAAGACCAGACAGAGATGGTTGGTATTGCATCCTGCAACTACTAAGGTCACTTTATGCTGGTGAATGTCACCCAAGGCCTTTCTTGCTTCAGAAATTCTTTCTCCATTGATTCTGTTAGGAAGACGGAACAGGAAAAGAGAGAAAGAAAGAGGGGGAGAACTAAGGATATTTTTCAGTTTTCTATCCTTAATGCTTTATTTTCAGTATACCCAGAGATCTTATTATGAGTCCTTGAGTAGGAAAAAATTTACAATAACCTCAAGATGTTAATGGCCATCATATGCCATGGTGATATGGTAACATCCTACAGTGACTGGGCCCGCGTGGCTGATCTCAGCCGGTATCATCACAGATCCTGATGCTGAGGGAACAATCCATTACAGTCAGAGCTGTTCACCACTGAGAAAGCATTCTTAGTTCTTACGTAAATTTGTCTGCAGTTCAATGGAGACAGTCAAATGAAAAAAAAAAAAAAAAAACCTAAGATCCAAAAACCAGATGTGAAAGTAAAAGCCAAATGTGACTACATCTGAATAATGAGAGAAGAGCCATTGAATGAGATGTTATGCACTCAGAAAAACACCAAAACTACCTGGATGCACCTCACTATAACCTACTGCCCATCTCCATTTGTAGATAAGAGTTGTGAACATTTTCTGGCTTCTGTGACTTGAAAGCTCAGAAAAGATACATTCCAATGATGTGAATGTCAGAAGACATTGAGGCAGCTGTTCATTCCCACACATAATATTGCTGGAGGCCTACTAGGTGAAGTTCCTTTTGAGGACACACAGGATACCGCTACATACAAAAGACGCCAACCTCTTACTCTTGAATTTGTGAATCTTCCAAGGTCCTGATTCTATGCCTAAAGTCAGTTGTGTCTCTATTAATAAAAGAAGCAAGTTCACAGTTTCATTTGAAATTAAAAGCAATAATAGATACAATACAGCCTCAGGAGCAAAACCTTTTGAGGAGGACACAAATGAGCAGGAATCTCAAGGAAGGGTATAGAGGAGATGAATTTACAACAGTTCAGGTGAGCAAAGCCATACAGATTCCCTGCTAGTGGTGTTTATTCAGCAACAACATATGAACTGTATCATGTGTATGCCACACACACCTCCATCTGTGTTCACCTATATACACATCAATCAAGTTCTTTTTGATACTCACTAAGGTAGATTATCTGTTTAAAGGAATTTATCAGGCATAGAAAATGGATTTGAGGAATGGAAATAATTTTTTTAATTTATTTATTTATTTTTTATTTGTGAACATACTGTACAGAGGGGTTACAATTACATGGGCAGGATAATGCGTACATTTCTTACCAAGCATTGCAGCCTCCTCCTGGAAATAATTTTTTTGCCAAACGTGATAAGCAATCACCAATGATGCTCTGCCTTTCCAATTGATGAGTAACTGGTACTGAGAAAACCTTCATATAGACACACCCGTTCCCTTAAGAGTGGGGCTTAAGTAAAGGTTTATGCATTCCAACAAAATGTCAGATTTACACAAATCAAATTATAGTTAACTCATCTCTTTAATTTATCTCTACAATGTTAACAAATGCATTTTATAAAGCACACTGTCCATAGTCCAATATTCATCTCAGGAGTAAAGGATTAGCATATATTACATACTTTTAATGAAATTGCCCAATCAGTGTACATCACAGTAATTTGTAGTTTTCAATCAATAAGAAGCAATTAATGGAAAATATCACGATAAAGTGCATAAATAGGCACTTTATTAATATTATTAATATGCTCTATTAATATTGTCTGTAGACTGCATCAAGTGCACATTATATATTCTACATTCATTGTTGTGTACATTAAAATACACCTTAGCCCATAATCAAACACATTCAAAGTCCTTGCTAAAGTTATGTTATAGCTATCATCTCAAGTGGATGACACAGAGAGTGATTTACACAGTTCCATATTGAAATCCTCCACTCAGACCTTCAGACCATTCCACTTACACATCACAAGGCAGAGTCCATTGGCCAAGAGGCATGAAGAAACAAATAAATATTCCAAGACTTCACAGTTAAGCTTTTTAAAATTAAAAGATATCCCAGCAGGCCTGTAATTGATTTCAAATATCTAGCACAGCATCTCAGAGAGATTTATCACCTCTTGCCCTTAGACACTTCGGTACTTCAGATCCATATTGGTTTTGTGCTCTCAGAACGCAAGCGCAGTCTGACACCGCCTGATAAGAATGGACCTCTCCACGTTTGCAAGCGTCACCTTTTCTTGAATGAGGGAAAGTAATAAAGAGAAGTTTCTGGTACCTGAAATTTACTGATGAGGAATCTAATTTGAGAGGGAGAAAAAATCCCTAATAAGTGATGAAGAAGGGGGGAAGTAGACAGTATAGTTGTTTTTAGTGTACTATGTGATTTTCTTTTGTTTTTGTTTTGTTGTCAGTCAAGGGGCTTGGGCGCTGTCCCTCAGCTCTTCAGCTTAAGGCGAGCACTCTACCGCTTGAGCCACAGCACCACTTCTGGTTTTCTAGTGGCTTATTGGAGATAAGAGTCTCGAGGACTTTCCTGTCTGGGCTGGCTTTGAACTGCAATCCTCAGATCTCAGCCTCCTGAGTAGTTACGGTTATAGGCGTGAACCACGAGCCCCCGGCTTTTTCTTTCTTTTTTTATTATTGTGAAAATACAGTACAGAGGGGTTATAATTACATGGGCAAGATAATGAGTACATTTCTTATCAAGCATTGTAGCCTCCTTTATTTCCCCTTCCCATCCCTTCCCATCCTCCCCCTAACCCCCCACCCAATCCTCCCCACTCCTCCTCTTCCCCCCACCAAAGTTGTAAAGTTCGTTTTTAAACAATTTGTTTTTCCCCTTCCCCTCCACAAATTATACTAACATCAAATATAGTGAAAACAATGATTATACCGTGGGGGAAGGACATACAAAGCAACAAAGTATTATCTTATAAATATGTTAGAAACAATAGCAAGAAAGAAAAAACATTTGAGTCCTTATCTTGGGGTTAATTTCGCCTCACATCAACTTATCTGACCGATTCTGCTTTGTCTGGGACATATACTAGTTATTTCATATAAGGGAAACTATGGGACCTGTGCTTCTTTGGGCCTGGCTTACTTCACTTAATATAATTTTTTCTAATTCTTTCTATTTCCTAACAAATAGATCGATGTCATTCTTTCTGATGGAGGCACAGAATTCCATTGTGTATATATACCACATTTTCTTGATCCATTCATCTACTCAGGGGCATTTGAGTTGGTTCCATATCTTAGCTATGGTAAATAATGCTGCAATAAACATAGTTGTTCTGGTAGCTTTAGTAAGGTCTTGTTTGTGATCATTTTGGTAAATGTCCGAAAGTGGGATTGCTGGGTCATAGGGGAATCAAAGCAGATACCCTGAAAACATTACAGGATGGAATAGTAGAAACCTTAGGTTTCCTTGGCACAGACCAAAATTTTTTTAATAGAGACCCGGAAACATAACAAATCAAAGAAAGATTGGACAAATGGGATTGCATAAAGTTGCAGAGCTTCTGCAGGGCAAATGACATAGCTAGCAAGATCAATAGAAAGCCCAGGGATTGGGAGAAGATCTTTACTAGTCATACAATGGACAAGGGTCTCATATCTAAAATATACTGGAACTCAAAAAATAAATCCCTCAACAACAAATCCTCAAAGAAAGAATTGCCCAATAAATAAGTGGGCTAAAGACTTAAAGAGAAACTTCTCTGAAGAGGAAAGAAGGATGGCCAATAGACATATGCAGAAATGCTCAACCTCTCTAGCCAATAAAAGAAATGCAAATCAAAACAACACTGAGATACCACCTCACCCCAGTTAGAATGGCTATAATCAAGAACTCTAATAACAACGGATTCTGGAGGGGATGTGGCCATAAGGGAACCCTACTGCATTGTTGGTGGGAGTGTAAACTTGTTCAACCACTTTGGAAAGCAGTATGGAGTTTCTCAAAAAACTCCACATAGAGCTCCCCTATGACCCAGCCATCCCTTTTGTTTCTTTTGTATGTTCTTCCTCCTATGGTATATCCCGTTGTCACTGTATTTGATTCTGGTACCCTACATCTTGTATATACATTTATCTAATTTGAGGAGGGGAAGGGGAACAACAAGGACCCAGGGTGACCCATTGCAACGCTGAGACTCACAAATCACTGTGTTGGAAATGAACTTTACAACTGGGGGTAGAAGGGGAGGCGGCCTGAGGAGAGGAGGAGGTGGGGGAAGAATGGAGAGTGGGAAGAAAATGAAGGAGTGGGTAACAATATTTGACAAGAAATATACTCATTATCTTACTCATGTAACTGTAAACCCTCTGTACAGCATCTTTACAATAAAAAGAACTATACACAAAAACAGGAACCAAATCTTAAACTTCTCAGTCAAATTCAATATGTATTCCTTTAAAGAGAAATGTTCAGCTGAAGTAAGTGCTATAATTTGGATATACTTTGTGTGTCCATTGCAGTTAAAGACTTGTTAAGCCTTACAGTATAGATTTGAGGACTATTGGACCTTGGGAAGCAGGGCCTAATGAGAGTCCATATGTCACTAGAGAGGCATATGTAGCATGTTCTCCATCATAATGTGACATTTCTTGATGCAGGTGCAGTGTCCTCTAACCTCCTGACCTGAGCTACCTAGAACTGCTCTGGATTTTATGCACTGTCTGTCTCAAGTACTTCGTTGTGCCAATCCAAAGCTGACTGATAGGTAAGAAAGTAGAATCTGACAAGCTCTTAAAAGGAGAACAAGAAGCCCTAACAAAATCCTGTGAAATTCTTGAAGAAAAGTAGGAGAGGAACATCCTAGAAGATTGCGAGCCCATAATCCAAAATTTATCATTCTTGAGATCAGTTTTAGTCAAAAATGTCTTTACCATGGGGGATGCCAAAGGCTTAATCCATGTTCTGGCTATGTTCATTCTCTTTATCCTCTAAAGCAGGAAGAAAATTAAAGTGTTATAAATTTAAAAGAAGAATTCAGAGCCCTCTCCTCCTCCACAGGTGGCCTAGAAGAAAACCCATGTGGGGCACAAGTTCATTTGACAGGAGCCAGCAGGAGACCCAGCAATGGGGTGTGTGAAATTACCATGTGACCCCAGAAGTCTTACCTCTTCAGAAAATAGCATGGCAATTAGCACAAATAATTACACTCAGAGACAAAGCTTCTTTTGGCAAGTGAGTTAATTTTTCAGTTTGAAAGTTCCTTTTACTACTGTGCACCGTACCAAAAAAAAAAAAAAAACCATGATGTACAATGAAAATAAAATATTGGATTGAATACAAAAGCTTTGAAATTTTCAGACTTAAGAACTACTAAAATTGTTCGGTATAAAGTTGCTATTCTAATTAAATCATTTCTCAAATATCCTCAAAGCAAGAGGCAAAATGGTGCAACTTTTAAAGTGAGATTCAAGTTCAGAATAGATAGCACAGAACATGCAAACTAGGCAGTCTTCAGCTTATAGGCAATGGTGTCCCAAAGCACTTTTATAAAAAATGGAAGCTTTCCTTTTGTCTTTTTAATTTAAGCAAATAGAATGGTTATCTAAGAGACCTCTTCTGTTCCGAAGCTGGTTTAGATTTAAAAAAAAAAAAAAAAACTTCTTGATGCTCCCAATGCACTCCCAGCTTATCTTCAATGAAGACAATCACATGGCCGCAACTGTGTAAGAGGATGGGGAGAGGGAAAGATATGAACAGGGTCAAAATGCATTGTGTCTGTGCATGAAAATTGCATAAAGAATTCCATAGAAAGCTGTTGAAAGACAGGAGGGAAAAGTGGACAGAGGAAGAAATAAACAGTGAAGGAGTTTAATCAAATAACAATACAAGATACGTCTATGGGAAATATAACAAAGAAACTCATTTATGCAATTAATATATGGTAATGTTTTACTGAAAAAGTAATAAAGGAGCATATAATAGTTAATCCCATGTATTTAACTTCCTGAGGCTAAAGTGACTGCGATATTAGCCAGGGAATCATGATAATCATTCATTATGCTATTTGTACAGGAAATGAATTCCAAGCTCTAGAGCTACTCACAAATGATTTTTGGAATGCTACCCACTTATCAATTGAGAAATATCTTTAACATAATGATATTTTTAACATAGCATAATTGCTTGGAACAAAGGAAATGACCCAAGATATGTCTAGGTTAACAAGGAATTTTATTAATATATCTTAAGTAGTTCTTTATATGAAATGTCCAGATTTCTCTTGAGGTAAATTATAGTGTAGTTCCATTGTTCCTCCTTTCATTTCAAATACATACCAATTTACAAAACCCCTGAATGACCGGTGATACGGTAGAAGAAAGAGGAAGTAGTATTGTTGAGATTCATGACATGACACTGTATCAGCTCTGCTCAAGCCATGGTGCTGTTCACATAACTGAGCATGCTTCTGCTCATGAAAAGATGAACTATATGAAAATCACATTTTGAAATCCTCATTGGGCAAATATTAGCTATTTAATTTAGCTATGCTTTAATGAAATAAGATTTTATTAGGTAGATTCTAATTAATGTTCTATATTTTTTCTGATATTTGATGGGTCCTCCATCCATTCTTGATGAAATCTAAGTTACTCTGAGTCAAGTAAACACTTTTGCTCTTTCTGAGCAGCAGTTATTCAGTGTATAGCAACTTGTAGAACAGTTGTCCCAAGTTTTCTGCATTCATAGTTTTCCTCTCTTCTCAGGAAAGAGAAATTACCTTGAATATATAATTTATACTGTAGTATACCATGGACCCCAATGAACCATGTGCTATTCAAAAAAAACAGTATATATGTCTAGGTTAGAGGTTCAGTCGTTTTAGAAAAATAACAAAGGTCATTATAGAATCCTCATAAAATCAATAAAACTCAAGATACAAAACTAAGATACAAACATCTGATTGAGGACAAAAGGATTTTATATATCTAATTATAAAACAGCTCTTCTATTGCTAATTGGTAGAAAATACAAAGGATATATGTGGGTGGAAGAGTAAGGCAGAAATATTTCATTTCAACATAGGCCATATACACTGAGTGTACCAGATCAAAAATTACAATGGTGAGTTTGACATTTTTCATTATTTTCCTATTATACAAGCATGAAGTAATACATCTTTTGCAGTTGAAAGCAATTTTAAGTTATATTAATGGCCAAATTAAAGTAAGCATTAAAGCAATAAAATTGATCACTTGGCATTCAACATAAACAATTGATCATCAAGACAGAAATTCTCACTAAAAGAGAAAGATTAAAAGGGAATAATATTTATAAAATGTAAATATTTGCATTTTTCGAAAAAATGCACCATACAACATACTGAATGATATGATCTCTCATAGCAGTGATGGTTTGCAAGAAGGTAAAAATTGAGTAGTATTTCAAAGGATAGTTGTAAAACAAATGATTATTAGACTATATACACTGCTAAGATTAATTAAGAAGCAGAAAAAAATAATTAAATGAAGACCACGTAACAAGTAGGGCCAAATCAAGTGAATGGTAGGAGTCTAGAGTCCTAGAGGTTATTTTCAGATAAAAGGAAAAACAAGACAAGACAATGATTCAGGTGTGAATACTGCATCCATTGAAGACTGAATATTTATGCTTCTGATGGGTAAAGCTGAACATCACAGGGAACATTAAAGGACAACTCTGGAGAAGGTGGTGAAAAGACCAAGAAGCAGATACTTTGTGGTTCTCTGTTGGCCAAGAAAATAGTTTTAAGTAAATGCAGGCTAAGGTTTCTAAAAGAAGGGGAAAAAAAACAACAAAATTAGTTTTAATATGAATTTATGTAATTCATTGAAGAAATTAAAAAATGTATTGAGCTACCAAACTACAAATAATGAGAGAAAAAGAAATAACAGTTAAAATGAGAACTTTATGTCCACTTACCAAAGAACATATACTCTAGTGTTAAGCTGAAATGAGACCCTCAATAAATGCAGACATTACATAGGTGGATCCAGAGGAAGTGGAAAATGTTTGGGTAAGCAGATATTCTGATAATTTCAATTAAAGTAAAAAGGATTATTTCTGCAGAACAAACCATTCCAAATCTCAATGATTTAAAATAGTAGTCATTTATTTATGACTTTCTCGTGTTGTTTTATAACAAAATTCTCTGAAAGTGTAACTTCTTGGAAATTAAAAAAAAAAAGGAAACAAGACAAAGTAAGCATAATATATCAGGTTCATGCAATGCACTATGCATATAGTGAAAATGAATAAATTATAAGCATTTACAGAACAAAACACTAAAATGTGAAGACAAGTTACATTTCAAATGAGCAATTCATTACATTGTAATAGCCCTTATAGACTTTCACCAACACTGAATATTATTTCAAAACAGTCACCTAATAAAATGTAGACAATAAGTAGATCATTAATTATTTCTAGAAAGAAGAAGGAAACAGAACTGAGTGGACAGAGCCAACTGAACCTGCAATGTTTCATTCAAATACCAGAAGCAGATATGATATAAAAATAAGATTCATCAAACTTGGCTGATGGTAGATATCCATCATGATTTTCACTGTGCATTTCTCTATGCTTAAAACATTTCATCATGAATGATGTGTGTGAATGAAGTAGTTCTTCAGTCGGAGGACATTATTATTGACAGCACAAGGAGCTTAATGAAATTTGTTAAAGATGTTATTATCAAAGGCAGCATATTTTCCACTCAGCTTGACACTGTTCTTGACATAGTCATAGCTATTGTTTGTTCAATGATACTCAAACATGTCAGAATTTTTTGAATTCTAAGATGCATAGGGAGCTTAAAATCAAGCACTGGAGAAAATATGTTCCAGGCTACTGCAAATGTCCTCAGCTCAAATAATATTTTAATGAAAAATTGAGTACAGGCTAGAGCCTGGAGCAAGGAAGGCTTGCTGAATGGATTTGCATCATGACTTTAAAATGCATGTCTGTGTGTGTGTGTGTGTGTGTGTATATGTGCACGCATGCTTGTACGCCTGTGTGTATGTGTCTGTATACCCATACAAGTCTGTTCATGTGTCTTTTAAAAAGAATGTTTTAGATGATGTGAAATTCTGTCATCTGTTAAAAATTTAGCCCAAATATTGGGAAAATGTAAGGGTTTATCAGGCTATTCAGGTTAACTAAATCATCAAGATTATGTCCTAAATACTTAGCTTTGGGGGAAACAGGTGTTAAAACACATTCTTACCTATCATCTGGCTTCTGTGTCTGTGGATTCTGCATTATGGACTCCCCCAACTACAGACTGAAACTATCTGGGGAAATAATTCTCTTCTAAAGTGAATGTGTATGGAGCTGTTTTTCTTGTCATTATTTCCTGGACAACACAACAAATATTTACGTAGAATTTGCTGTACATTTTACTGGGTATTGTCATTAATGTAGAAATAGCTTAATGTCTATGGTAGACTACGGATAGGTTATATGCAAATTCTACACTCTTTTGTGTGAGGAACTTTAGTATCCACAAAATTTTATAACCATAAGAAAGACCTGGATATCCCCCATGGCTATCTATTGACACCTGTATTCTTTTTGTCAACTAGAAAATTTCACCATAATACCTACTAATTTTCACAAATGTTTGCATCTCTGAGAGCCTAAAGCATTAGAGAATTATGTGCATATGCCAAGGTATGAGCAAGCACCACCTGGGAGGAGTCCTATCTAAAATCTCTTTACTGGCTGTCTCCAACCCAAAACGTCCCCTCAAACAATAATTTCCCAAGGTATGGGTTGTTTGTTTGTTTTGTTTTGTTTTTTTGTCAGTCGTGTGGCTTGAACTCTGGGCCTGGGTCCAAGGTACTGGTTGTGATTGATAAAATGAGGGAATCTCTGAGTGAATAAACCTCCCTTACAGGAAACAAAGTGAGTGAAAGGTCCTAATGGGCTAAGGTGTGGTAAGCACAAGCCCCTGGGTTTGAACCATAGCACCACTGAAAAGAAGAAAGAAAGACTGAGAGAAAAGCTTCTAGAGAAAGATGGTTTTGGAAGGCTGAGGAGGGAACATACCAGAAGGAAAAGTTCCCAAGGGGCTTTAACTCACTGAAGAAGCACTACAGGCTTCTACAAAGAATCCTGTCCCAGAAGAGCTAAGTCTTTTTAGAGAAATGGTCATAGGCTAGCAGAATATAGAAGGGAAGCTGAATGGTTTTTGGTAAACTTATTAAACTTACTATGTCATTCTCCATAGACAAAGGGTAAACTGACGAGTAAAGAAAGAGACTTGAAGGCCTGGTGAGGTCAAAGACCAACAGGACTATGAGGCTTGTGAAGCAAATCAAAGTGAAGTTCATTAAAGATGTTCATCTCATCATTTCCACCTGCATATGCTACTCCATGGAAGTTCCCACCCCACTGTACATGTTGGAAAAACAGTCCACTTGGAAATATGTAGCAGCTCTCCATCCTTGTCTATTCTTCTGTTCCTCCCTTTTGATTCCCCACCCACCAGGTCTGTGTGGACACTTTCTCTTTGCTATTTCACATAAAACCACAATAAAAATATTCCACCCAATCCAATAGTTCATTATATTCATTATGTTTGTAAAACAATATGACTGGATTATTAGAATCGATGTTATTATTTAAATATTAAGTTCAAGAAGTCTGCACTCATGCTATAGTGAATATTTGTAGTAGAAATTACCATTACAAAAAGTTGACAATGGCTGAGAATGGACCTAATCAAAACATGTTTTTCATTAAATTTGTTAGGAAAAAAATCAGTTTTGAATAAAATTTCAATTTGGGAAATTAACTCAGCCAAAATAATTACTAAGGACACGAGTTACAAAAGAAAAATACGGAGCTATATTTGAGATGAATAAAAGTATTGATTTCTGAGATAAACATTTTTAGTAAAGTTTAACCTGAAAATGCTGTCTTATTTTTAATTAAACAAATTAAAAGTAAAAGTTAAAATTATATAATTGGGCTAGGAAAAATTGTAATTACATTTATTTTGTCTATTGTTAAACAATACTTTCTAAGAAGTGCTTATTAAAAATAAAATTCTTTTAATAAAAATATTTTTATTCTAATTTTTGAGGAAAAGTTAGAAGGATTTTTAGATTAATCTTTAACAGACTCATCATATTTTCAGGATTCATAGTGTACATAAAAAATATCCACAGAGAGATTTTACCCTATAGCTTTCTGGAACTACCTGTTTGGATTTTATATACTTAAATAATATTTGTAAATATGTGTTTTACATTTAATTCTTTGCATGTTGATTTTATTATTTTTTATAGTAGGATATTTACTTTTTATGAGAAGGACTATAATTCTCAAATTTTGCTTCTAGAGTGAAAACATTCTACTTATTATTTGTAATTGTTATTAAGGGAATAATTTAAAAAGCCAAGATATATATAAATGATTTCTTGCCATAGATTCAGTTCTTTCAAAATCCATATTTTAATAGAAACTTTGTGTGCTAAAAATTGATCATTTACCTTTTCATTATTGTTTTTATGTTTGGTCTATAAAAATGAAAGTTGCTGAGATTCCATGTTAAGATGTAATAAATCAAAATTTCCCCTTTCAAAATAAAATATTTTTATTCTAGAGATGTTCAAACACAAGGAGATAAAACAAAACCTCTATCTAGTGGAGGCCCAGGAGACATTTTGTCAATTAGAAATTTCTGGATTTTGGTGAAAAGGACAACATATGTTAAGTAAACTTCAAAAGATAGGTATATCATGACATGCCTGTGGTCCTACTGAGGTTAAAGGATTTAACTCTGTATCTAATGCTCTCATTTTAAGTTAATTGCTGCGTAGCACTTCATTTACCACTACTATCCAAGTCACTCGGACTGGATTATAATCTGCTATATCCACAAATCTTTCTGTGAATGCCATATGGGAGGAATCAAAGAAAGAATAACGTTTCGTATTTGAGTCGATTTTGGAAAAAGGATCTAGAAGACATGAAAAAGAATTAGATTACATTCAGAGTGAACCTGAAGTTCGAATTAGGGGGATCTGAGAGAATGTATACTTCTGGGAATTCACAGCAATGTTGTGAAAAGCATTGGATTTCTTACAGCACATAAAATAAGGGATGCAAACCAATTTTATATGCATCTCAAAGGAGAGAGTAATGACTAAAGATATTAGGATTACAGTGAGAACCAAGAAAATCTATCTACATTCCAGAGTAGACCTCATATACCCCACTCTATAAATATAATTATAAAATAAATTATCATATTTTGTAAATGTTACTGTAGAGTTACTTCTAGAGAGAAAAGTATAGACTTCACTATGCAACTAACTCATTTTCCATGTCTAAATAGGAAAAGATTAATTTGGAAGAGGTATACATATTCTGAAATAATTAAAACATTACCAGTGGGACCACTGCAGCCTGTAGGAAGACCATAAATGCAGCAGTGACACAAAGTTCATGTTCAGGAACCCCAGTGAGAGTCTTATGAAGCACATATTTCCTCTTAAAAAGAGTAAGACTTGTGTGTATGAAAACTCAATCCCATCCATCCTTTACGTCTTTTTAAATAAGATAAGATATAAAATATCATTTCTGGTTTTCAGTTAGAAAAACCACAATAATGGGATTAAAAACCTCATCATCTTCTCAGATACAAAAGGCATTTTGTTCCTAGGGAAGACTTAGCTTTGATCTGTTTGAGGGGGTGTCACTTAATTGAGTCTGTCAGCTTATGCGTATGTGGAAAGGACACACATGTCTATTCTCTTCAAGAAAATTCTGAGAACGAGATTTGGTATTAATCTATTAACTTCAGTATATTTCTTTAGCAGAGTACTACTCAAAGTTAGGAAAATCTTTTATATTTAACTATTAATTGATTTTGTATTTTCATCTCAAAATAAGTCATTTCCACTTGGAAGTTAACTGTGTCTTGCCAAAGAAAAATTTGAATGCACATAAAAATCCAAGACCAAGCCAGGTGCTGGTGGCTCACATCTGTAATCCTCACTACTCAGGAGGCTGAGATCTGAGGATCACAGTTCAAAGCCAGCCAAGGCAGGAAAGTCCATGAGACTTTTATCTCCAATAAACCACTAGAAAATTGGGAGTGGTGCTGTGGCTCAAGTGGTAGAGCGCTTACCTTGAGCTGAAGAGCTGAGGGATAGTACCCAAGCCCACAGTTCAAGCCCCATGACAGACAAAAAAAAAAAATCAAAGACCAGACCCAAGAGCTAGACAATGGTGACATTATTTTCATTCATTTAATGCAAAAGAAGGGGAAGGAGAAGGAGGAGGAGGTGGAGGAGGAAGAGAAGGAGAAGGAGAAGAAGAAGGAGAAGGAGAAGGAGAAGAAGAGGAAGAGGAAGAGGAAGAGGAGGAAGGAGGATGAGGAGAAGGAGAAGGAGAAGGAGAAAAATCCAAAGGCAAAAGAACTTTACAACTTTAGGGGCGTGGGGTGGAGGGAAAGTGGGAGAAAAATGAGGGGGGTAACAATGTTTGACAAGAAATGTACTCACTACCATACATATGTAACTGTAATCTCTCTACACATCACCTTGACAATAAAATTAAATTTAAAAAATATGAAGAAGGAGGGAGGGTGAGGAGGAGGAGGAGGAGGAGGAGCAGGAGGAGGAGGAGCAAGAGGAGGAGGAGGAGGAAGGGGAGGAGGGGCATAGGCATGAGCTAAGCACAGTTCCAAACTATAGTAAAACACAGTGAATAACATAATTAAGGATTCAATGACTCAGTTTTAGTAAATAGATTATAGAGTGATTGATTTATCTAAGTAAAAAATAGCTTCTCTGTGACTGTGTTGTAAAAGACAATAGTGGGTATGAGGAAGCTGGGGAAAGTTCACAATTTGTCAGTCTTCTGTGATAGACTAGGAAGGAGAAGAACTTGGATCAGAGGAGGAAAACACATCTGTTTCTCAGGGGCACAAAATTTTTAAGTACACATAGGAAATGGGAGGCTCAAATCCATTGTGAGAACTGAACTTGACATGCAACAGAATGAATAGCAAATGAGAAACACTGACAACAAATATAAACAGGTAGCTTATGGTCATTATGTCCAGGATAAATATCTACCTACCCTATGAGTCTTCTGGCACTCTGATGATGTATTAGTCCTGTTAGAAGTTCTATCCTGATGACACTTTTGATTTCAAAAAGACAGAGGAAGGGATTTGGGATAAGGACACAAAATTGAAGCTGTCCAACAATCCAGACTATACAACATATCAAATGGAAAGAAACAGAGGAGAACATACTAGCCAGAGCATTCTGTAAGGAGAGGTTCAAGGAGAGTAGCTTTAACTGCCCTATAGCTAGCTCACTAAGAGCATTGTTGACATAGCTAGGTGGTAACTTTAGAAGATATATAATCAAATCACAGGAAATGATGACCTTTTTCTGGGTCAAAGTAGTGTTATTACTCTAGGAAAGTTTTAGAAATAAAATAGTTGTAGCCTTTAAGGGTTACTATTTTCCCAGAAGCAAGTTAGTGATATCTGATGGCAAAAAGGAATATAATATCATCAGATGATTGTAGGCAGTGAAACTAAGGCAAATGGATAAATAACAAGAGATGATCACAAGCCATCTTGGATGTATAGTTGATTTAAGTTTACACAGTTTTCACAACAGGACCAAATACTTCTAAGACAAATGGTTTGATTTTAGTCTTGACTGACAAGTTCAGAGGACCTAGTCTTCACTTTGGACTACCAAATTTTGGCTGTCAGATATCTCACACTTCCTCACCCTGCTAAGAATCCAAGTAGACAATCTCGTAGTTGAGATGTGAGTTCTTCTTTTGGCAGTTTTGGTTCCTAGTTTTTATCCCTTCCTGAATATGTCCACAGAGAGTGCCTTTGAACAGACTTCCTTTTGCTCTAATTTGGATCTGGATACAATCCCTAAGGGTAGAGATTTTGCTTGAAGAAAAGAACCCAAAACTAAATAAATTAAACCATAGTTTTCCAAACAGAAAATCTGGATAATTCAGTAAGTAACAATAAATCCTTTCCTTAATATGCTCATATAACTAGGATAAGAAGGTCTTAGCTTTTTCATAAAAATGAGCTTCAATGATTGCTTTGTAAGACCAGAAAATAGAGAATTAAAGCAAGTGACTTCAAAAGCAAGAAAGCATATTACCACATTGTCATACATAAACCATTCCCTTCAAATAAGCATTTCACTAATGAAGAGGAATATTTCCACAACCCTTGAAAGAAATCTCCTTGAATTCCTGACTGAACTCTCACAACTATTCTAAAGCATGTTTTATATCTTATATGTTTATATTTCATCTTGGAGCCACAAAAGAACATCTGATATTTTCCCTCAGTATCTTTCAAAGTGGATTTGCTTTTGGGCTTTCTATCTTTCTTGATTCTAAATATTGATTAGTTTCTCCTTTCTTTAGAGTTATGCTTTTTTAACCTCTAGGAAGCCTTATGATTCTTCACTGGGTACAAAAGTAGGTATCAAAGATATTACTCACATTAAGCATACCCATTTCTATTTAGCCAGTGATAACTAATCCTTACCTCACCTGTTATTTATTTAGACTATCACTTAAAACATCACCATTAAATGTAACTAACCTTAAACTGAGTGACTTTTTGAGAATGGAATCCAATGATGGATACTGTAAAATAAATCCTTTTCCCGTATTATGTATTTAGTAGCAAATACCAAAACACAGTTGCTTGCTTATTTTGGTATTGATTTCAACATCATTAGGGAATAATATTTTATCTTTGGGTGACCCAAATGGAATTTTAGAAGTTTCACAAAGTATACAGTCATAAGGCCAAGAAGCAAGAACAATTTTGGAAAGAAATTGTTACTAAGGAACGTAAGAGATAACATTCTATTTAAAAGAATTTACTGAATAATTTATTAGTATTGACTTTAGTTGTTCAGAAGAGCTGGGCCAAACAAGTTTTGAGACAAATTCAATAACGATGGACACAATGAGAAAAGAGCCAAGGAAATCTAACTCAAGCTTGAATTGACCTATTATGGACAGTATCAAATGTAGAAAAGTAATAGCTCATTGATGTCTGCAATGGTCAGGTTCTAATAGAACTGCATTTATTCCCAAGATCTTCAGACATTTCCCAAGGGTGAAGTAGGATAGAAGAAGAATTAGAGTTCATTTTCTGTGTGTCAGCTACTGGACTAATAATTTACACAAAAATCTATTACCTCTTACATAATATCTAAATCAACTATTTGTTCTAAGTATTACTTTTATAGTTAGCAAATAAGTAATCTCTAAGAGGTTAAATAAGGATTCATACTTCAACTAAAAGCTAACAATTAAGTCCTTGGGTTATTTTTTCCAATATGAAGAGCCAAAGTAATTCACATGTCCAAAATTATGACAATGATTTGAATAATAAATGTGTAAGCTACACATAGCAAGATATTTTCATCTCTGTCCTTCTCAATTTTTTGCAAAGGGAAAGCATCTTCTCATGTACTTTTCAAATGACCAGCTTGGAAAGATTCCTGAGAGCTGAGTATCCTCAAGGCTGATTGTACTACCAAAACTGCTTCTTATCATCCCAAACTTCTAGTTAAGTGTTAGTCATGGTTTTAAACTTCTACATCTTAGTTAACATTGTTGTTATTAAGATGTTGTACAGAGGTTACCATTTCAGAAGCCAGAATTGAATACACTTCTTTTTGGACAATTTCATCCTTTCCAATGCTTTCCCCCATGTCCCCTCTCCTGTCCCTGCCACCAGTTGCCCAGTTCATTTTCCATATAGTGTATACAGAGTACTATGACTGCATTTGTTCATCCTTCCTCTTTCCATTTTTGCCCTCCCTTTGCTCCATCTCAAAAGTCAGGAAAACAAACAACACCAATACAAACACCACCACCAACAACAAGAAAACTGTTTCCATTTTCTAGAATTCATTTCAATAATTTGTATATTAAGTGTTCAGAAGAGTTCCTCCCCTAAGACTATCATTCACTGGTGTGCCTAGAGTCCTAGGCATATATCCAGGTGGATTTTAGATCTAGTGTCCACATACAAGAGAATGTATGTGCTGTTTGTCTCTCTTAGCTTGGCTTATGCCACATAACACAATTTGTTCTAAATCCATTCATTTCCCTGAAAATGAGGTAACCTTATTCTTCCTAATGGATGAGTAAAATTCCATCATGCCTATATACATTTTCTGATTGACTCATATATTGTAGGGCATCTGGGATGTCTCTATAACTTGACTGCTGTGAATAGCCCAGCAATGAACATGGATGTGCAAGTGTCTACAGTATCCTGACCTGCAATGTTCTGGGGGAACATACTTCTTTTAATGAAAGATTTGGAATAATTAGAAAGAACTACAACATAAATGGAAAAATTAAGGACATTCATTACTTAATACAATTTCCGTATTCTAAAAGTAAAGAACATTATAAACTCTTCCAAGTAGATTTCTTTGGGGATATATTACATGATGTATCTAACTACAAAATCTCAATTCAAGAATAGAATAGGTTATAGAGGTAAGAGAGCTTAATTTCAGAAATGTATATTGATATTTGAACTAATTGTACATCCTGGTCACAATGTAGTTCACCATACTTCTATGATATACTAGTGAAAAAAATGCTGTGACAAAAAGATTACTAAAGTGACTGAATATTGGTGAATATTTCTGTTAAAAGGTCTGTTCATTTGTTTGAAGCATCAATAATAAATGATTTCCATTGAGTTGAAGGATCACTTAAATAATATTCTGTACTAACTTCCAAGTTTTTTTTTAATTTGTTGTTGGGGTTTTTGTTTGTTTGTTTGGTATTTTTGGCCAGTCCTGGGGCTTGAACTCACAGCCTGGACACTGCCTGAGCTTTTTTTTTTTTTTTTGCTCAAGGCTAGTACTCTGTGGTACCACTTCCAGCTTTTTTCTTAATATGTGGTACTGAGGAATTGAACCCAAGGCTTCATGCATGCTAAGCAAGCACTCTACCACTAAGCCATATTCAAGTTTATGTTTTTTTTAATGTTACTTTCTCAAAATTTATGACTTCTCAGTATTGTCATTTGTAAAGATTTTTGATGACAGTTTATATTCTGTTTGCTATAAATTACTGATGCTTCTATTTCTAATTATTATGTATCAATTTTATAGCTCCCATATCCATTTTTTTCTGCAAAAGTCTAGCTCATCTTTCTTATTTCTTGTTTCCTTACAGTACTTTCAAATGCCCTTCATATCGTCTTTAACCTCTTTGCTGGCATTTTCTTTTTTCTACCAGCTATAAAAGATCTCAGCTATTTTTAAATTACCTCCCTAACTTTATTCTCTTCTACCACCATCAGTGAAATTAATCATATAAATTTTTTAACCTAGTTATTTATTTTCCTGTTGATTTCTTATAATTTCTTATAAAGAACTACAAGAAATTTCTGATCGTGTATCGGCAGAAATGTAATCTACTTTGCTTTAGTTATGGTGTCCTTTAGAATGCTCATGAATTTTAATATTTCCTCTCAGTGAAACATAATAACTCGATACTTTAATTCCTGCAAATTTGATTTATTGGAAGCTAATGGCATTGAAACGCTGTTGTATGCGATCTTATTATTTAATATTCTAAATTTTAATATCTTGTAGACTAAATGCAAAGCTTGCCTGATTAGACTAAAAGTATCCCTGATGTGAGAGTCTTTAGAGGTCAGCTGTCCTTTTCTTTTATCTGCTAGGACAATAAAGATGCCATATTGGACAAGTAAAAGCTACCTTGGCTTTCCAAAATATATTCAAATCATAATGTGTGGCCAAATATCTCTCTATGTGCTACTGAATTAATTAGAATTCTGTACACTTGTCTGTAAATTTTTTTCACACTAAACTATCAATTAATTCAGATGGTGATATTCACAATCAGCATTGACATTCTGAGTAGAAAACAGCCATTAAATCACATACTTTTTCATTTGCATCCACTTCCATTTTTGTGTAGACACTAAATATAATGTGTATCTTTCTCATATATATATTCTACATCTTAGAATTTTTTGAATCTGAAGTCCTATCTTCAAAAAACATCAGCATTAAAATAGTAATAATAAAGAGAATACTTCTTTTCACAGTATTTGTAAACAAAAATTACTCCTGTTTTAGAGAAATTTGACCAGTACAGGACGTTATCAACACCCATGGAAAAGATGGTATATGTTAAAAAGCCATTTTTCTTTAAAGAAATAAATATCATAAGATGTGTATATATTTATATAAAGGGGAATAAATAGTATTACATTGCTTATGCAATGGAATCTAAAAGTCAAGAATCTGCAGCTTTGTTGGGCATGAATATACAGGATAGATAATGATGCAGACAAAAGTTAAAAGGCAGTCTACTGGAGAAATCCTTCCTAACTGGGGAGAGTATATTTTTATTCCCTTCAGGCTTTCAACTGATTGGATAAGGCCCACTTACATTTTGGAAGATAATGTGCTTTCTCAAAATGTGTTGATTTACCCTCTAGTCACATTAAACATTTTTCAAATTGGCATATAACATAAAGGGAAGGACATATACTAAGGTAGTCATGGTTATTAGTATTTATTTCACATTGTACCTGTTTTAAAATTATCTCTAATAATAGAGTCTTAGCATAGATAACTGCAGAGTCAACATTTTCCTAATAGTGTCATTTTGTGGTAATTCTTAACAATATCCCAGGATCCAGGCAATGACATGGTAAACAACACAACCACTCAATCACTTGAAATCATTTCAGATTTTACATTAGCATTATCTCCTTTCTCCAGAACTAAGTAAAGTGCCAAATACAGAAACCTTTGGTAAATGGAATTCCTACTAAGTGTTATCTTTTACATTACCTATAGGAAATTGTATTCTTCATGTTAAGAAATAGTTCACAATATTCACAACATTATTCTGTAATTTTGTATTCAGCCCCCAATTTCTTATTGCTTTATTTAATCCTCACAGCAAGCAATGCAAGGTAACTAAGAAAACATGAAATTATTACTACTCTATATTTAAGAAGCCATGGAGAATTTAATAATTTTCTCGAGATCTTATATCTGATCCTAGATGCATACTTAGAAATCAAAGAGCTTTGACAGTTTAATTTTTTCCATGTTCTACAGAACATCAACTGGTAAATTGAATGTTAATACATTGATCAGATGGACTGATATTTATCATTTCTGCCAGGTTTTAAATAGTTGTTCATTTGGTTATCAAATCAACAACCCAAAATAATTTAATGTTGAAATTCCTATGATATAATAGCAGATGTGTCTCTGCTGTATTAGAAGAGAATACAGAGGAAAACAGAAGTACCTTTAAGAATGGAAGGAAAAAGGAAGCTAAGGAGGCCAATCAAGAATAACAGGTGATGTTAAGTAGCACAGGTGTACAATTGCATATAGTGCAGTGACTGTAGATTCAAGTAATAACCTCTACACTTTAAGGGGTCTGAAGAATGTATATTGACTGCCCAATAAATAATTGGGCTAAAGACTTATAGAGAAACTTCTCTAAAGAGGAAAGAAAGGTGGCCAATAGACACATGAAGAAATGCTCAACCTCTCTAGCCATAAAAGAAATGCAAATCCAAAAAAAAAAAAACATTGAGATACCACCTCACCCCAGTTAGAATGGCTATAATCAAGAACTCTAATAACAACAGATGCCGGAGGGGATGTGGAGAGAAGCGAACACTACTACATTGCTGGTGGGAGTATAAACTTGTTCGACCACTTTGGAAAACAGTATGGAGGTTCCTCAAAAGACTCCACATAGAGCTGACCCAGCAATCCCACTTTTGGGCATTTACCCAAATGATCAGAAGCAAGACCATACTAAAGCTACCAGCACAACTATGTTTATTGCAGCATTATTTACTATAGCTAAGATATGGAACCAACCCAGATGCCCCTCAGTAGATGAATGGATCGAGAAAATATGGTATATATACACAATGGAATTCTATGCCTCCATCAGAAAGAATGGCATTACCCCATTTGTTAAGAAATTGAAAGAACTGGAAAAAATTATATTAAGTGAAGTAAGCCAGGCCAAAAGAAACATAGGGCTCATGGTTTCCTTATTTGCAATAACTAGTACATGTCTGGGACAAGCAGAAAAGGTCATACAAAATGATGTTAAACGAAATGAACCCCAAGATAGTGACACAAGTGGGGTTTTTTCTTTGCTATTGTTTCTAACGTATTTATAAGGTACCATGAGATTTTTTGTTGTTTTGTATGTCCCTCCCTCATGGTATAACCCCTGTTTTCACTGTATTTGATGTAGGTATAATTTGGGGAGATGAATGGAAAAAACAAATTGTGTAAGTAGGGATACAGTTTGACCCATTGCAACAATGAGATGTATAAGACACTATGTCAAAAAACGAACTTTATAATTTCAGTGGGCTGGAAATGAACCCTAAGATATGTATCCAAATGTTTTTTTTCTTTCAGGCGATTGTTTCTAACACATTTATAAGATTATTTCTTTGTTGCTTTATATGTCCCTTCCCCACAGTATAACCCCTGCTTTCACTGTATTTGATGTCGGTATCATTTGTGGATAGGAAGGAGAAAAACAAATCATTTAAATAAGGATACAGGTGGACCCATTGCAACAATGAGATGTACAAGTCGTTATGTCGAAAACGAACTTTACAACTTTGGTGAGGGGGAGGCGGGGAGGTTTGGATGGGGGGACTGGGGGAGGATGGGAAGGGATGGGAAGGGGAAACAAAGGAGGAGGCTACAATGCTTGATAAGAAATGTATTCATTATCTTGACCATGTAGTTGTAACCCCTCTGTACAGTATTTTCACAATAAAAAAATAAAATAAAAAAATAAAAAATAAACTAAATAATTTCGGTGCTGGGGAGGGGGGGTAGTAGCTGAGGAGGTGGGAGACTAGGGATGGTAGGGGAAAAACAAAGGAGGAGGCAACAATGCTGGGTAAGAAATATTACCTTGCTTATGTAAATGTAACTGTAACCCCTCTGTACAGTATTTTCACAATAAAAATAAACTTACTTAAAACAAAACACAGGAAATGGTCAGGGAGGAAATAGCCATGTCACTATAGCACAATGCATTCATGTAAATAGATAAACACCACCTATTACCTTACTAATACATGCAATTTGTGTTTTTTATAGATAAGTTCAAACTACGTTTTACTTAAAACAAAAATAGAGTAACAATGTGAACAAGAAGCTGCCTAGCAGGGAGATGGAAGGAAATTCCCAACACAGCAGAGGAGTTGCTGGGACAGATGCTCTCATAAGTGGGCAAACTTCAGCAAATACATAAAGTAAATAAAGCCCAGGGAGTTTGCAATTTAAAAGCCAGATTTACTGGTTCTCAGCTATCACTGATAAAGAAGAAAGCTGTTGAGCTGAAAGGGACCCCATGACCACAAACTGAGCTACAATTGAGCGGGCAGGGAGTAGAAGAGATAAAATAGACCATATGAGAACTCTGTAATTGGTTGCAACGTTGAGAAGGGAAGGGGGAGCTAAATAATAACTGAAATTTGATGAAAATAAGAATCAAATCAATTTGTACTGAATAAGGCTAAATTTCCTGCACATCTGAGTGTAAAAGCTGAAATTCACTCTTATTATACAAATTGGACTCTCACTAAAATTGCACCTCAGTAGAATAAAAAATAAGAAACTGGCCGATTGATCTCAACTTTTCCTCTATTTTTAGCTCAAAAGTAGAGAGATAGAAAATGATTAGATTATTGGACCTGTGTGAGAAATATTACTCACAGTTATCATATATGGAATAAACAAAAGACCATCAAGTTGTTCTTTTCATTTCCTGTCTTACAACTGAGGAAATGAGGTGATAGTAAAGTCCTAAAGCGTGTATGTGGCTGTGATGTAATGAGAACTCATATCCAAATGCCCATAGGTGCACAGATTTCCTGCAAAAACTTCTCCTACCTCTCTCCAAGTCTTACAAATAACTGGTGCCTTAAGTTCTGTCTGGGTCTGGTCTTGATTAAGGCTGGTATGGTTGACAACATTTTTTTATTCTTAATACATACTGAGATTTGCCAAATATTTCCAAATCATACATGTATTATCCATAAATACATCTATATTGACTAAGCATTTGCTTCTCAAAGTATTATGTTTCATTGGGTCTGGCTTACTTTGCTTCATATAATTTTTTCCAAGCATTTTCCATTTATTTACGAGTGGGACAGTATCATTCTTTCTAGTGGAAGCATCTGCTGCAATGCATGTGATTGTGTTGGTAGTTTTAGTGTGGCCTTGTTTGTGATCTATTGGATAAATGCCCAGTAGCAGAATAGCTGGGTCATAGGGAATGTTTAGTCTTTTGAGGAACCTCTCTATTGCTTTCCAGAGTAGTTGAACATAGGTTGCATGATTTCCCACATTTGTAAAAATTAGAATGTGCCTATAAGTCTACAAGAAACACAATGGATGGTAAAAGACAAAAAATTATACTTGGATGTGATAAATTAAACAAGACTCTAAACATGCATACAGTGAGACCAAAGGTGGGTATTTTTAGGGAGCAATCACAAAAGCTCAATAGCTATGTGCAAATGATTATATAAAATATTTATCAAATTCAACTCCAAGAAATGAGAACAAGCAGTTTTTTGTTATTTTTGCTTCTTATTTTCTCCATTTGTTGCTGTTTTTTACTTCTGTACTTTTGTCTTGTATGTATGTTTATCTATTTTTGCGTGGGTAGAGAGGAGCACCAAAATGATGGGGCAAAGGGAGAATTAATGCAGCAGTGATACTCACTAGACACTATGATGAATATGAACTATATATATAACTTGTAGGGGAGGCCAGGAGGGAAAAAATGGGAGAAAATAAAGCTAGAGGTAAATGTACTCATTACCTGACTTATGCAACTGTAACCACACTGTACATCACCTTTATGATAAATGAAAAATAATTAATTTAATTAAAAATTTTAAAGTATTCTATTCTTTCACTTTTTCCCAAAATTTGTGATTCACAGTATCATCTGTAAAGTATAAAAGAATGTAACTTAGCTATTGAAATATATTACAGTTCCCCTTCAAAGATTCTAAGCATGCAATAAATATAATTTGACCCTAGCACCCTAATTTGGATTCAGTTTGTGAAGCTTCTCTTATTTTTAATAACACAGAAACAGAAAGCTAAGATAATGAAGACAAAATTGCTCTAATAGTAATAAAATATTGGTAAACTAAAAAATATTCCTTTTGACTGCAGAAGAGATATTTAAGCAATTTAACTGCTGTGAGGAAAACTGAAATGGAACAGTAATTACTCAAATTTCCAACACCCTTTCCTTTATGAAGAAAAAAAGAACCGCTGCTGTTTTCCCTGTCATACTGCTATCCTGCCAAATCAAAAGATTAAAACTATGTGCCAGCTGTAGGGAGAATAAGCCTACAGAAAATTAATAAAATACAGGTAATACTTTCCCCAATCACTCCATCTTATTAATGCAGTGCCTTTCTGATACTCTGATACTATTTCATAAACTTTGTAAGTACATACATGAGAAATACATCAACCTTAGGTGAAACTTGGTTGTGGGGAGGGGAAGCTTCTTGTTTTTGTTTTTGTTTTCAGTTTTGAAAATCCTTCTTCATGGTCCCTTAAAAAGTATTAAAAATTGCCAGGCACTCGTAGCTGTAACCCTAGCTACTCAAGAGGCTGAGAACGGAGTGTAGTTGTCTGAAAGCAGCCTGGACAGGAAAGCCCAAGAAGCTTTATCTCCAATAAATTACCCCCACCAGCATAAAGAAAAAAAGCTTCAAGAGGAGCTATGGCTCAAGAGGTACAACACTAGCCTAGAGCACAAAAGCTTAGCCTTCAGCACAAAAGCTCAGGGCAGTGTCCAGGCTGACAGACAAAGTCCCAACACATACACACATACACACACACACACACACACACACACACAGAGTATTTAAAGTAACACATAAACTAAGATTCCAAAAATGTTATCCCAAAGTAGTCTGAGCTTTCCTATTATTGAGTTCTCAATACTTTGGGACTCATTTAATTGAAATCTGGAGGTCTTATAGGCAAATAAAAACAAATAAATATCATTGAACAAATTTTACTTGAGTATCTATAAACAAATCATTTTTGCTGCAATGAACAGACATTCCTACCCTTCCTGCCTGGCTTCAAACTGTGATCTTCACATCTCACCATCTCCTGAGTAGCTAAGATTACAGGCATGAGCCACTGGTGCCCACCTTTACTAGCATTCTTTATCATTACTCATACCCTTTTGTCACAAAGAAAATAAATTTCCTTAACGCAGATCTAACTGTAACCATCCTCCAACCTCTATTCTTCATCCAGCTATCCTCACCTTCATTCAATGGATCTCCTTTAACATTATGTAGTTAAAATGGATATTAGGTGGGGAAGGATAAGATATATTTGGTACCCCGGTTCCTATAGATGAAATTCCTTTGGTAATCAGGAATCCACTATGGCTATATTGAACAGGAAAATGATCTATTAACATTGTGCACAAGGTGAAGGGGTCTAAATATCAGTGACGTGAATATCACATGCATTAGGGAGAGACAAGTTAATAAAACATAGCTCTTCTACCAGCTCACAAACCACAATACTATTATAAGTGCCTTATCAGTATGTATTAGGTTTTTTACTTGATAATCCATCCCAGTGAAAATGGAGGACTGATGCCAGTCCTTTAACTAATGCCTAATACTTAATCCTCACCAGGTCTTTGGCCTAGGTGATACATATGCAACCCCTCTGTATGGTATTTTCACAATTAAAAAAAAGAAATATTAAAAACAAGAAAGTCACATCTCTCGTCACATCCTCAGCGATGTTTGTTCTTGACTATTGTTGCTAGGTACTATGTGTTGAAGTCAGAGTAATACCCAAGACACTTTCTGTTCAAGATTTAGCTAACGATAAAAATCTCAGGATTGTTATTTCTATTTTCAAACCCAAATCGCACTAAATTCCTAGAATTAATAAATGAATTTAACAAAACAAGATACACAGTCAACATAGGAAAATCCCACAGCATTTTCAGCAAAAGAGAGAAATTCAAGGAATGAATCCAACGAATATATAAGTATAAAAATTATATATAAGTACATTAAAAACAACAGCAACAAAGATAAAGTCTCTGTGTCTCTATCTTGGGGTTCATTTTGCTTAGTATCAACTTATATAGTCATATGTACATAGTTCTTTCCCCATGGTATAACCCCTGTTGTCACTGTATTTGATTCAGGTGCCCTGCATCTTGTATATACATTTTTCTGATTTGGTGAGGGGAAGGGAAATAACAAAACCTGAAATAGGGATACAGTTTGACCCATTTTAACAATGTGATGTACAAGACATTATGCTGAAAATGAACTTTACAACTTTGAGGGGAAGAGGGAAACATTGGAGAGGGGGAGGAGAAAAGGGATGATAGGGGAAAATCAAAGGAGGGAATAACAATCCTCCAAAGGAAAGGTACTCATTACCTCACTCATGCAACTGTAACCCCTCTGTACAGTATCTTTAAAATAAGAACGTATATTAAAAATTAAGAATAAATCTAACCAAACACATGGATAAATTCTACAATAAAATTAGGATGAATTATAAAAATATCAAAAAAGGCACAAAAATGGAAAGATACTCTTTGTTCATAGATTGGAAGAACTAATATTGTCAAAATGCCCATACTACATAGAGCAATCTTCAGATCCAATGCATTTCTTATTAAAATAACAAGTATATTCTTCAGAGAAATGTATTGTCAACTCAAGTGATGACAAAAGATCATTAACTTTATAAAACATCCTATTCCACCATCTCTTGATCATCTAAAACTATGTTCATTTCATAGTTTTTCACAGCATAGTATGACATGAATGAGGTTCAAAACTAATGAGCATGTATCTCTGTTGTGTGTTTTATATTAACTGAGGCTTAAAGATTATACCATCAGAAAAGTTTTAAAATGTTACATTTAAATATGTTACATTTAATATGTTACATATATATTTGTAATACTTATAACAATGCTACTAAAATAGTTGCAAGAAAAGACTTTTGTGGGCAGTCAGGATGCACTTCTCATGAAGATATATAGAAATATGGAAAGAGTCTCACTTTAGTTTTACTTGGCACTTTGTCTACAAATAATAACATCACCAAGTGCTTCCTAAACAATGAAAGAAAGCTTCATGGAATGAGTGGAATTGTATTTCAGATTTGAGAGTTGAGTGGAATTGTATTGGTAATGCTTTATGAATAGCATGGATAAAGATAGAAAAGCTTATTTTTAGGGAATTGTGAGTAGGTGAGTTTGGATGAGATTTGTGTGGGGGCGGGGAGGGGAGAGGGTAAATAGGAGGAAAAGATTTACGGAGTGAGGAACTAGTGACTCAGATCTATAATCCCAGCTACCCAGGAGGTTGAAATTGGGAGAATTAAATTCAAAGTCAGCCTAGGCAAAAAATCTGAGAGATTCCATCTATATTCATAGGCAGCAAAAAGGAGAGCTGGACCCATAACTCAAGTGGTAGAGTAGCAGCTAAACATACAAGCTGAGCTAGTTCAAGGCCTTGAGTTCAAATCCTGGCACCTGGAGGGAAAAAATGGGAATTCAAATTGTAGAGAGATCTGAGTATCTGATGTTAGTCATTCTATCAATCAATCAAACTTAATCTTTGAAATGTTCAGAACTAACAGTACAAAGTTAAATTTAATCCCTCACAGCTATTAAGAGATGACCAGTGGTGAATGAGGTATCCTGGGGACTAGAAAGGTTTCCTGGAATAATTGATGCCTAAGATGGCTGGCTATTTAAAGTTAGGTCTTTATCATTAAGTAGGAAAAAGAAATAAGAGATATTTTAATTGAGTGCCAAGCAGAAGGCAAAAGGACAGAGCCAGACAGGCTGTGACATTCAGAAAATTTAAAATAGTTCTGTAAACTTGAAGTTTACAGTGTAGGAACAAAGCTGCCTGTCCACATTGACTTATTATACTTCACTATCATAAGAAAGAATTTAAGCATTGGCCCATATTGCTTTATTCTCACAGAGTTAGAAACCATCCTGTGCACCTCCTTCATTGCAGTTACTTTGCTCGGAAAAACATATTCTCCAAAACACCCTTCAACTCACAGCAAGATGATCACAAATTGTAAATTAACATCATTACACAGTCAGCACCATGAGGACAGGATGTTTATCTGTTCTGTTTACTGTTATATCCCAAGATCTTTGACCAGTAGCTGACTGGGAGAAATTAATGATATATGATAAATATATTCTCAGAAAGAATTTTTTGTTGTGATGTGTGCATGTAAGAATCATTGTTTTTCTATGTCCTGAGATGGATAGGATTGCGCTCCATAGGAGAATAATGGAGTTTTGTTTTCTTCCTGAAATTACCTTTCACAAAATGATCCCAGGGAGCAAAATTCTTTCCCATTTGGATTGTTTCATATTGTCTGGGAAAGACTTCTCACAGAAACACACTCAATAAAAATCTGGATCACATAAGAGCTCAGCCAGCTCTCAGCTTTGAGCATATTTAAATTAGTCAAATGCTTCCTCTAAAAAGAACTGATGTGGGAGTACTCAACTTCAAATACATTTTAGCTGAGCACTAATGAGCTGGTAGCCTCCTGGTAGTGGTTAGCATTTCTTTTTTGTTTTTTTGGTTTTTTTTTTAATGAGTTCAAGCTTAAAAATTTGAAGAAATTTACATACCACATTTTTGCAGAAATTTTACCAGTGTTAAATTCAACCTTTTAAACTCATGGGAGAAGTAAGATGATAAATTGTTGTATTCATTCTTGAAAAATGAAACCACAAGATTTATAAAGAGTGGAGCTGTCTAAGAATTCTGGGACCCATGATCTACACTGGAGATTTTTCTGAGTAAGAGTATTCAAGACTACTCTACCTAAAGAAGAAGAGTCATAAGGAAGTGTGAGCTTCCCTGTAAGAAATATGTATTATTCAAAAGGAAAATTTTTCCTGTATTTCTTGGCCCCTTTTTCTTAGCTATTTAACATACTTTGAGAATTTGTTATGGATCAGGGATGAGTACTGTGAATTCTCTCTTTCTCAAATGTAGGACATTTCTGCTCACAAGTAATAATCAAGGTAAAGATCAGATGATGTTTACTATTTTCTATTTATTAAATAAGCCAGAAAATTCGAACCCATTTTATGCCTTAATCCAACTTATGGTTATTTTGTACTTTGTTTAGATGTATATGTGTGTTTACATAATACACTTTTATAAATGCTTCCATGTAAGTTCTATAATCCATCTACAGTCTCTTGGTAAGGAAATTAATATTTACTCAGTATTTACCATGTATCCTAAACTCCGAAATAACATTTAATGGTAGACCTATAAAGCCTGAGTGTGTAGCTCCAAAATTGTTAAGTGTGATGAGATGTTGAAAGACTCCAGACAAATGTCATGGACATTTGAACTGAGAGCCAACATAATAGGGTGGAACTTCTTACCTCTGCCAAATGTGAGTCTTTGGATATGCTGCATAAATTCCTCAGCAACTTAGTTCCTTCATCTATAAAGTGGTGATAAGGAGAATGAAGAGTCATTATCTTATTGTGTCAGTTCAGACCATTATACCAAGTATCATAGACAGGTAGTTAATAAGCAATAGAAACATATTTCTCTCAAAGCTCTGGAGGTCAGAACAATCAAGACCCAGTTCCTTGCAGTTTTAGTGAATAATGAAAACTGATCTCTTTGGCTAAGATAACACCATGTTTCAATATCCTTTAGATGATATGAACACTCTTTCCTCTGGTAGCACATGGCACATGGGAAGAAAAGGTGAGAAAAACAGAAAAAGAATCTTTATTTTCTTCTATTCTTTTTATGTAACACTAATCAGATTCATGAGAGCAGAACTCCCATGACCTAACCACTTCTAAAGCTTCAACTCTTAATATCATTACACCGTGGATTAAGTTCTAATACATGATTTTGGATGGTCATTCAAATTATAGTATCCTACCTCTGGCTGTCAAAATTCATGTTGTTTTCCCATTTAAACTACATTAATCATATACCAATATCTCTAAATTCTTAGCATATTCCAGCATCAACTAATAACTCTGAACTCTAAGAGGTCACCTAAATGAAATGTTTGTGACACGATATTATTCACCCTGAAGTAAATTTTCCTTCAGCTATGAACTTGTAAAACCAAAGAAGTTCTATGGATTAAAAATTCAGTATTGATTGGAACAAACCTAGATGGATGTTCCCATTCCACAAAGGTATATGGGGCCAGGGAGTAAACCAGAATGAAAGGATAATGTGTCTCAAAGAAATCCAAAATCCACCTTTAGAAACAGCACCAAATCTTGAGTCTTGGAAAATAATCATTGTTTCCATGTTCAGCCTTCCACAGCAGGTGAACTACCATAGCCACACCTCTAGCTTTGCTAGATCCCAGCATCTCTCAGTTTGAAGTCAATACCTGTAGCTTTTCCCAAACATCTCTGCTTGATCATGGTACTCTAGGTCTGAGGTGTCAGGAGTGGTCCTGGTTCAATAGTCCCACTAATCATTGCTTTGTTCTACAGTATGACCCTGCTCCTGTGGCAGCTGTCTTCCTATGCCTTGAGGCTCTTCAGGACATTGGACCCTTCAGGAGGTAGCATTACCTTTATAACTATGCTCTGTGCATGGCTGCTGACTTAGCCCCATACGGATGTCACCAGGTTTCCTTTTTATGCCTTCTAAAACATGGGCCCGCTTGAGCCCAACTGTGGTAGCCAAGGAGCTCAACACCAGAATATAGGGAGAAGAGAATTTGGCCCAATCTTGGGTAATAGGCTCTGAGGTCCCTTTATGTGTCCAAGACTCTTCTTTGCATTTGTTCTGCCCTCTAGACTCTGGTCCTCTGAGCCACTGATGACAGTGGCAGCCTCAAAGATCTCCAAAGTGTCCTAATTGGTTATTGTCCCCACAAGTAAGACCACCTTCCTTCTATGCCTGTCAGTCACCTAGCTCCTCCCTGGAACGTTTCTGAACGTGTTCTCATTGTTTTACAGCTGTGAATTTTCCATTTCCCTAATTTCTGTTTCCCCTTTTACTATACCTTCTGTTTTTATTCTGTTTTGTTTTTGTACTTCTTTTGGGGAGTAATCATTTTTTTATTGTGAAAATACTGTATAGAGGAGTTACAATTACATGGGCAAGATAATGAGTACATTTCTTATCAAGCATTGTAGCCTCCTCCTTTGCTTCCCCTTCCCATCCCTTTCTATCTCCCCCCCCCGCACCCCCTCCCCCACCCATACTTCCCCTGCCCCCCCCACGAAAGTTGTAAAGTTCGTTTTCGACATAACGACTTGTACATCTCATTGTCACAATGGGTCCACTTGTATCCCTATTTAAACGATTTGCTTTTCCCCTTCCCCTCCACAAATTATACCGACATCAACTACAGTGAAAGCAGGGGTTATATTGTGAGGGAGGGACATACAAAGCAACAAAGAAATAATCTTATAAATGTGTTAGAAACAATTGCATGAAAGAAAAAAACATTTGAATACATATCTTAGGGTTCATTTCCCTAACATCAACTTATCTGACCTTTTCTGCTTGATTCAGACATATACTAGATATTGCAAATAAGGGAAACCATGGGACCTAGGTTTCTTTGGGCCTGGCTTACTTCACTTAATATAATTTTTTCCAAGCCTTTACATTTCTTTTTGTACTTCTTGTATTGTACTCAAGGTCTAGAGAAACCATACAGCATCCTGAACATGTTGATTTGAGATTTCTTAGTCAAATGTCCCTGTTCATTGTGTCTCCCACAAGTATTAGGACATGGATACAATTTAGCAAGTTCTTTTAGCCTTTCTTGAAAAAGACGGTCTTTCTTCTAAGTTCAAATGAGAGAGTCCTCATTCTCATCTATGCTCTCTCCAGACTTTCTAATAACGTTCTGATTGGCATCAATTCAATCATCTCCAGGGAGACTGAGACTGTGTCTAGAGGAACAGTCGTCCGTACTCCAGCTTCTACCCACATTACCCAGTTTCAAATGCATTCACACATTTTAAGTATTTAGGATGCCAATATTCCACACTTGTCATTATTAGTTTTTATGTTAGTCTATTTACACTGCTCTGAAAAACAATAAAAATGTATAAATATTACACATGTCTTTCTCATAATTCTGGAGGTTGGGAAGTCTAAGATCAAGGTAATGGTAAGTTTAGTGTCTGAGTGAGGGATTTTTTTTGTTTTCGAGTTAACCCTTGTTGCAACATCCTCTAAAAGGTATGAACTCTGTGTCCTTACGGGGAAAAGGACAGTGGTTGAACTAACCCCTCAGGGCCTTATAAAAGATCATTAACCCCCTCCACAAGGTCAGAGCCTTCATGGTGACCTAATTACCCCAAGGTCCCAGGTCTTAGCACTACCACTGTAGCGGTCAACTTTCAACACATGAATCTGAGGGGCATTTAAGCCTATCATCTGCTTAGAACACAAATATCATACAGAAAAGACTTTATAGGTATTATGATCAAAGCTTATTTCTACTGGAAAACTCCAAATAATACATTTGAGGAGAAAAAGAAATGCAATTCTCTCTGAAAAGCTGTAATTATCAGTTACATAATTCACAATTCAAAGTAGATGAAATAAACCAATTGCTCACAAGAACAGTTCATCTCTGTGGTAAGATCAAAGAAATTTCCTCTAGGTTTTTTGGATGGAAAGGCCATTACAGGATGAAACAAATGTTCACATAATAAAGATAATAACGATTTCATCACTAAAGGCTGACAGCACCACACCAGAGTCCAACTCAAACAAGTAATTTAGGAGAAGCAATTTTGCAAAAGGGTGCTCGTTGTCTACCTGACCTCCTTTCTGATGTTCTAGTTCCTTCTAGGAATACAATCTATAATATCTGTGAAAGGAGAGAAGCAGTTTGGCTTTTAAGCCATCCTTCTTAAATATTTTTACCTTAAAATGATATTTTGAAAAGTGAGTTTCAGAACTTGAGATTCAACTCTTGACAAGGAATCCTGAAGGGCAGCCATTCACCATGGCCATTGAGTATTCAATAACATTCCTTCCCGTACAAATTTGTGAGGTATGGTCATTTCTGAGACCCCCAGGTGTCTAATATAGACAGTTATGAAAGTTTGAGGCCATCTTATCTTTCTCTATAGTAGTGATGAATATTTTCTGCAGAACTGTGATAAGTACAGTGCTTTGAATGGCAAATTAGAGGTCTGGTATCTGAGACTCTACTCCATAAAACATGAAGTGAATTATTTTACTTTTCAAAAAAATGTGATAAGATCAGACTAAGGTGGCTCATGCATGCAATCCTAGCTACTCAGAAGGCTGAGATCTGAGGATCGCAGTTCAAAGGCAGTTCTGATCAGAAAGGCAGTGAGACTCTCATCTCCAGAAAAGTACAATAAAAGCTAGGAAAGGAGCTGTGGCTCAAGTGGTAGAACATTTAAGCAACTTGAGCACAAAAGCCTAAGGTCAGTACCCAAGCTCTGAGTTCAAATCTGGCCAGAGAGAGAGAAAGACAGAGACAGAGACTGAGAAAGAAGGAAGTACAGAGAACTGTTTGAAATGTGTGGAGTGTATGTATACATCTGAGTGTATCCATAGAAAGCTGAATTTTGAGCAAAATAATTTCTATATATCGTTGTTTATAAAAGGACTCCAAAGTAATCAAATGAGGTAATTTATTTTTAAAGCTTTCAGAGCATTGTATTTTACAAACCAGTTAAACCAATTGGGTAATTGGCATATTTGTAGTGTGTTTTTCTTGAAAAATAATTAAAAATCATAGTAGACTTCCTAAACAAATGAAATGTAAACTGATAATTTTTAATATTTAATATTCTACTAATTAAAACATGGTAGCCAATTATTAAGAAATGTTTTAAATAAAAAAGACCAGACATATATGTTTACCTTTGAAAACTTTTCTGTACAATAGAGATTAACCAGAATAGCTCTAGCTATTGCCTTACTGTGACAGGGCAGCTTTTCATGATCATCAAACAGGCCTGTAACATCACCATGGCCAGCCAGTGAGTAACTGATGAGAAAGATGTTTAAACGATAGATCTATTTTATGGTAGATGCTTTATGATGTGATAAAGAACAGAAGGATAAAATCTGTCCCTAAAGCCTTGGGTAAGTATTAATCTTGAAGGAAATCCCTGTTCCTTGGGTAAGTGTTCATCTGAATATTCAAGATTGAACAAGTACCATGAAGCAATACATTTGTTTGAGATATGCAGCCATTAGCTCTATACTTTGCTTGGAACTAACGACTATCTTTTTTGAGGGGACATAATCATATTCTTGTATATCAATCATCCCATGACTGTTAATAAATATTAAGTAATTAACTAATTATTAAACAATTAGGATTTCTCTTAATTACATAATAATTACACCTTGACAGTTATGGAGGGGGATGACCTTCCTCAGGTAATCTAGTTAACCAAATATATTAAGATCAAAATGAGAAGAAATTTAAACTTATATGATGAAAACTTTCATGCAGCATACAAAATTGTGGTCCTCTTTTGAACAACCAGGAAGAATAAGTCTCATTAATATGAGAAGCATGGTAGTCAGCTCTTTCATCTTCTAGTTCTCTTTTATTGCTAAATTCAAAGCTTTAGTCACATCACACAATGATTTTATTCTAACTAAATGATTTAAAGCACTCTGAAGCATGCATTAAGCATGAAATGTTATTAAAAACTAAAACTAAAACAAAAACCAAACAGGTGCTGTGGCCATATTCCTAGCTACTCTGGAGGCTGAGATCTGAGGATCAAGGTTCAAAGTCAGCCTGGGTAGGAAAGTTTGTGAGACTCTTATCTCCAATTAACAATCCAAAAGCCAGAAGTGGAGCCAAGGCTCAAAGTGGTAGAACATTAGCCTTGAGTGAAGGAGTTTGGGGATAGCACCCAGGCCCTGAGTTCAAGCCCCATAACCAAAAAATAAACAAACAAAACTATTACTTTATTTTTTGAGGGCTGAGGGTCTAAGTTAGTAATAAAGAACTTCCTTAGTATGTACAAGGGCCTGGAGTCAATCCTCAACAAAGAATGAAAGGGGACAGCAGGGGAGGAAAGGGAAGGCAGGGGAGAGGAGCAGAAGAGGGGATTGTAATTTTATTTTTATTTTTGTACAATGCTTTTCTGACCTAATAACACATTCTAGGTATCTAGTTGACCTTGTCAAACCAAGCAACCACTAGAGTTCTGAAGGGAAGACTAGTGTTCATTATTTTCTCTTCAACACATTGACTGAAATAACAGGTTCTCTGTATAACCTATCATATACAATGAAGAACTAGTATAATGAAGAGTATGCTTGTTCTGACCTTTTGAGATTAAGAGATATTTCAGGTTTCATTATATTCAGAGATAAAGGAAACTTTTAGACACTCAACTGAAGTTTCATAAGATTTTTCAAAAAAAATAAGTAATCTGGAAGTGAGACACTTATCTTAAGTGAAATACTTACTTAAAGTGAAATGCTTAATGTTAAGTGAAGTATCTAATGATAAGACAAATACTGTATCATTGCACTTATGTAATGTATCTCTAAGAGTCCAAACTCATAGCATCAGAAAATGGAATAGTGGATTATGGAAATAAGAGGGTATGGAGTGAGAAATTGCTGTTCAGTGGATATAAAGTTTCAATTATACTCCAAGAATATGTTCGAGAGATCTGATATGAAACAATTCTCTATGTAGTAGTGAAGACTTCAAAATTAGTGAAGTTTTTATGTTAAGGGTTCAATTAAACCAAAACAAAGAGACACAGGAATCCTGGGAGGTATTGAATCTATGATTTGATTGTAATGATGTTCCCAAGGGTGTTTATGTATGTCCAAACTCTTGAAAGTACAGATGTTGTATCTAAACTATACATAGTTTAGATATAAATTCATTCTAACTCTTTTCCTCTGCTTTTCCCAGTTCATTTATTGGTTTGGATGATACTCTGACAGAGAAATGATCAAGCTTGAACACAGAGGGAAACAATCATTTTTTCTCAATGTAAAATATGCATTATAAAGTGACATAGAAGAGCAAGACATAGAAAGGCTGCCTAAGATATAACCTATAATGCTGATTGTGTAAATGAAAGTGTGGGGAACATTGCTGCTACATCTATCCTGTATAAACATATCACATGACCACAAAATACTAATAAAAATGAACTTGCTGCAATACTCCCTACTATTGATAACATATGTGTTTCTCTGAATGCATATTTTATAGTGAACCATAGTTTTTATTCCTACCAAAAGTAGTTTCAAACTTGACACCAATCCTGGTATTCAGACCTATAAATGATTATCTCAGCCATGGGCTACATAAAACAGATTATGTTTTAAAGATCATAAAAATAAAACCATGTGTCTAAACATATGGCGTGTGCATTGGCAGGGTGAATGCTCATTATAAGAAAAACCTCATCCAGTTCATCAGAAATGGAATCAAATATTTCCTGCCATAGAAGCCAGAGCTCAAAGTATTGCCTCCAAAGCTTATTGGTGAACATATCAACTGGAATATCATCACATACATAGAACAGAGGTAAAAACTTAAAACAATAAAACAAAACAAAATAAAATAAAATTCTAAAATAAGCATTTAAAGTAAATCCAAACTTTGAAAAGATTTTCTTACCCTACCTAGAAAAAAAATTGATTCATCCAAATAAACTAGAAGTATAATTAGAGCAAAAAAAAAGTGTCAAGCATTTATCCACAGAACATCTGTACATCATCTTATTAATGCTTCTAGAAAGTCTAAATTCCATCTGGTTCCACAGCTAGGTCAACCCAGGCAAAAAGAATCTTGCAGTTCCACCTGTTACTTCTTAAGTGTTTCTATAACAGAAGTGATGAACTACATTTTTCCATTGGTATCTTATTATCTACATCAGCTTTCATGTAATCATTTTCTTTTCACATGTTTGAAGTTGAATCAAACTGAATATTTGTATACAGGTTGGTTGGTACTATGACTACACACAGCTGTAATATCTAGCATTAATTAATCCACTACTTCCTCCTCCCCAAAGTACCTAAAGAAGGTACTTTTATTCATAGAAAAGTGTAGTACCTTCTCTGGGAAATTATTATTATTATACCCATAATTGTATGTGGATTCAACAGGCTTAGAAACCATTGAAAGTATTCATAGAACGTGTATTAAAGGAAGAAAAAAAGAGAAACAGAATTTCACCTGACATATATGAGTCAGTTACAACAATCAGGCCTGAGGACAGAGGCCACTGACTATTTCAAAAGCAGTTCAGCAAATGTTTCATAAGCATGTCTTTCTGCTACAATAAAAGTACTTTATTCCAATTTCTTGAGAACATAAAATTCTTTGAATTCAAATGTGATTCCTATTCTTATATGATGAAGATTTTAAAGATAGTATCTTATATAACTTCAGAGAAACCAGGATTTGTCCTTCTTTATCAGTAGCAAACTGGCAACTTCTTATTAGTACTGATCTAGCAGGCATATATATATATACATATATATATATACACATATATATACATATATATATGTATATATATATACATATATATACATATATATGAAAATTTGTATTACCATTTTCCTCAGCCTACTTAAAAACTATACTCACTCTTACGATTCTTTTTCTCTTGTATGTATACCTTTATTTCCAAGATTGTAAACTACCAGAATATAATTCAGAAACTACCAGAATATAATTCAGACTATTACCTTACTATGAATTATATTAAATTAAAAGCTAATAAAAGGGCTGGGAAGGTGGCTCAGTGGTAGAGCGCTTGCTTTACATGCATGAGGCCATGGGTTCAATTCCTCAACACCACATAAACAGAAAAAGCCAGATGTGTTGCTGTGGCTCAAGTCATAGAGCACTAGCCTTGAGCTTAAGAGGTGAGGGACAATGCCTAAGCCGAGTTCAAGCCCCATAACTGACCAGAAAAAGAAAGAAAGAAAAAGAAAAGAAAAGAATCTAACATAACACATTGCACTCATAGAAAAAAGAAAAGAATCTAACATAACACATTGCACTCATATTTAAAACCCCTTTGTATTCTTAAACACCAGGTATTAGAGGCTCATGACTGTAATCCTAACTACTCAGGAAGCTGAGAACTGAGGATCGTGGTCTGAAATTAGCCTGGGCAGGAAAGCCTGTGATACTCTTTATTTCCACTAAACTACTTAGAAAAAGCCAGAAGTGGCTCTGTGGCTCAAGTAGAGCACTTGCCTTGAGCACAAAGAAGCTCAGAGACAGCACCTAAGGCCTGAGTTCAAGCCCCAGGACCATCAACCAAATGAACAAAAAAGATAACAGAATTATAATATATACATATATGCATATAAATAATAATAAAAATGCATGTAATATTTCAATCCTACCCAGGTATGCTGGCATAGATCTGCAGTCCCAGCTATTGCAGACATTGAGGAAGAATAATAACAGGAGTCCAGGGATTGTAAACCAGGGATTGTATGGCAACAAAGCATGACCTTGGTTCAAAATAAAGCAAAACAAAAATTTCCACAGGACTTTTTTTAAAGGTAACAACTGAAAATGCCACATGAGTAGATGTATACTATCATCTTCATAGGAATACTTTGTGTCCAGTATTCTCTAAAACATGATTTCATGGGAAAACAAACTGTAAACTACACAGGGAAAGTTGTAGCATAATCCTTTAAGCAAAATGCAGGAGTAAATTTAATCAGTCTCAAAGATAAGAAGATTTATAAAACTCTTAGTTACTATTTCAAAATCCAGGATGCCTTAACAACCTTTTATTTCTAATTGCAAAAGATAAAATTAGGCCATTTGAAATTTGAAAAAAATTGAAAAGTAAGTAAATAAATACAATAAACAATTAATGTTATATTTCTTTTAAGTATTGCAAATATGAGGGTTGGAACTAAGCTCTCAGAATAAAATTCAAGTAATGTAAGCAGAATTAAAACCATATGCCTTATGTACTCTTAAATAGCTTGATAAATATGCAAGCCGATTCCATTATTTTTCTCTTAAAGATTTAACAGCTTAAAGAAAACAATTAGAAACTGAAGCAAAATACCTTTTTCAGAAAGTACTGATAAAGGAAGAAAGGAGGAAGGACTATAATGAATATCACTCACAGTGATTCCATAGCTAATTTATAATCCCCTAAAGGAGTATTTTTATGTACACACTTTGCTGAACAATATGTATATTTCTTCTCTTTAAAATGATGCTATTGGGCTGGGAAGACAGCTCAGTGGTAGTGTTTGCCTTACATACATGAGGCCCTGGGTTTGAATCCTCAGCACCACATAAGCAGAAAAATCCAGAAGTGGCAATGTGGCTCACGTGGTAGAGCACTAACCTTGAGCTGAAGAGCTGAGGGACAGCGCCTAGGCCAGAGTTCAGCCTCCACAAAAAACAAAAAATTAAAATTAAAATTAAAAATAAAATGATGTCACTAACATCAAAACTATTAATTGATAAACTTTTGTTAAATATAACTCCTTTGTACAATGGCTTAAAGATGATAATAATAATAATAAAGTATTATAAAAACAAACAAGATTGAAGTATTTTAAATCTTATGTATTTAGCAAACACAATGGTCCATACTATGATGGTACTATTACAAAATAAATTGAAAAGGTAAAAGATATATGTAATTGAGGACAAAGTGTGATTGTTCCAGTGTGTGAATATTACATATTGCTACTTTCTTGCAATTGTATCAATATTTTGTTACCATTATTTAAAAAAGCTGTTTTGTTCTAACTAGAATGAATGGACTTAATTTAGGACTTTCAGGGTTTATGTTAGGTATCTGGAAATATCTCTGACAGAGATATATGTTAAGCCCTGAATATAAGCTTTTAATCTGCCGGCCTTTTAAACACATATGAGAGGGTTTTGTCAACTAATAAAAAAAAAAGGTGACATTTCACAGAATGTTCTTTAGCACAAATTTTTTCTGATTTAGTGAATATATAATCAGAGCTTTAACATAAATATGTTCTTTTTTGTCCCTCCTGTATTCTTTGTCCCAACAGTCTTTACCTCTGTCAATTCTTAATTTTTCCCCCAAAATGACTTCAGAATAGAACAAGCAATGATACTTAATTACATACATATGTGGTTATATAGTAGATTTAGACAAATAGATAATTACTTAGGGATGTACATTAACAATCCAATAAATTAAAAGCTTAGTTTCTATAATTTGTATTACTTTGTCCCCCACTTGGCCATCCTTTTCATGACTTTCCAAAAGCACATGTATCAATTAGGAAATTTAGCTTTGTACCTCACAGTCCCCGATTTCCTGGCACACCTGTACATGAAGTTGTAGCCTGTGTTTTACTTGAGAAGAATTAGGCAAAATCTCTTATGATGCTGAGTTTTAGTCTATTTAATTTGGATAGATTCAATATTGAAGACATTTTCTATTTGAGTCAGTGATTTTCAAAGCCCTTTAGGATTTTCTAACTTTGCTGTTGATCTTAGGACAGAATCTTGTTTGCTCAAATCACATAAATGACTTTAGTTCATACTCAGTTCTAAAAACTTTTGCCAGGCAGTAAGATTAAACTTATAGTAACTCAAACTACATTTGATTTCAACAATCAAAAAAATGAATTTCAGCTATCATTTGTATGTGGTTGACTATTAAGTGTAAGTTATCTTTTCCCAAGAACTTCCTGAGCAACCAAATTGCAATGCACTTGTGGTAGATGTTGTAGTATTTCAAATGCCCCATGTAATCCTTCAGTGTGATTGAATGTGCATTCCTGATGTCCGTAAATAAATCTGCTCCACGAATTCTGCCTGTAATTTTGAAGCCAGACAGTGATGAGAGTTTCTTTTTCTTCTGAAATTTGATCCAGTGGAACTGTATCATATTTAAACTCAAATTCATCTCTTTTTCTTATCCCTAGTGAGATTATCATGCCTGTAGTTGATATTGCTCACTTTCCCTTTCATAAATTCACAGTCTATACTTTCTATGTAAGGAAAACTTCAGCAATCAAATGGGTTCAGTTCTGTCATTATTTCCATTCGGTGAACTGCACTTAGAGTTGATCTGGATATAACATGCTTGGCCCTGAATGTTCTCAGCCTGAATTCTATGCTCATTTTCAGTTCAGTTTTCAATGATGATTTGCGGTATTTTTATTGCAATGCTGACACAGATTGTACTCTTTAGTGTTTCGTTTACATTTATTTTCATGGAATTTTGCCTATTATTTTACATGCTGATGTGCAATTTTGAACACCAGAGAAATCACAAAGCAGGGATGTACTGTACCGTAGCATCAAGGAAAAGAACCAACGGGGTATCCTTTCCTTCCCTTTCTGGAAGTCATCATCAAATTGCAGCTCTTAGCTCTAGAATGTTAGTTCTGGAACCATCGAGTCACAATAATAGAGACAAACTGGGTGGGAGGAGCCAAAGACAGTAGACTGGTTGTAATACGCCTCCTTGGCCTCTTCTCTGCCATGGAGTTCAGTTAGTTATTTTATTAAGCATGTAAGTGTGAGGGTAAATGAGAATCTGGGTACTGCAAAATGCAATAATGCAGGGTAAACCGATCAGCTCCTTTAGTGTCTAGTTATAGATCAACAGAGAAGGCTATTAAGAGTAAATCTAAGCAGGGCGCCGGTGGCTCACGCCTGTAATCCTAGCTACTCAGGAGGCTGAGATCTGAGGGTCGCAACAGTTCAAAGCCAGCCTGAGCAAAAAGTCTGTGAGACTCTTGTCTCTAGTAAACCACTCAGAAAACCGGAAGTGGCGCTGTGGCTCAGAGGTAGATCACTGGCCTTGAACTGAAGAGCGCAGGGATAGCACCCAAGCCCAGAGTTCAAGCCCCACAACCTAAAAAAAAAAAAAAAAAAAGTCAATCTATTCTACTAGCTTCTGGGAAATCCAGCATTGTATCCTGATGGCAGCACTTGCTGCATGTATGCTTCTACATTCCTCCAGATGGTATAACAGTCTTCACTGACTTCCTTTTACTCTCTATTTTGTTAAAACAACTGGTCTTCTTATTTAAAGTGTATATACTTTCTGAAGGTCAAAATTAAAGCTAAATAAATTCAATCCTTAAAAGTCTGGAGAAAAAAATTCCAATCAATTTTATAATTATTTCCTTATGGTCTACTTATTTGGCTAAGTACTTCCTGATTTTTTTATTATTTCTTTTTATTTTTATTATTATCTTAGTTACTGTTCAATGGAGTTTCCATTTAAAAAGTAGTTTGTGAATACAATATATTTTGATCAAGATCACCCCTTTCAACATTCTCACCCATTACTCCCTTACCCAAACCTTCCTTTACTCTCTTTTTCAATTATATCAAGCAAATTGCATATTTTCAGATGCTGCTGTTCAAAAAACTTGAAGTACATTACTAATGCCTATTAAATACTAAAACATAATGTCTAACTAGTAGAAGAAAAGACTATTGTGTTTTGGGATATAGAAATTTAAGAAATAGGTTTATGATTCTACTTACATTTTGCAGTTAATAAGCAGACATGTATTTGTCTCAATCATTTTTATTTGAGAAGGATTAGATATAAATGTATTACAATTTTAATTTGACATGACTATACTTGAGCAATGACAACACCAAATCTATCATGTGCCTTAGCATTCGATTTACAAGGAAAATAAATTTTTTAGACCAGAAATTTTTGAATTTTTTCTGGAAAAGACCGGAGAATGAGGATCTGACTTTGTAGATTACATGGGGGTCTCATCAGTCAGCAGTTACTCTACTATTTCTTTTTTGCCTCTGAATCCCATCTTAAAAAAAAAAAAAAAAAACCTCTCTTTCCACCCTAATTTTCATGTTCTTTTTTTACAATGCTTGATGTCTTCTCATGATCCTGAGGCAGTAAGATACGATAAAAACCAGACTGAAGACAGAGGGCAAGGAAACAGTCAGTCATGAGGAGGCAGTGTGTTACCCAGGACAGGTTCCCTAACCAAATTCCATTCGTCTTTACTACTTACCTCTTTCCTTTACTGTAAGTCACATCTGTATTTGATGGAGCAAAATTAAAAATGGTAGAAGACACCAAAGGTAATTGCCAGTTGGTCTATATGATGACTTTCTAGCCATTATTTTTAACCAGAGAAGAGCACTTAAGGATTATGAGGAAATGGAAATCCTGTAAGTTTCATTTTAAAGATGATAATAGCCAGGAGCTGGTGGCTCAGATCTATAATCCCAGCTACTCTTGAGGCTGAATTTTGGAGGATCACACCTCTAAGCGAAACAGCTCACAAGATTCCATGTCCAAAATAATCAGGAAAAATTTAAACTGGACTAGAGGCATAAGCTCAAAGGTAGAATGCCAGTTGAGCAAACAAACAAAGCAAGCTCAAGGTTCTAAGTTTTAACCCTAACACATGCAAAATAAATAACTAAACAAATAAGTAATCAAGCTAAGCAGAGGCAGAAGTAAGGTTCACAGTGAAATTAATAGGGACAGTTTCAATAAAAACATTCCATTTGCTAAAGACTCAAGAAAAGTGTATCTGCTGCTCCTGATGTAGCAGGCTTGGGTAACAAATATGTGCTCTACCATGCCCCTTGGTACAGATAAATAGAAATGAGAGAGAGACAGAGACAAGTGTGTGAGAGAGATTGCTTTCTAGTGGCTTTCTAAAATGGCTTTCTAAAAGAACAAGCTTTATGGAGGAAGTAGAATGGTTAAGTGTTCAAATTTTATTTTGGACCTGAGGAGAAAACACTACTTTCTTTAAGTGATATCCCAAGATCTAGCATACATCAGAAATAAGTGTCTTTTCCCTATTAACTGTTAATTTACTTGAGAAAATGAGATAGGCATCTTTATTTCACCTACAAGTCTATTCCTGGGGAAAAAGAAACAAACAAACCATTAATAGCATTATTAAGAATGTAAAAGTGCCATCTAGAGGTGAAGCAACCACTTTGTGGGGACAAAATGCTTCAATTTTACTGAGGTTGGGAGTCTGGAAAGAAGAGAAGGCACTCTGCCCTGATGTGACACATATAATATATGTGCTTACTCAAAGCACCCACACTGCAATGTAACCAACTATTCAGCAGTCGAGATGCTATTCCTGTTCCATTTACTTTAAAGCATTAACTCCTGTTTGCAGCCAAGTGGCAGGACTGAATGTGCCTGTGATTATGACATTCAACTTTCCACGCACCACATAAGTACCTTCGGCATCAATTGTGCAACTGCCAGACGATTGCTATTTATGTTTTCAGTGCATTTGAAATAATCTAGAAGTTATTTTACTTCCATTAGATATTAAGAAAAGAACCAAATGTAAAATCATTACTTTGCCATTTACTGTGAAACCCAAAGGAAACATCTCAGATGAATCGTTTATTGAATGGAATGAGTTAGTTAACAGTTTGATCAGGTAGTTTATCAAATGTACATGAAAGATTTTTGAGATTTTTTTCCATTTGTATTGCTATAAAAATAGCATAAAATAGCTGATTAAATATCTCCTATATTCCAGGTACTATTACTCATGTTAACTACCTTTTATTTTCCACCATTGGATAAGTAGACAGTGATTTCTATTTTACGTTCTAGAAAAACAGGCTGAAAAATTTCAAGTTGGAGTTAGCTAATTAGCAATTGCCAGAATTCCACTACTTCTGAAATCAAAGCCAATGCTCATACATTCTAAATTCTTTGAATCTTTTTTAGAGATTCAGATGTACATTTGTGTAGTTGCAGGAATAAACAAAGTTCTACACAGAAAAAAAAATAATCACAAGATTGAGGCTTTGATTCCATAATTGAATTCCTAAATGTTCCTAAATGTGACAATATGTATATATATATGTGATATATAGATATGAGATATAGATAAGATATATATATATAAGAATAAGGCATTATGCATAATTTCAATGCTGTAATTATCAGCGCATTCTTAGCTACTCTGGCCACTCATCACATGCTTTCAGCTGGTGCTGACTCTATCTTTCCTCAAGTCTGCTTTCTTCTTTTCTGCTCAGGATGAGCATTATTGAAAAAATATTGAAAGCTGTGAAGATTTGAAGCATTACACATATTTCCTATTTAGCATCATTAGATTCCTGTCTGTACAAAAATCAGCTTCTTGCACCCTCTAAAAACAAAATTATCATTAAAAACTGCCTTCGTGTGGAGCCTCCCTGCCTGTACCTCATCACCATACATTGGCTCCCTCAATAATCCTTTAGTCTGAGCTCCAACTTTTACCTTGATGAACCATCTTTCCCTTCTCCCCATTGGCAGGCAAAGTGACTTATCACTCCTGTAGAATTTGTGGGGCAATTTGGTCTGTTTTCTTCACTGAGTCCTTAGGCTTCAGTTTACACACAGCTGTGAGTATTATGGCAAGCCAAATAAGGGCTTCTTGGAGAGGTCTAATTCCTAATCCCAGCACCTGTTGATATCGTATTGAAAACAAACAGGGGGAAATTTATAAATGTAACAAATATCAAGGACATTTGGATAGAAAGCTTGCTGTGCATTGTTTAGTTGTGCCCAGTATAACTACAAGTCTTTAATCATGAAAGAAGGAGGCAAAAGAAATGAGGTACACAAGGAAATATAACAGACACATGCTGCATGAGAAGGACTTCTCCCAGTTTTAAAGGGGAGGAAGAAGGCCACAAGCCAAGGAATGTGGGAAAAGACAAAGAAAGTGGATCTTTCCCAATCCTGCAGGAAGAAATTCAGTCCTAAGAACTTTGTTTTGTTCTCTCAAGACCTGTTTTATGATAGTGACCTATAAAACACTAAGTTGTATTTGAAATCACTAAATTTATAATAACTTGTTATAGCAGTAACAGAAACCCAACACAAAACAGATCATTCTTATAGCTACTATATTATGTCTCTAATTTTTTCTAGGTCTCAGACTCAAATTTGTAACGTGCATTCTTCGACCTTTAATAATTCTTGATTTGCTACCTCCCCTCTTAATAATCAGAAATTTTTTTATTTTTGCAATTTACCAAAATTTCTTTCAAAGACTGGTGGGAATTTCTCATTCTTTCTTTGACATCTTCAACATAATGTTTTCCTCTTATATATTTAAGTCACTGCCTTTCCTGTTTTCCTAATCCTGCACAGGCTCCTCGTGTCGCTCTGGCTTACTAATACACAATCTATTTAGGTCATCCAAAGCATGTGCAGCTACCTTTGGCTTTGCCTCAAAAAAGAAAACAAAGATTAAAAAAATCAACATCCTCTGAGAAGCAGCTTTTGTTTCTCTTTGTATTCACTGCTTGGCTTCTCAGAATAGCAAGACATATTCCTGAACCTCTGTCCCCAAATGCCTAATGCATTTGCCGTCTGGCATCCAACTTCCTTAGGTACTTCTGATTTACTTTATGACTCCTGGCTAGAGCTGTGAACTGGTAAGGCTACAATGAATAAGAGTCTGAGAATTTCAGCACAGTTTCCTAAATTAGTTTTGTCTTCCTTTTAAAAGAGCTGAATCAGCTAGACCATACATGATAAGAAAATGTTACTGATTTAACTTAATCTGCTTTCTTTTGGTAGACATCTATTAGGGGATTTTAAACATTGAGAGTTCAGAATATTCAATAAAGTAGGTAATTCCTAGAATCTGAGTGAATCATATAGTCATACTATATTTTCTTGACAGGTATATAGTTAGTAAAAAAAAAAAAAAAAAAAAAAACTCCATTTCTGAAGATCATGAAGTAATTGGAAGCATGCTAGACCTTCAATGCCAAGTGAAATCCTAGTTAAAATGTAGGATTATAAATATTTAACATAAGCCTAAAATACAAAATAGCTACTTGAAAGAAATCTGCCAGCTGGGTGCTTGGTGGCTCATGACTATAATCCTAACTACTCGGGAGGCTAGATCTGAGGATTATGGTTCAAAGCCAGCCTGGGCAGAAAACTCTGTGAGACTCTTATCTCCAATAAACCACTCAGAAAACTGGAAGTGGCGCTGTGGCTCAGGTGATAGAGCACTAGCCTTGAGCTAAGGAGCTGAGGGATAGCACCCAGACCCAGAGTTCAAGCCCCACAACTGGCAAAAGAAAAGAAAGAAAGAAAGGAAGGAAGAAAGAAAGAAAGAAAGAGAGAAAGAGAGAGAGAGAGAGAAAGAGAGAAAGAAAGAAAGAAAGAAAAAAAGAAAAAAAGAAAGAAAGGAAATCTACCAAAAGAACTAGCAATTCTTAGGTTTTAGCGCTGTGGTTTTTCTAATAATAATTCACAACCTTTAGTTTTTCCTTCAAAAAAGCAATACTAATTTTAAAACACAAGCAATCACTCAACTGGAACTTGCCATTAAGGTAAAACTGAAAATCCCTGCTACTTGCTCTCCATGGTGTTTGTTTCTCACTATGTATTTCTCATTTTATTCCACAATCTGAGCTAAGAAGGAATTCTAAACCCACATCATGGCTTTCCCCATGCTAGTTAACATAAGAGACCACAAATCACATATGCAGTTATTTTTTATTCCACAGTGACCAATTTTATATAGTCTATGCTATGTTGCATTGCATAAGTAACTAAATCAAAAAACAATTCTTCTTATGCTTAATGATTTAAGCTATAATATAACAGCAGCAATATGTAATGAGATCTGCCTTACCAAAATCCACCTTCTTTCTTCTCTGCAACAAGAAGGCATGTGGACAGTTAGCTTTTCCAACACTAGAGTTTAAATTTTCAACAGAAATCACCAAATAATTCCTCCACATGGAAAATAACTTGCAGGAGCTGCCTGCAAAAGAAATTCATCTTCTCAACAAAAAGCCCACCATTACCACTGAAATAACAAGATAAATATGCACTAAATAGCAATGACAGATGCAGGCACTTTCTAAAATAATACAAAATGAGGATTTCAGGGACGTATAATTTAATTTGCATCCTGGGGGTATATTTTCATCTTCTTGTCGAAGAATTTACATTCATAACTCGCCATGCATGAATTACAATATAAAGAGGTCTGGGATGTTTTCTACTGATTTTCTTTTTTTCTTTTCTTTTCTTTTTTTAAACCAAGAAGCATAGAACAGTCACTCCAGAGTGCTGACTATAGTAAGCAAATTATTTGGAATGTTTGTCTGGTCATGCTACCACAGTATATAATCCAATTTCCAAATTCCAAAGATTTCTAGGATTATAGTGGCAATAATGCTTCAGACCAGGGGTCCCTGCTGGCTCATACCTACTCAAGTCAGAATTCTGTAGTCCCTGCCCTGTTCACGTAAAGTCTCTTACATGGTGAAACAATGAGACTCCTGGCACACTCCTGGCATTCTTAATCTGTTTCTTTTGTTCTGCTTTTGTTCTCCAGTTGAATGAGAGACAAGAGAATGTTTTCCTGTGGATTTGTGACACTTCTGCTTGAGGAAGCAGGTTTTTTTTTTCTCTTCATTTTAGTATAGCTTCTTTTGCAAAATGAAACATTTACACTTTTTAATTGTCTAAATAATTCACTATATCTGCTTTGATTTCCATTCTCAAACTTGCAGGTGGCCTAAGCATGGTCCACAAATTTTCTACCATACAATATCCTCCCAAATAGAGCCTCCTCCATCTGTTACTAGGGATATATTGAGTTCTTTACTTATAGCCTCCCAATGACATCATATCGCCACTAATCCTCTCAAGGAGGAGATGTAGGGTTAAAATCTAAATGGTTTAAGTTTAAACCAATCATAATTGAATATAACTTAAAATGAATTTTTAGCTTCACTACCTTCATTTCAAGGGTACAGTCACTAAATGTAGTATCTGCTTCACTGGGAATAACACAAAGTTTTGTTGGATAACACTGATTTTCATGAATCCTTGTAGTATGAGAGAAAGGGTTGCAATGCAGTCTTCTGTAAATTTATAGTGACATGCCATGATCCTAATCACATGGGATGCAGATATGGAAGGAGATCATGCTACAAGACAGTCTGAGAAAGGAGCAAGAACTCATCTCAAGCACAAACCAGGCCAGAAAAGGTCTGGCTTCTAATTCCACTGCTCATGAGGCAGTGGTAGGAAGATCAGGGTCTGAGGTTAGTCTGGGCAAAAATCTGAGATTCTACAAAACTCTACCTCAGATACAAACTAAGAGCTCAGTATAGAGCAGCTACCTAACAAGTGCAAAGCCTAATTTCAATCCTCAGTACTGAAAAAACAAAACCATAGAACACAAGATTACAGACAGATCAGAGGTTTTGTTCCTTGTTGCAAAATATGCCAAGGGAAACATGTTAACTAGTACAGTGATGATAAACCAGATGAAAATGTCAAAAGGATGCACCAGCTAGACTTCTTTATACAAAATGGTGAATGAAACTATGATGGGATGCTTTCTGTGCCTTATTAATATTCAACCTGATTCTTATAAACAATCTTTGGTACCTGCTAAGGTTCATTCAACACTAAATTCATCACAGATTCACTACATGCAAGTTGATGATCTGCATATTTCACTGTAGGAGAAGGAAAGGCTCAGGCAAACAAGATGCTTCTTTTCTGATAAGGGAGACAGCCATGGACTTTCAAAATATGGTAAATTTCATAAATGCAAAAATATTCCCAGGGTTGTGACATCTTGATATTTATGCAGTTTGAAAAACACTTTAGTGAGTAGCAAAATTACAAGTTTATATAATAGTGAGCATGTTTGGAAGAAGCTCGCAAGCTATTGGCCCTGAAATTTAAGCCTCATTAGCTTACTATGAAACCAGTTCTGATTATGAGACACTGTATAACAAAGGGCAATATGCAAGCCACGCAAGACAAACAATCACTGGAGGGATGACCTTCTCATAGAAAAAGATGAAGAAAATATTTTATATTATTAAATGACAGTGTTTACTGTGTGCATCAGAAAGGTCTGATGGCAGAGGGTGGTTTCTACATTGTACTCTTATTTCTTGTATCATGTATCTGGAAATATAGCTATATAACTTGCAGGTAGAATAGTCTGACAGTTCTCAATATGTGCTCACACACAGAAAGACGGACGAGACAGGGAGACAGAAGCAGATGATGCTTGGAGAATAGCTCGTTAAGAGAAGATAAGAAAGTATCTTATTGAGTTCACCCTCTATAATAAAAATGCCAACAGACACTGTGACTTAAAGGCAAGCGTTTATTTCCCAACTGCTGTAGGCTAGATGTCCAAGCTCAAGGGAACCAAGTTGTTGAGATTCTGGTGGTGTCCTTTTTTCTGGCTTACAAAGGATTATCTTCTTGCTGTATCTACACAGGATGGGCTTGTGGAGCAAGCTCTCCAGTCTTTTCCTGCAAGGGCACTAATCTGATCATCAGGATGGTATCTTCATGGCCTCATCGAAGTACAATCAATTCTCACAGTCTCCACTGTCTTATACCATCACATTGGGTATTAGGGATCAGCATCTAAATGTGAGTGGGAAGACATAAGCCAATTATATAGGTAAAACAGAACTTGCAAGATATGGAAGTAAAATAGACACAAAATGTTAAATGCACATTAGAAACTTGCTGCTTTCCTGACTCAGTGGTTCCAAATCCCCAGTGTCTCCCAGTTGTTACATCATAACCCTCATTTATAAGTTGTTGTTGTAGAATCCTAGAGGGAAAATAACATTTGTCCAAAACATACACTAATTTAAAATATAATATAATGAAATAGTGTAAGATTAAAAATCAAAGTCATCAAGCCAGAATCAAATTTAAAAGTAAACTATGAATTTGTATATCATTGTCCAGTTCCCATGTCAAGCAGAGCCCCATTCAAGGGTTTACTTTTCCTTTCTTTTTTTTTTCCTTTTTTTTAAATTGTGAAAATACTGTACAGAGAGGTTACAATTACATGGGCAAGATAATGAGTACATTTCTTATCAAGCATTGTAGCCTCCTCCTTTGTTTCCTCTTCCCATCCCTTCCCATCCTCCCCCCCCCACCAAAGTTGTAAAGTTTGTTTTCTACATAACGACTTGTACATCTCATTGTTGCAATGGGTCCACCTGTATCCCTATTTAAACGATTTGTTTTTTTCCCTTCCCCTCCACAAATATAACCCCTGCTTTCAGTGTACTCTTCTTTCTTTATCATTTCCTTTCTTCTTTCTTCCCTCTTGAATATACAACTATACATGTTGTACAGTTCATTTTCAAAATAGTGTCTAGTTAGTATCACTTGTGGATTAGTTCACCCTTTGCCCCACCATTTCTGCCTTCCTCTCCCTTCCCCAAATCAAATAAATTTACATACAAGGCAAAAACTACAGACATCTAAAACAGCAGCAAAAGGCAAAAAAAACCCAAAAAGATTAAAAACATAAAACCACAAAAGGTAAAATAAAAACACTTCCTGTTACCATTTCTTGGAATTCAGCATTATGTGCACATAGCTATTGAGCCCCTATGTTCCTCTCCCAAGAATATCCTTTGGTCTCATTACGTGAATGTCTAGAGTTCTGTTTATAATGTCCAAGTACAGGTTTTTGTTTTTGTCTTTTACCATTCATTGTATTTACTTTTAAATTTATAGGCACCTTCTAATTACTACAAATGAGGTAAACCATGCAACCTGTGTTTCTCTGGGTCCAGCTTACTTCACTAAATATATTTTTTTCCATTTCCTTATGAATGGCGGCATCCCCATTTCATGATTCTTATGGAAGCATAGAAATCCATTGTGTATACTTAGGATATTTTCTTGATCCATTCATCCACTGAGGGGCACCTGGTTTGATTCCATATCTTGCCTATGGTAAACAATGCTGTGATGTATATGACTGTGCTGGTGGCTTTAGTGTGACCTGGTTTGTGGTCAATTGGATAAATGCCTTGGAGTGGGATTGCTAGGTCATAGGGAAGCTCTATGTGTAGTCTTTTGAGAGACCTCCATATTGCTTTCCAGAGTGGTTGAACAAGTTTACATTCCCACCAACAGTGTAGTAGTGTTCCCTTTGGGCCACATCCCTGCCAGCATCTGTTATTGTTAGTTTTCTTCATGATGGCCATTCTTAATGAAGTAAGGTAGAATCTCAATGTTTCTTTGACTTGCATTTCTTTTATGGTCAGAGATGTTGAACATCTCTTCATGTGTCCATTGGCTATTCTTAATTCTTTTTCTGAGAAGTCTGTCTTTAAGTCATCAGCCCATTTATTACCTAGGTTGAATCTTAAGGATTTGGTTGGGGGGGGGGTAATTTTCTGAGCTCTAAGTACATTTTAGACATACTGATATACTTACTGATGGAGCTAGTAAAGATCTTCTCTAATTCTGTGAGCTTTCTATTTTTCTTGCTAGCTAGCTATGTAGTAGTTCCTACTCATTTTTCAATATTCTTCTCATATACTCTGTGAGTTCCACATTGTCTTTTTAGAGATGCTTGCCCTGATGTTTGCTGGGTTCCAAGAGTCTAGAACTAAAATAAGGTACAATCAAAACAAAATAAAAGAGAATATTCCAATTTTTCAGGTTTTCCAGAAAGTTCCTATGTTAACAGACTACCCAATGGATAGTCTAATCTGCACCATTTTTCTAAGTCTTTTTTTTTCTTTTACTTTTTCTTTTCTTTCTTTTTTTTTGTGAACTTGAACTCAGGGCCTGGAGATTGTCTCTGAGTTATTTTTCCTACCCCAGTTGGCTTTAAACTGAGATCCTCAGATCGCACCCATGTGAATAGCTAGGATTACATGCATAAGCCATCTGTGCCCCAGGCTTTCTAAGTCTTTTAAGTCCACATTTAATTTCACATTTGATCAATTTGGTTGTTTTTTCTCCAGGAATTCTAATGCACTGCAAAGACCACTAAGATTTTGACTATTGAAATATCCCATACTTACAGAGAATTTATTACATGGAACATACTTTACTTCACTGAGAAACAAAACAATAAAAAAAAGAGTCCTGCTCATATAGAAGTCAATCACATTTGGGAGACAGAGAACAGACAGTTATAGGGTAGTTGGCAATTAGCACTACACATCAGATAATATAAGCCAGCAGTCTCCATTACAATAGAGTATATCAATAAGTTCTATCACACAATGAATTGAGTAAACCAGGAGCAAAGAAACAAAAAGAAAATTATTGTGAACTTAAGAGAGAGATTGCATGTTTTTAATAGTAATCAATGATTTGAAATAACATTGTTTATTGTATATTCATATTTTATGCACAGCATTATTCCTAGAATTCTCTGGACAAATTGCAGTGTTCATTAAATAGCTGAAAATGTCACTAACTCTGGCTGCTACTCTCAATTCTAATCCGAGTTGGTATTGTACATTTATAGGTTCTCCCCAAATCTATACGTAGCCCAAATAGCATATATTTTACTTTATGCTCAGCCTTTTCCCTTACTTCCATGATTATTCTTGTTGACCGATAAACTATCATTCTTGTTATTTACTTAAAACACTTGTATTAAATACAAGATTGTGGATAATAATTTTTTCACTAGAAAAAAATAAAACATTCTTTTTTAGATCTGAGACCTCAACATAGGACAAACACATGGAGCACTAATCATCCCTTTCTTCATTCCAACTGTTCAGCCTTACTCTTCTTTTCTGCTGTGGTTTGCATGTCCCCTTGCAAACTCCAACTCCTGTGGGAACTTGGTCCTCTGATTCTTATGTTGATGGTATTTGAAAATAAGACCATGAGTGGTAATTGAGATTAATAAAGTCATCAAGGTCTTCTGGATGATACTTTGAAAATACAAAAAAAAAAAAAAGGGAGGGGGGCTGGGAAGGTAGCTCAGTGATAGAGTGCTTGCCTCGCATGCATGAGGCACTGGGTTCAATTCCTCAGCACCACATAAGCAGAAAAAGCTAGAAGTGGCACTGTGGCTCAAGTGGTACAGAGCTAGCCTTGAGCTAAAGAGGTGAGGGACAGCACCCAGGCCCTGAGTTCAGGCCCCATGACCAACAAAAGAGAAAAAAAGAAAGAAAGAAAATACAAAAAAATGTATTTATCCACTATGCAGTATCATTAGATAACCTATAATCTATAGTGTTTGTCTTAAAAAGACAATACTCTTTTTCTAATGCTATTTAACTAATGCATGGTAGTGTCCAATTAAGAATGTTGCTTTTGGCCATTTACCCAAACAATCACTAACAAGGCTATACTAAAGCTACCAGCCCAACTATGTTTATGTGCAGCATTATTTACCATAGCTAAGATGTGGAACCAACCCAGATGCCCCTCAGTAGATAAATGGATCAAGAAAATGTGGTACACACACACACACACACACACACACTATATATATATATATATATATATATATATATATATATTTATAGATATATATCATGGAATTCTATTACTCTATCTGAAAAAATGACATTGCCCCATTTGTTAGGAAATGGAAAGACTTGGAAAAAATTATATTAAGTGAAGTAAGCCAGACCCAAAGAAACATAGTCCCATGGTTTCCCTTATTTGCAATAACTAGTATATGTCTAGGACAAGCAGGAAAGGTCAAACGTTATATACATATGACTATATAATTTGATGTTAAGTTAAATGAACCCCACAAGTAGTTTTTTTCTTTCTTGATATTGTTTTTAAAGTATTTCTAATGTATTATGTGATTTTGTTGTTTCTTTTGTATGTTTTTCCCCATGGTATAACCCCTGTTTTCACTGTATTTGATGTTGGTGCCTTGCATCTTGTATATACATTTTTCTAAATGGGGAGGGGAAGGGAAATAACAAAATGTTGAAATAAGGATACAGGTTGACCCATTGTAACAATGAGATGTACAAGACACTATGTTGAAAATGAACTTTACAACTTGGATGGGGGAAGGAAGAGTTGAGGTGGTAGGGAGGGAAGGGATGGTAGGGGAAAAACAAAGGAGAGAATAACAATGCTTGATAGGAAATGTACTCATTACTTTACTTAACTGTAATCCCTCTGTGCAGTATTCTTATAATAAAAAAAACATCAAAAAAGAATGGTGCTTTAAAGTAATCTTTTGTCTTTAATACTTGTTCAAATATAATTTTTAAAAAAATCTACAAATATTTAGAAAACCAAAGAAGGGATCAATATAAAAATGGAGATGTAAACCAGGAGAGAAAGTATGCACAGGTAGAGTCAGCATCTGTTTGACATTTAGTTTAGTTTATAGCCCTCAAAACTTTTGTGACTTAGTCCAAGTTTGAGGGAATATGACTTTTCAGTGTACATTTATTTCCTACTTTTTCCCTCTTTACTGTATTTAATATCTCTATAGGTTTTCTTGCAGGATACAGGTGAGAAAAGTAAAATGGGATGAAATTCAGATTAAACTATATTACTATTTAGGGGAAAGAGCAAATAAGTTTCATGGAGAACAAAAGGTGATCCCATTAGATGAGACTAGATACTTAAGAATAATCCTGTTAGTATGTGAAATTCTTTTTAAAGCAAGCAGTCTTAAATATATGTTGTTCTTTATATTTCAATTTGCAAGTTGTCTTGCACTCATTTCTATTTCATTCTTTAGGAGAAACTTAAAAAATGCCCTTAAAGGAAATTAGGGAATAACCAACTATAAAAAATGGAGAATAACTCAATGGAATGCACAAATATCATATTCATTTTCCCAAGTTAATATGAATGTTAATGCTATTTGAGACATTTTTCAAATAAGGAATAATTAGATCTCTATTTGAGAAGAGCTACAAAGTACTATATTTCCTATTTGGAAATATAGAACAAAAAAATACAAAATGTCCTAGCAGATTTGAAGATGACTAAAAAGCTATTGTGAAGAAGACAGAGAGTAAGGAGATGACAATACTGAAAGCACAAATGAAAAAAGAAAAGAAAACTGAAATCCTGAGTAAAGATCTATGGCCAGAGTATTTATCAAAACTTGTATAATTGAGATGGCCCATCAATGGGACAGATTTAAGAAATTATTTGAGAATAGTAATTATTTCCTACATGGAAAAATAAGCCCCAGTTCCTCATGTCACACAAAGTAAGGCTCACAATTGACAAAAGAACAAAGCATGATTTCTAGAAGAAACTTGGAAAAATCTTCACCTATAATCAAGGTAATAACATAATAGCAAAAAAATGAGATCCATTCCAACAGAATCAAACTGAAAAAAATGAGAAATTAAAAAAGTATTCATTTAGGCATGGAAATATAGAAAATGGAATTTCTTAAACGCAGATAAGACCATAAATTAGTACAGTCAGTGCACAAACTCTGTGAGTCACTAATTCCTTGTCTGACACACTGTTGGGGAGTATGCCTACAAATAACAGTGATACATATAAGACAGTCTTGAGAACATTGTTGGTAATATAAAAAAGAAAAATGAAAAAATGCCCCTTAGTTGTTTCTTTCATTTAGCAAACTAGTATATTGTTCTTCCTATGTGCTAATATTGCTCTGTGTGTGTGTGTGTGTGTGTGTGTGTGAGTGAGTGTGTGTGTGTGTGTGTGTGATTGTTTTGGTCCTTCTCTCTCTGCCTCCTGAGTTCTGGGTTTACAGGTATGTGCAACTACATTCACCTTTGTACTGACTTGACATTAAAGCAACTCTTGATATAGGTTCTTATCTTATAGATGAGACTGTGAAACTCAGGTTCCAATAGCATTAAGTTCTAAACTCAGGATAGTGCACTATTATGTGCCTTCTTGTACATTGAGAAGGGAAGGGACTAAACGATATGAGATAGTATATATTTCAATAATCCATTTTGAGCACTATGATGAAAAGCAAGTTTTGGATAGTAAATACATTGTAATAGCATCAACTTAAATGTTTTGTTTTTTTCTTATTGTTGTTTTGTTCATCATGGGGCTTGAACTCTAGGCCTGGGTGCTGTCCCTCAGCTCTTCAGCTCAATACTAGTGCTCTACCACATGAGCCACAGCACCACTTTCAGTTTTCTGGTAGTTAATTGGAGATGAGTATCATGGACTTTCCTGCCTGGGCTGGCTTTGAACCATGATCCTCAGATCTCAACCTCCTGTATTACAGGAGTGAGCCACCAGCACCTGGCAACTTAAATGTTTTTAAATTTCATATGTTTGACATATTTTTTTCAGTGACAGGCACATTCCCATGTATACCTAGAAGAGTTCACATTAAATTCATGAAGTAGCTGTTTTGAAAGAGAAGAGAATGGAAATGAGCTTGGGCATGGGACACTAAGTGGCTCTGAAGTTTATATTTAATGTCTCATTAAGGAAGACCAATGAAATGTGTGCATATATTTAATGTATCATTAAGGAAGACCAATGAAATGTGTGCATATATTTGTAAACTTCCAACTCAGCAGTGCCAGGTTGAGAATTAGATAGTTTGTAACTCAAATAACAGAGTTAGGAAGTAGAAAACTAGAAATCCATTCACATTCTAAACAGTGCTTTTTCTTTTTAATTAAGTATGTATGTAAACGTAAGCTGTGCAAAAGTGGTTGCAATGAGAGATTTGTCATAACAAAATAATCTACTTACCTCAAAAGTTATCCTGATTATTAATTTACCTGTTAACTTAAGCAATAATATTTATTGAACAACTCTTATACACCAGCTGTCACACTTAAATACAAGTTGCTAATCTACTGGAAAATGAAGTCAAATCTTTAGTTTTAGTTTTTGTTTCTGTTTTTGTGGTGGCCCTGGGGCTTGAACTCAGGACCTGGGCACTGATCCTGAACTTTTTTGATCAAGCTAGCACTCAAACATCCATTTAAGGCACAGCTCCAATTCAGGATTTGGGGTGATTAATTAGAGATAAGAGTCCCACAGACTTTCTTACACTAATTGGCTTTGAACTATGATCCTCAGATCTTAGCCTCAGAATAGCTAGGATTACAGGTATGAGCCACTAGTGTCTGATGACTGCTAGGGGTTTTTGTATATATTTTTATTGTAAAAATACTGTACAGAGGGGTTACAGTTACATGAATAAGGTAATGAGTACATTTCCTATAAGCTTTGTTACTTCCTCCTTTGTTTTTCCCCTACCATCTCTTCCCTCCCCACCTCCTAATGCTTCCCTCCCCCTACCAAGCTGGTAAAGTTCATTTTCAACCTAGTGTCTTGTAAGTCTCATTGTTACAATGTGACCCCTAGTTTTTAAAACAAAGTATCCAACCAATATCAATAAAGGAAGCTCATAAAACTTGTAATTGCTCATTATTTGAACTTATGGAAGAAAATCTTTATAAATCTGATAGGGAATTGTCTTTACACATATCTTTTCCTTAATGGTATATTAATAGTTTGAAGCATTATCATTGTTATTATTCTTGGTAATTATGTAATAATCATGATGCTTTATTTCTAACTCTCCGGAGAGAAGAGCAAAAATGAAAAAAAAATCCACTGGGAAGATGATGAGAGAAATTAGACCAAATGGTCTTGATAAATTTTTCTATTGTAGTTTCAAACAAAGCCCTAGATACCATCTGACTAATTGCAGATATTTCTGGAAAGCTTGAAGGTCTCCAAATAATTAGGTTGGGAAGAGGGAGAAAATCAGTTAGGAAGCAGATATCTCCCTGGACACTGTTTCAGGCTGGCATGTGGCCTGCAGGCTCAGAGGTGCTGATGGCCATGAGCATGAGAAGCCCATCTTGGAGGCTAATTTGGTCTCAGAAGCAATGGCGTGTCTATCCAATTTGGGAAGAAAGGCATTTTGGCCGTGAGAAGCATTCAAAGCAAAGGTTCATGGGGAGAGAAAAAGAGGAAACTTGAAATTAACTTGAAAATGTATTTGTTATGAGCTGAATAAACAACAATTTTATGTGCACCCACCAAAATGCTCTGTCATTCTTCATCAGCAACCGTTACATTTAAATTCCTTTGCTAAGGAATAAAGAAGTATCCGGGGGACTGGTAAATCTTTATTTGCCTCATTAAATCTGCACAAAACAAAACAAAACCAAAGTTGAGAACGGCATCCTATGAAGATCTGGCTATTATTATGATTCGTATGCAGCAAAACAAATCTCATACAGTGAAGGGAACATTAATAGGAGTGTTCTAAAATTTAAGAAGGAGCTAACGATGAGATGACAAATATCTGCATTGAATGCAAGGCAGAATGGGTGTTAGCTATAAGCTCTAATGGAAAGAAAAACAATATCCTCCTTCACATCTTCATTTGAAAGTCTCCATTTCTTGTCCAGATCTATTTTTCAATGATTGCAAAACTCATAACATCAGCCTTTATAATAGCTCAGGAAGAATGACATCGAAATCTGCCTTTTACACCCAAAGGTTCCAAGGCATGTATAGATGATCCTCCAGAGTTCTTAAATATTTCAGTACAGGCTTATTGGTTTCCTAAAGCTGCAATAGCAAACTGTCACAAAGCTGGCGTCTTAAAACAGCAGTAATTTGTTCTCTCACTATTCTGGGGACTTGGAAGTCTGAAATCAATGTGTGGGGCATGCCATGCTTCCTCTGGGGTAGGTCTTGCATTTCCACGGCACCTTCTGGCTGCTGACAACCCTTCTCAGTTCTTGGTTAATAACTATACCTCTCTAATCTCTGCCTCCATAGCAAGGCGGCCTGTTTTCCTCTAGAAGTTTGTAAATCTTGCTGTTCTTTTGTGGACATTAGTCACTGGTTAGGACCCACACTAATAGAACATGACCTCATCTTCATTGATTGACCTCCACAAATAATCTGTATCCAAATAAGGGTACTGCCTCAGGTACTGGGGGTGGAGGAAGACTTGAATAATTTTTTTAAGGAAAGACAATCCAATGTATTGCAACAGGTTAAATGTATAGCTGATTCTCTGAACCTGAAAAGCAGATGGAGGAAATGACTTTCAGAGTAATAGCTATCTATTCAATTTAAAAATGTAATCATGGAGTTACAGGAAAGGAAATCTTTCCATATGGTTACACAGAATAAGAGTAGACAAGCAATCTCATGAATCCTGATAACCTATCTATAAGGAGAATGAGGAGGAAGATACACACCAGGTCAAGCCAGGAAGGTGGCCATACAGGTCATGAAAGGTTACACTACACTCCGGAAGGGCAGAGCAAGGCAAAGGCTCAGAGGATGGTGAGACTCAAAGCTTTACTCTCCTGTCTCCTTCCATAGCAACATCACCAAAAAGGATGTTGTGTGAATTCTCCTATCTTTGGAAGCCTTTTTCCCGCCTCTGTCACTCTAGTATCCACATTTTTAGAATCCTGCCCACATTCACAGCTGGTGCAGGAAGAAATACCACAGTCCAGCTACCGCCTACGACTCATCTCTATACACTCAGACCAAACCCATGCAGCTCCACCACCCTGTATTTTAGAAAAAAAATCAAACTATAGCCAGTTTAGACAACAGTGATCTGAGCTGTCTGCTTGGAGAATTAGGAAGAAGTTCATTCTTCCTTTCCTGCATTCAGTGTTGTGTTTAGAAAAAGAGAGAAACCAGAGACTGTTTTATCTCCTTCCAGTGCTCCAAGCATTATTCCATGGGAGGACAGTTGTCATGTCCTGAGGTACCAGTTAACTTATGTTTATACAGTCCTCACGCATTATACCAAGTATTCTCCCAAGTGGTTTACTGGACGATGCCACATTTGGTCCTCCATTATTTTCAATGGATGCTATAGTATGCTCATTTCCCAGAAAAATAAACAAAAAAAGAAAAGTTGTGCAAACTCCTGAAAATCAAGCTGGCAGGAATTCAAATCCTTTCAGTCTGACTCTGAAGTCATTTTTGTTCTTCTCAATGGTATTTCCTAAAGAAAACGGGTCAAATGAATGCTTCTTATGCCAACACAATATCAGTTGTTCCTCTTGAACTAATCAATACAAATACCTTTTGTCTGAGTCTTCCTGGTGTATATAATTCCCTAGAAAATTTCCTATGAGATGTTACAGTAGAAAAAAATCCATTACTTCTGTTTCTGGATATTCCTCTCATGAGAGACATAACTGATGAAGCTCTTCAAATTGTCTTGTACCTCTTGACGCAGTTCTTCTCTTGGCAAGCTAATTTTCTTGCAATTTCTCCAAAGCCTCATGCTCCACAGACCACTGCACATTGCCTAAACTATCTACTTCCTTTCTGAGGACTGATGAACCCTGTCCCTTCTAGGAGTTGGCCAACTCTGCAGAATTCAAACTATACCAAGGGCATCATTCCCACACTTCACTTCCAAATCCCTCCTATTATCCCCCAGATTGAGCATAATTCTCCTTCCCTATGGCTCTATTGCAGGAACATAGTAGTGAACATTCTGAACTCCCAATGATTAATTCAAAACTTTCTTTTTCCATCAGGACCTGGAAATTATCCAATAACCAACCTTACAAATCTAAGTACTCAGAAAAAGACGACTCACTTCCAGCTTGTGAGACAGGTTTGATTTTTCTAAGGATAATCTTAGTATTTCTGTAACAGCATATGAACATTGAGGACAATCAGAGGTTGATGAGATTTTTCTGAGTGCTTTTCTATGACTGGTTCAGGAGTCGTGTATTTTTATCCTTTCTCTGGATATTGTTAGTCATGGGAATGAATTCCAGATCTACTGTAACTATCATATTACTATGTTGAAGTTAGAACTAAGTCATCTGGGAAAACAAGGAATGGAGAAATCAGATTTTAAAATAGAGCACATTACTGAATGTAGTGCTTATATGCCTTCAATCCCAGTACTGGAGTATTAGAGGACTTAGACTTTGAGGCCAGCTATCTCTCTCCAAGAGTTTCTTTGTTATAATTCTCAATCTCCTCTAAAAGTAGAGAAGAAATGTGGAGTATTTTTAGTATTTCAGCTTTAAAAAGAGAAAGGTTGTTAGGTAAATCTCCTTAAATGTCACCTCCACTTTGAAAGTTGTTGAAGATGAGTGACTGTATCAGACTTAGAAGTTTGAAGCATGAGATACAGTTTGCTTAGTTGTCTAGAGAGAAATGAATAAAACCTGCATACTGCAAATGGAAGCCTGTCTGCACTTCAGAGGTTTCTCTGAGAAAAGGCAAGGCTAGTGCTCTACCCCCTGAACCACAGCAACATTTCATTTTCTGAGTGGTTTATTGGAGATAAGCTTCTCACAGTCTTTCGTGCTTGGGCTGGCTTTGAACCATTATCCTCAGATCTCAGCCTCCTGAGTAACTAGGATTACCACCAGGGCCCAGCTCATGCAATCATTTTTAAGTGTCCATAATTTAGGTAGTCCCTCTCAGATCTTTTCCTCTGGTCTCCTTACTCTTCAAAGAGTCCCCTTTGTTCATTTCCCTCTTGTTTTTTTTAAATAAGTTTTTTTACTGTGAGAATACTGTACAGAGGAGGGTTACAATTACATGAGCAAGGTAATGATTAGATTTCTTATAAAGCATTACTGATTCCTCTTTTGTTTTTCCCCTACCATCCCTGCCCTCCCATCTCCACAACTACACTCTCCCCCTACCCAACAATCTAAACAATAAAGTTCATTGTTCGACATAGTATCTTGTACATCTCATTGATGCAATGGGTCCACTTATATCCCTATTTAAACATTTCTTTTTTCCCTTCCCCTCTCCAAATTATACCAAGATCAAATACAGTGAAAATAGGGATTATACCATGGGGGAGGGAAATACAAAGCAAAAAAAAAAATCACCTTATAAATACGTTAGAAACAAGAGGTTTCATTTCACCTAACATCATCTTATCTGACCTTTTCTGCTTGTCTCAGACATATACTAGTTATTGCTAATAAGGGAAACCATGGGACCTATGTTTCTTTGGGCCTGGCTTACTTCACTTAATATAATTTTTTCCAAGTCTTTCCATATCCTAACAAATGAGGCAATGTCATTCTTTCTGATGGACACAAAGAATTCCATTGTATATATATATACCACATTTTTTTGATCCATTCATCTACTGAGGGGCATCTAGGTTGGTTCCATATCTTAGCTATGGTAAATAATGCTGCAATAAACATAGTTTTGCTGGTAGCTTTAGTATGGTCTTATTTGTGATCATTCACGTAAATGCCCAAAAGTGGCAAGTGTTGGAGGAATATCAATAACAAGTTTCAAACTCTACTACAAAGACATAGTAATCAAAACAGCTTGGTACCGGCACAAGGAGAAATCTCAGGACCAACGGAATAGAATTGAAAAGCCAGAAGTGAACCCACAGACCTATAGCCACCTAATATTTGATAAGGGAGCTAAAAAAAATAGAATGGAAGAAAGATAGCCTCTTCAGTAAATAGTGCTAGCAAAATTGGTTAATCACTTGTAGAAAATTAAGCTAGATCCTTATATATCACCCTGCACCAGAATCAACTCCAAATGAATCAAAGACCTCGGAGTCAAAGCAGAGACTCTGAAAACATTACAGGATGGAATAGGAGAAACCCTAGGTCTCCTTGGCACAGACCAAAATTTTCTTAATAGAGACCCAGAAATACAACAAATCAAAGAAAGCTTGGACAAATGGGATTGCATGAAGTTGCAGAGCTTCTGCATGGCAAAGGACATAGCTAGCAAGATCAATAGAAAACCCACAGATTGGGAGAAGATCTTCATTAGCCATACAACAGGCAAGGGTCTCATATCTAAAATATACTTCGAACTCAAAAAATTAAATCCCCCAACAGCAAATCCTCAAAGAAACAACTGCCCAATCAATAAGTGGGCTAAAGATTTACAGAGAAACTTCTCTGAAGAGGAAAGAAGGATGGCCAATAGACACCTGAAGAAATGCTCAACCTCCCTAGCCATAAAAGAAACGCAAATCAAAACATTGAGATACCACCTCACCCCAGTTAGAATGGCTATAATCAAGAACTCTAATAACAACAAGATGCTGGAGAGGATGTGGACAGAAGGGAACACTACTGCAATGTTGGTGGGAGTGTAAACTTATTCAGCCATTTTGGGAAGTAGTATGGAGGTTCCTCAAAAGACTCCACATAGAGCTCATTTCCCTCTTTCTTGGTGACCCGCTATTCACGGATTTGCAGGGCCTGTTCATCAGCACACTACCTGACTTCTTTCAAGCGCTAGTTAAATTGTCAGTGTATTTATTAGTCAGCTGCAACTAACCACAAATTTCAGTGGCTTAGGGCAACTCCATTTCATTCTTGATCGTGATTATGTGGTTAGCCAATCTACTCTTCTTTCTGCCTAAGCTCCCCTGGAACCAGGTGGCCCAGAATGGCTTCTGCTGAACAGTCTTCACCATCACCTGGGACCTTGATGAGATAGTTTAGAAAGGTGGACATTTTGTCTCACTGTGTTCTTCTACCAAAGTACGGGAGACTCGTGGCAAAGTTTCCCCTAACAGAAAGAGAAAGCAACTCCCAATACAAAAGCACTGCTCTTGATTTTCTTTGAGCACAGATTTTAATATTTGGCAATAAGAGCAAAATTCACATGGCCAATCCCATATTTAAGAGATTCCACCTCCTGAATGGCTGAGAACTGGAGTCACTTGTATTTCCAGGTTTATCTTGGCAAAAGACTGATTACTCAAGAAACACAAAACAAATAAATAACATAGGACACAGGCTTGGGATTCACCGGTGAAAATCATCTTACTCAGAGTAAAAAACAAATTTACAGAATTGCAAATAAACCTGATGTACGATTAGGAGGAAAAGCAACTCATCTTGTCAAAGGGCTACAATGACTACTTCATTTCATTGCAGTTTAGCCCTAATCAGACATTCTTAATCCTTCTCAAACAGTTTTTTTTTCCTTTCTCTCTTTCTCTTTCTTTCCTTCTTTCTTTTGTTTTCTTTCTCTTCTTCCTTTCCATAGTATATGTTATTCACTTATTTTATTTCCATAATATTTACCTACTTATATTTTTCTGTAGTGTATAAATATATTATTTACTTATTAACTTTGTCCAATATTCATCATTTTGTCTCCATCTTTAAAATATATGTTCCCAAGGTAGAAACCTTTGTTCGCTGGTCTACTTAGAAGGGTGACTGATACTAGTACAGATTCCACAAGTACAATTAGAGTGAGTATAGGAAATATCCATTAACAATGTAAGGACAAACCTCAGATTCAGCAGACAATGGATCATATTCATATCTATGGACATAATAGGCCTGCATAGAAATTGTCAATAAATAGCCTATTGAAAATATCCTAAGCCTAGGTTAGGAGCAATGGGTGACAATGTCTCCAGACACCTTGTATTTATGTACTGTTTTGTAAAATGGGAACTACTTTGTATAACTCCTAAAAAAATAATGAAATTTAAAAAAGAAAATATCCTAAGTAATAAAAATCACATCTTCAATATGTATATAATAAACAAAATTAATTAACCACCTCTGAGAGTCTAGCACCATTTCATGACACTATTAAACAAGCTACCCCATTCCTGCTTCCTACATAGTATAAATTCAGGATGCAAAATGCAGTTTAATATAAGCATAATTGTGGTTTACTTTGGGTGTAGAATAACTTTGTGTATTAGATGCATACTCTCTTAGGCTTCCATAACAGGAAGTGGGTCCATGCAGCTTAGCATTTTGGTGGAGAGATAAGCCAGATTGAGGCAAGTCCAGCAACTGGAAACTAATGCAAACCAGACAAGAATTCTCTAGGTCCTTTGGAAAGTTCAGGTCAGGAGAAACTTTTAGTATTTCTCCAATCTTGCAAGGTATTGCTAGATTCCTGAAAATTGTTCCCTCTGGCAGATTCAGGTCCCAAAATGATGCCTGAATGGCAATTTACCCCCTGTCCACAAGGCTGAAGAAAAGAATTTTGTTCTCTTTTTAAACATTCTGCAGTCATTTTTATTTATCTTTTTTAAAATTTTTATTGTGAAAATACTGTACAGAGGGGTTACAATTACATGGGCAAGATAATGAGTACATTTCCTATCAAGCATTGTAGCCTCCTCCTTTGTTTCCCCTTCACATCCCTTCCCAGCCTCTCCCCTCACCCCCGGCTCCCCACCCAATCCTCCCCCCCCACCAAAGTTGTAAAGTTCGTTTTCGACATGACAACTTGTACCTATCATTGCTGCAACGGGCCCACCTGTATCCTTATTTAAGTGACTTGTTTTTTCCCCTTCCCCTCCACAGTGAAAGCAGGGGTTATACTGTGGGGGAGGGACATACAAAGCAACAAAGAAATAATCTTATAAATGCTTTAGAAACAAATGCATGAAAGAAAAAAAGCATTTAAATACATATCTTAGGGTTCATTTTCCTAACATCACCTTATCTGACCTTTTCTGCTTGACTCATACATATACTAGATATTGCAAATAAGGGAAACCATGGGACCTATGTTTCTTTGGGCTTGGCTTACTTCACTTAATATAATTTTGTCCAGAGAAACTTCTCTGAAGAAGAAAGAAGGATGGCCAATAGACACATGAAGAAATGCTCAACCTCCCTAGCCATAAAAGAAATGCAAATCAAAACAACACCAGTTAGAGTGGCAAAAATCAAGAACGCTAAGAACAACAGATGCTGGAGGGGATGTGGACAGAAGGGAACCTTACTTCATTGTTGGTGGGAGTGTAAACTTGTTCAACCACTTTGGAAAGCAGTATGGAGGTTCCTCAAAAGACTCCACATAGAGCTCCCCTATGACCCAGCAATCCCACTTTTGGGCATTTACCCAAATGTTTACAAACAAGACCACACTAAAGCTACTAGCACAACTATGTTTATTGCAGCATTATTTACCATAGCTAAGATATGGAACCAACCCAGATGCCCCTCAGTAGATGAATGGATCAAGAAAATGTGGTATATATACACAATGGAATTCTTTGTGTCCATCAGAAAGAATGACATTGCCTCATTTGTTAGGAAATGGAAAGACTTGGAAAAAATTATATTAAGTGAATACATTTCTTATCAAGCATTGTAGCCTCCTCCTTTGTTTCCCCTTCCCAACCCTTCCCATCCTCCCTCCGCCCCCCCCACTCAATCCTCCTCCCCCTACCACCAAAGTTGTAAAGTTCATTTTTGACATAACGATTTGTACATGTCATTGTTGCAATGGGTCCACCTGTATCCCTATTTAAACTATTTATTTTTCCCCTTCCCCTTCACAAATTATACCGACCTCAAATACAGTGAAAGCAGGGGTTATACCATGGGGGAGGGACATACAAAGCAACAAAGAAATAATCTTATAAATGTGTTAGAAACAATCACCTGAAAGAAAAAAAAAACATTTGAGTACATATCTTAGGGTTCATTTCCCTATCTGACCTTTTCTGCTTGACTCAGACATATACTAGTTATGTATCAGGAATTAGAATCCCAATTCGATAGAAAAGAGAGGAGACCAAGCTGCCAAACCTATTGCTGCCTATCAGGCAACAGCTACATTTCAGTCAAATGGAGTTGTGAAAGGGAAGTAACTCTAGAAGGAAGTATGGAATCTTAATTATCACGTGAAATAAAGCCTATAAGTTCCTGAAGAGAGAATTCTGATTGGCCTAGAATCTAGAAAATATTAGCACAATGAATTTTTTTACTGGTACAGATTGGGGTCTGGAAATATTGCTTATTGATTACACTACTCAGACCAGGCTTGTCGAACATCATGCTTACATTCTCTTTCCAATAATGAGAACAGTACATGTCAAAGGATTGACTCATACTTTATGTACATTTTCTATATAAAAGAAATGGTAGATATGAATGTTTGAGATGGGGAGGTCCAGTATAAAATACTTTTCATGATATCTTTCTCAAATGCTGTAAGCTAAGTGTTATCAATGCCACTTTATATGTGAGGAAATGGAAGCACAGGAAAAATTAATGACTTGAGGTAGTTCAGACAGTTAGCTTGGCTTGAAACTGGGTTCTTGCTGACTCCAGACTCCATGATCATCTATTATAAGCCACTGCTTTCCAGACTAAAGCAGAACCAGATATAAATCCTCCACTCAATTAGTTTATAATCTTGCAATATCATAAGACCCTGGAGAGTGTCTGTAAATCACTACACTACAAGATCCTAAGTGCTTTCAGAGAGGCACATTGAAGTCAGAGAAGGGAGAAATTATTTCCAGCTGAGGATTGGGGGAACTTCCCACAGGAAATGGAACTTTAATTTCACATCATAATGATGACAGAACTGAAGACCGGTTGGTGCCCTTTACCTTCTTTCCAGTCTTTGAGAGTTTTGTCGTATTTGTATTTTTCAATATTTAAATAATAAACAAAACTGAAGTCTTTTCATTTCTCTCTTTTTCTTCCTAAATGTTTTGTCTTTTATTTTGTACATACAGAAGAAAGGGAAAGGAAAGGGAAAGATAAAGGGAAAAGAAAGAAAGCTACATGAAGAATCAACATGGTTTACACCTACAATCTCAACACTCATGAAGCTGAAGTAGAAATATGGACAGTTCAAAGCCAGCCAGGACTACATGGAGATCCCATCAAGAAAGAAAGAAAAAGAAAGGAAGGAAGGAAGGAAGGAAGGAAGGAAGGAAGGAAGGAAGGAAGGAAGGAAAGGTGACTCTAAGTAAAAGACAAAAACAGCAGATTCCTAACTTCTTTAACGTATCAGTTTTTCTTGGTCTTGTTTTTGTTTAGTTGGCTGGTTGTTTTAAGGTACTAGAGATTAAACTCAGCGCCTCAAACAGGCTAAGCAAGGCGTACCCTGAAGTCTTTTTGCTTTAAAGTTTGTTTTACAAATTGACAACAGGAATTAATACTTTGCCTTGGTGGGCCTCATACTATAATCTTCTATCTTTCCTCCCAAATAGCTGGATTGCAAAATTGCTGGATTGTACCAAGATGCGAGGTTTAACACAGCCATTCCTGAGGTACTTCTATCTTCCTCTGCATATTGAAATGATCCTGAAGTACAAGTAGCTAAATAATAATAAAGTTTGTTAATTTATATTTACACATATTTGACAAATATAGTTATTTCTGGCATCTTTCTCATTTTAAATTTCTAATGTATCTATCTTGCTAAATGGGTGATATCAATTATACTCTTCTAAGCTAGGAGAAAAAGAAAATTTGTAATAAACATCACAGTATATATCATAAACTATGCTATTCTAAGTCCAAATGTCAGAAAGGATACATAAACATACAGCTTGACATGATTCAAATTACAGAGTAGAAGAGGCACTCTATCTTGGTTAAAAATACTTATCTTAGAGCTACAAATGACAATAATCATTTTCTAATTATATACTATCACATTATAAATTAATATATAGGGATTAGAGAGCAAATTTATGTCACATTAAAAATAACAGTTTGCTGTAACTTTCAGAGGTTTTCATTAATCAGGAATTTCAGAGCCCACTATGGGATATTAGGCCAAGGCTTTTATGTAAAATGATCAAACATAGAATCTACAATTCTGTTTACCCAACCTAATTCACCTCAAGAGACAAATGCAGCTAGGTTTTAAATTGAACCCAACTGAGCAATGAGAATCACAGGAGTCTAAAATGTGAGCTTTGCCCGATTTGTGCACAGTCACATTAATGTGACTTATGGAACACAAAAATGAGGATTTACCTTTTCGACTGGATTAATAATTAAACAGAGAAAAATAAGGAAAACATTCCTTTAATGGCTACTTCACACCAGAATATGTCATTTTTCCTAAGGTAGCACGTGATGATAAAACTGGACTTTGAACACAGCTTGTCTGTTGCAGAACTAATCATTTAATGACCATTTTACCGTTCCATGATTAGTTGATACCTGAGCTTTTGTATGAATGAAACGACACTGGTTCTGCATTATTGCAAGACATTGGAATTATTGTTTTACATCTATCATGATTTGTATGTGTATAGTGTCCCCTAGATTCCCATGTGTTAAGGGATTTTTGTCTGAGTAGCCTCGTTAGAAGGTGGTGGAAACTTCTGGAGGTAGAGCCCAATGGGAGGTTCTTGGGTATTTGGCAGAATGTCCTGAAAGGAGATTGTGTGTCCCTGATCTGTCAGTCTCTCTTCCTTGTTCCTGTTTAAAATATGCTTTGCTCCAACAAGAGCTACCACTCATTTTTATTTATGCCACAGGGGAATGGGATCAACCTGCACCAAGGCTGTGATACATCTTTTGGACTTCCATCCAAAACCATAAAACTTCACTGTCTGTGTAGCCAGTTGTTTCATGTATATGAAATGCAACACTAATCCACAGATATAACACAAATGGAAAATATACAAAAAATGGTAGAGGAGTATGAATCAGGGCAGGTGTTTTACCCTAGATCTTTCAAGGTCCCCGTCATGATTCATATTTAAAAGTCCTGATAGTTTACATATGAAGAAGTTGCTTGAACTCCTCTAGTAATAGAACCAGTCTTTTAAATCTCACTTCGTTTTCCTTGTTTCTTTGTGCATCTACAATTACCAGTACAACTTAAAACCACGTAATTCCCAGAGTCCATAAGAGCCTGTCACCTTCCTCTGAATGCTTGAACAGGCCAGCATCTACATCGTAGCAGTACCCTACTCATGAATAATGAGGACTTATTTCCCTCTTTGGTACAGTTCTAAGAGTTCAACTATCAATTACTGTAACAACAACAAATAACCCATACGTAGGACTGCATATATCCCAATTCTGTGATTCACGGCCCCATCGCTTGTTTGTTTATGGATCATAGCTGGAGGATCTGCCACTACAATAACATAACGCATCCATTCACCCACTGTTGGACACCTCTTAGAGAACCCAACTCCAATTTCAGTGAATATCCTCACACATGTCCATGTGTGGCCTTTGTGGAAATTCCTGTGGAACATAGACCCAGTACTGAAGCTCCACAGCTGTAGAGTATGTGCGTATACAATTTATAACTTATCAGAGTTTGTACTAGAATAGCTGTACAATTCTTATGCATTACAGTGCTCTTTGTATCCTGGGGTGGTTGTCTCTAACTTAAGATCCATATTTACTTTTGCCTTGTTTTATCTTTATGTGTTTCTTATCTATAGCAGTATAGATACTGCTTGCATATTTTACACCATTTTGGTGTTTTTCTTTTTCTCTCTCCCATCTCCCACACCATGCTGATGCTATTTAGAATTTAGATGTTTTTCTCAAACTACACTTATTAAAAATAATCATAGTATCTTCTAAGTTTGGAAGCCACCATTAGTTTGTGTAACTCTTCTTATATCAGTATAGTCTTTATTTTTAATTTAATTTTCTTGTAAAGGTGATGTACAGAGGGGTTACAGTTACATAAGTAAGGTGATGGCTACATTTCCTGTTGAACAGTGTTTTCTCCCACTCCTCCCCCCACAAGGTGTAAAGTTCATTTCCAACAGTGTCTTGTGAGTATTGCTATTACATTGATTAACTCTTTGTTCTTTTTTTTTTTTTTTTGGTCACTTGTGGGGCCTGAACTCTGGGCCTGGACACTGTCTTTCAGCTCTTCAGCTCAAGGCTAGCGCTCTACCACTTGAACCACAGTACCACTTCTGGCTTTTACTGCTTATGTGGTGCTGAGGAATCAAATCCAGAGCCTCATGAATGCAAGGCAAGCACTTTACCACTGAGCCACCTTCCAGCCAACTCTTTGTTCTTTGTCTCACTACTTTGTTATTCCCCTTCGCTTCCCCAAATCAGATAAACATAGACATATATATATATATATGTATATATATATGTTTATCTGTTTATATATATATATATATATATATGACACAGGTTACCAAAATCAAAAACAGTGACAACAGGAGATAAACCACAGGGGGGAAAAATGAAAAATGAAATAACTTCACAAAATACATTTAAGAAAACATCTTGTTTCCATTTCTTGGAGGTTATTTTGGTTAGCATCATTTTATATGATCGTATATACACATGTACATAACTATTGTGATCCTCTGCTAGGACTATCCTAGACATATATTAATTATTATAAATGAGGGAAACCATAAAGCCTATCTTTCCTTGGGTCAGGCCTAATTCATTTATATGATTTTTTCTAAGTCTTTCCATTTCCTTACAAATGGGGCAATGTAATTCTTTCTGATGGAAGCATTAAACACACACACACACACACATACATCCACATTTTCTTGATCCATTCATCTACTGAGGAGCATCTGGGTTGGTTCCATATCTTAGCTATGGTATATAATACTGCAATGAATATAGTTGTGCTGGTAGCTCTAGTGTACTCTTGTTTGTGATCATTTGGGTAAATGCCCAGGAGAGGGATTGCTGGATCATAGAGAAGCTCTATGTTTAGTCTTTTGAAGAACCTCATAAATGTTTTCCAGAGTGGTTGAACCAGTTTACATTCCCACAGTATAGTAGTGTTCCCTTTTTGCCATATTCTCACCAGCATCTATTATTATTAGATTTGTTGATAATGGCCATTCTAACAGGTGAAGTGGAATCTCAATGTTGTTTTGACTTGCATTTTTTTTTTAATTTTATTTTATTTGTGAACATACTGTACAGAGGGGTTACAATTGCATGGGCAGGATAATGCGTACATTTCTTACCAAGCATTGCAGCCTCCTCCTTTGTTTACCCTTCCCATCCCATCCCAGCCTCCCCCTCCCCCCATCCCAATCCTTCTCCTTCCCCCCTCCCCCCTACCCCCTTCCCCTCCCCTCCCCCCCCCACACCGACGTTGTAAAGCTCCTTTTGGACAGGACAACTTGTAGTTCTCATTGTTGCATCAGATCCACCTGTATCCTTAAACAACTGGTTTTTCCCCATCTCCTCCACAAGTTATACTGACATCAAATATAGTGAAAGCAGGGGTTATACTGTGGGGGAGGGAGACTTGCATTTTTTTTTATGTCGAGAGCTGTTGAACATTTTTCATGTTTCTATTGGTCATTCTTATTTCCTCTTCAGAGAAGTCTCTCTTTTAAGTCTTTATCCCACTTATTAATGGAGTGGTTCTTTCTTTGAGGGTTTTTTATTGGGGAGTTTAATTTTTTTAACTCTAGGTATGTGTTTGATATGAGGCCCTTGTCTGTTGTATGGCTAGTGAAGATTTTCTCCCAATCTGTATACTTACTATTTGTCTTTCTGGCTATGTCCTTTGCCATGCAGAAGCTCTGCAGTTTAATGCAATCCCATTTATCCAGCCTTTCTTTGAGTTGTTGTGTTTCTGGACCTTTATATAGGAAGTTTTGACCAAGCCCTAGTATTTCCCCTATCCCATCCTGTAAATTTTTCAAGGTATCTGCTCTTACCTCAAGGTCTTTGATCCATTTGGAGTTGATTCTGGTGCATGGTGATATATAAAGATAGAACTTCAGTTTTCCACATGTGTATAGCCAAATATGCTAGCACAAATTAATGAAGAGGCTGTCTTTCTTCCATCTGATGATTTTGGCTCCCTTACAAAGATTATGTGGCCATATATCTATGGGATCTGGGTCTTCAGTTATATTCCGTTGGTCCTCAGGCCTGTTCCTGTGCCGGTACCAAGGTGTTTTGTTGTTGTTGTTTTTTAACTACAGCTTTATAATAGAGTTTGAAGTTTGGTATTGATATTCCTCCAGCACTGTTTTCCCTGCTAAAGATTGATTTTTCTATTCCTTATGATTTTTTATTATTCCCTATGAAATTTTAGATTGCTTCTTCTAGTTCATAAAAGAATGTTGTGAGGATGAGATGTACATTAGTCGTTATGTCCAAAAAGGAACTTTATAACTTTGTCCGGCGGTGGGAGGGAGGGGGGGAGATGGGAAGGGAAGGGGAAACAAAGGAGAAGGCAACAATGCTTGATAAGAAATGTACTCATTATCTTGCCCATGTAATTATAACCCCACTGTACAGTATTTTCACAATAAAAAAAAAGAAGAATGTTGTTGGGATATTGATGGGTATCGCATTGCATTTATAGATAGCTTTGTTCAGTATTGCCATTTTCACTATGTTAATACTCCCACACCAGGAACATGGGAGGTTTTTCCACTTCCTTAAATCTGCTTTTATTTCCTTTTTCAAAAGGTTTTTAAATTTTCATCATAAACATCCTTCACCTGTTTGGTTAATTCCTAAGTATTTTATTTTTTAAGGCTATACTCATTATCTTGCCCATGTAATTGTAACCCCTCTGTACAGTATTTTCACAATAAAAAATAAAAATAAATAAAATAAAAGGAGTTACTTTTCTGATTTTAGCCTCACTCTTCTCATTGTATGCCAACAATACTAGTGATTTTTGTTGGTTAATTTTCTGCCCTGCTACTGTGCTAAAGTTTTATATCAGCTCATGTAACTTGAGAGTAGAGTCTATGGGGTTCTTTAAATAGAGGATCATGTCATCAGCAAAGAAGGAGCGTTTACTTCTCCTTTCCCTATTTGGATCTCCTTTATACTTGTGTCTTGTCTTATTGCTCTGGCAAGGAATTCTAATACGATATTGAAGAGGAGTAGACAGAGAAGACATCCTTGTCTCATTCCTGTTTTTAGAGGAAATGGTTTTAACTTTTCACCATTAAGTATAATGATACCTGTATTATTATATTGAGGAATGTTCCATAGATTCCTAGTTTTCATTATAAAGATTTACCAGCACATTCTTGAAGAGTATTTCAATTTAAGTCTACATATGATAGATATCTAAAAAATATTACTGCATTACAAATTCCTATATTACTATACAAAGCCTGCTTGGATCTAAATGCCTATGGTATGTTTTTGAATGTTAAGAAGTTTGAAATTACTATGAATAGCTTTTTTTTGGTAAGTAATATGTCCACTCTCTTTCCATTTCTATTTCTGATCTAAAATATACCTGTAAATACATACTAAGTAAAGCTAAGTAGTGATCACTTGCAAGGCCATCTTTTGAGAGCTTTACATATATAAACCCATTTACCCCTCACAATAACTTTGCAAAGTAAACTTATTATTATTCACATCTTACTGGAGAGGGCGGTACCTAGTCACAGAAAATTGGCCTTAAGTACCACTTCTAATTACAAGTCTGTCATCTTTCTTTAATTCGGTATCTCCATTTTTGAAATCTTACTGTGTATTTTTGTGCTTTTTTCTATTTTCTAAATCTGTCTGTTATTGCAATTTCCTCATTTTATCTTTTCCTATTGCCGTCAACTTGTGTTCAATCTGATCTTCCATGTAGTCAATTAGTCTTTGCTCTACTGAATCATTTGGATTATTTGCTTTGCTTCTTGAGATATTCATCACAATTTCCACTTGGTTCTTTCTTATATTCTCCCACCTTTTAACGACATCTTTCTTATCACTTTCAGTATTTCAATTAAACATATGTTAAATTATTAGTTCATCTGTTCCATGAATTCTACTGAATGTAGTATTATTTTAAGTCCCTTTCTTTTAATTGTTGTTGCCACCACTATCTAGATTTTTGCCTGTATGACTCAACACTGTCTGATACTATGAGTTTAAAAAAAAAAGAACCTAAGTTTTGTGCAGCTGGCGTGTTTAAACAAAATGGAGAGAGTAGAGGCCTTCAAAATACCAAAGAACCTCTTTCTATCTCTCAGTCTACTATCATTACCACAACAAATCCGCTGAATACTTTTTCAAAATGGCACAGTCTTCTCTGAACAAAATCCATCAGTTCTAGCAATTAAGAAGAGCTAGGACCAGGAAGTTGGATTCCCTAGTAGCTAATACATGCTTCATTAGCATTTAACCCCTGAGAATTTTACAGACCCTTCGCATTGCTAGAACGAATTGTCACTTCTGATTTCTGTGAAAATAATGAGATAGGAATAATCTTGAAGCAATGAGCAGACTAGCAAGAAGCGAGAAAATTGAAAAGTACTCTCATCTATTCTCCTTCAACAGCTGGGATGTCTCTTTCCTTCCAAAATTACTCTAGGTAGATTTCTGGGAGAAAGCAGCAACTTGACTTTGTTAATTCTCTTAGCAGGAATCAAAGGAGGAGGAGGAAAGAGGAAAGGAAATGCAGTCCGTCTCACCTGAACATAGAAACACAGAAAAAAGTGGCTACCCAGGTTTACTTCCCAAAAGGAAGTGCTGGCTTTTCAACTTGCACTTTTCTGGCAGTCTAGTTGGCTTCCGTCCTTTGCCCAGCTCCATAGCTCGTGCTCCACTGACCATCAAGCACCTCTTCTTCTGTCTTGGAAAGTCCTGGAACAACAGATACTAATGTACCAAGTTGTTAAGTTACTCTAGATAAGGTGGATGGCCTATCACAATCAGTAACATAAACCCTGAACTTCAAGCTAATGACTGAATGGATTAAGAAACTTAGAACCACTTGTCAAATTCTTTGGCTCTCACATGTTGTTGAACTGTTGAACAAGATCCCATAGCTTATTTCATAGAACAAATAATATCCTCATATACCTCCCCCTCAAATTGTTCTAAAGTGCAAAACTGCCTCATCAAAATCTTCCCCACTCTCAGATCATTGCTCATAAGTACAAAAAGAAAGTCTCACATTTCAAATGTGTTTTGGAGAAGTACAAAAGTCTTCCCACTGCCATGGCTGTTATGAGTCGAAGTTGAGGATAATCTAAATTCAGCAGCTCCTCCTTCAAAACAGTCTTTACTGTTAATGAATTGCACAGGTATGACACCTTCTGTGCCTTTCCATTCAAAAGGAGAAAAGCTGTTCTTTTCATTTGGAGCAGAGTCTGTGATTATGGACCAGCTAATTAACTTGTGTGATAGGGAGGAATGATGCAATTTCGCTTCTAGCTTTTCTCTCCTCCATATGGATGGAGTTGCCCCACTGTAAACACCATGGCTACTGCTCTGCAGAAGCTTCTTCTAAGAACATTCTCCGAGCCCATTCTTCTACTCATTGTACAGCTCCTGTGGCAACAGAAGAGATTTTTTTAAAAGCTAGCTAAACTCAGTTACCAAGTTGATTTTCCATAGTTTCTTATTGATGTAAAAAGAAATGCAGTTTTCTTTTAGCGTTTTCTGAGCTTTCTCCTGTCAGCCTTTAATATTTGGATAAAATATCACTGTCGTTTATTAAAGAGACTGTCACAGGAGAAAGATAGAAGTCTCTCTTTCTAAAGCTGTATATGACAAGCTGAAGCCTTTCCAATTCCTCAGGTACTGTTGGTGGGAGAAGCTCACACTATGCCATCTCAATTGAAAGCTGATTTCTCTCCTACCAAAGGTCAATCCTTGTTATTTTATTGATTAGAAAATAGTCATAGTCTAAGTGTAGAATAAGCTAGAACTAAAATTACTTAGTTTAAAATTACCTGCTTTCAAAAATGGACAGTAGCATTAAGAAAACCAATAACAGTCACAAAATAATTTTGCTGAGGGAAAAAAACAAAGCAAAACACAAAGAGCTGGCAGTAGGCTTCTCATTGAGAAATTTGCTTAAGACAGGTAAGGACAGACACATATACTTCATCTAAAAACAAGTAATGGCAGTTACATTAATATTGATAAAAAATAATAAATTGCTTTCCAAGGAGGAAAGCATGGGCTATAAAAAAATTGGTGATATATAACACTTGAAATCAAAATTTAGATGTTGACCATAAGAGATGCTTGTTAATTTATAAAAACGCCTTTAGTGCATGGGGTTCAAGTGCCAGTAAGTATTTAAGATCATCAATACCATCATCCTTAATATATGCCTCTTAGAACATTTAAATAGCTGATGTAGTTTTTCATTTATGGCCATCCTGAGTTGGATTGCTTTATTGAGTTTGTAGATCCTAAGAAGGAGGAAGCCTTATCAGGTGGTTATGTGCTCATAGGAAACTGGCAATATTTCTGATACCACCTATTCTTCTCTGTGACCTTGAGGAACTGCATGAAATTTCAGACCTTAGAGACATCTAACTCAGTCTCCTCTACAGTCATATCCTTTCCCTTAGAGACATTTCTAGGCCCTTGCTCATAAATGTTGTTTTTTGTATCACTTGACCAATAATCAAAATAGCCAGCACTATTTAAGTGTTAACAGTATGTCAGCCATGGATCTATCGCTCTGTAAATCAGCTCATTGTATCCCCCAACACAGCTCCAGGCCAAAGGTACCAGTTTTGATCTTGCTTTTACAGACAAGAAAACGAATTCCTATGTGTACTATAACTCTAAACCCCACTTTTTAACCTTTTAGCTCTCTGTTGTGCCACATCTAAGTTCCTTTGTTCTAAAAATTCACATCTGTAGAAGGCTCAGAAAAGATACTGTCGTTCACATTGAAATACCCGCAGAAATACCCGCAATGCTGAGTAGGTGTCCAAAAGTACGGAGTAAGACATTCATTTTCTAGAAGTGAATATACTGGTGTCCAAAGACCCAACTGATATCCTTTGTCACACTTTCTCCCCACTCAGGGCCTGAAGAGCTTCACTGTTCCATCCAGATCCTTTGTACTTTGCTTCGAGGTGAATTTGCCAATTGGGAGGCAGTACGGGGGGAGAGAAGAGGGTGACCGTGGAGTTCAGATGATCAGCAATAAAGTTCAGAAGAAAACCACAGCTTCTCTCTAGCAGCAACAGCTATCGGCACCAGCCACAGCTCTTTGGGGATCCCATTAGCTACTAACTCCCTTTGGGTGGAGGTGGGGACAATGACATCAGCTCTCATTAGCCCAGAAGTAAAGCATCATCCTTTTTTCAGTTTCCTTCAACTTATCCCCACAACATCTTAATTAGTACCTTTGCTAAATTCTCTTTAATTACCCCATTTGTATGTGCCATCTGTTTCCTGCCAGGAACTTGACTAATAAATGAAAATAAACCTTAGAAAAGTAAGCAATTTGCTAATGATCACCATTTATATCTCCCTCATCAGATAATACTCAACATTATTGAATGCTTCTTATAGACTGGGTACTGTATGTTTATTAGCATCAATTGGTTGTTCGTGAGGACTTGATGTTAGCATGTCCATTTATGTAAACAACACATCTTGATCATAGTTACTTCCTCCATCATTCCTCCTTCTTACCCTCTTCCCTTCCCAAAGCAGTCTTAGTGAGTTTCCTTGCTCCATTTTCCCACATTGTACATAAATTAATGTGACTATTTTTCCCTTTACCACTCTCTGTTTGTCTTCACCCCTAGATCTAGTACTCATACCTAGTCCAGGCATGAGTCAACTTGTTAATATTCTTTTTATTAAACTGCATGTTGTGCTAAAAAAAAAAGTTTGACCATAGAATCTCATTCCTTTATATGGTGGGACAAAGAGTGAACTAATTCAGCAGTGATACTCCTAAATACTATGTTGGAAATGAACAATACAACTTGGGAAAGATAAAAAAAACTGAGAAAAATGAGGGTGGTGGTGGCACTGTTCAAAGAGAAATGCATTCATTACCTGACTTATGTAACTGTAACCCCTCTGTACATCACCTTTACAATAAAATAAATAAAATGGAGTGATGATCCCTATTTTACATATCTGTTACCAAGTACCTGATCTGGGTAAGTATTTCTATTGGAATTTGATTCTCTTCTAAGGAGATATTGGCATTTTCCAAAAATGTAAGACTATGTATGAATCATAGTGAATACCTATAATCCCATCTTCTTGTGATGGTCTTGATCTGAGGCCAGATAAGGCTAAAATTGGCAAGACTCCATATGAACAAATAAACCAGATTTGAAGGCTTATACCTGTAAGCCAAATTAAATAGGATGCATAGGTAGCAGGATTGCATATCAAGACAGCATGGACAAAGAGTATGAGACTCCAACTGAGAAATAGCTCAGTGTAGAACCCTTGCCAGCAAGTATGAGGTCCTGAGTTAAAACTCCAGTGTAGCCAACACACACACACACACACACACACACACAATGAACACACAAACACATACTAAAACAATGAACACAGCATGTAAAACAGCATCCAGTTTCCTACATTGAACTCTCAATTTTCTTAAGATTTTTCCAGCACTAGAATTAACCTGTCTATCCCACTAAATTTAATGCCAGACATCAGTGTCATTCACACATCCTCTTATTCCATTCAGGCTTCTATAACTAAATTATGATACACTGGGTAGCTTTAACATCAAAATATTTATTTCTTACATTTCTGAAGACTAGGAAGTCAATATCAAGGTACTAAACAATTTAGTTTAATGAAGATCTAATTCCTAACCCTTAAACACTGACTTCTTATTTTGTGGAAGGGGAGAGCTCTTTCCTTTTTTTTTAATTGTGAAAATACCGTACAGAGGGGTTACAATTACATGAGCAAGATAATGAGTACATTTCTTATCAAGCATTGTTGTCTTCTCCTTTGTTTCCCCTTCCCATCCCTTCCCATACCCTCCTGCCCCCCCAACCTGATCCTCCCCCCCCCCACCAAAGTTGTAAAGTTCATTTTTTGACATTGTTGCAATGGGTCTGCCTGTATCCCTATTTAAATGATTTGTTTTTTCCCTTCCCCTCCACAAATTATACCAACATCAACTACAGTGAAAGCAGGGGTTATACCATGGGGGAGGGATATACAAAGCAACCAAGAAATCATCTTATAAATATGTTAGAAACAATCGCACAAAAGAAAAAAAACATTTGAATACTTATCTTGGGGTTCATTTCCCTAACATCACCTTATCTGACCTTTTCTGCTTGACTCAGACATATAGTAGTTATTGCAAATAAGGGAAACCATGGGACCTATGTTTCTTTGGACCTGGCTTATCTCACTTAATATAATTTTTTCCAAGTCTTTCCATTTCCTAACAAATAGGGCAATGTCATTCTTTCAGATGGAGGCATAGAATTCCATTGTGTATATATACCACATTTTCTTGATCCATTCATCTTCTGGGGCAACTGGGTTGGTTCCACATCTTAGCTATGGAAAATAATGCTGCAATAAACTCTCTCTCTCTCTCTCTCTCTCTCTCTCTCTCTCTCTCTCTCTCTCCGGTGAGATCTTTCATGAATGTGTCTAGTGCCTTAAAAAAGGTGTCACCTTTTTTAAGGCACTAGACACATTCATGAAAGATCTCACCGCCTGATTTAATCATCTTGCAAAGGAATATAAATTAACTATGACTTTTAGGGTTAAGATTCCAACATACGAACTTGGAATAGATACAAATGTCATCTGCAGCATCCTTGAGGTCAATAAAAATTCAGATGTGTCCCTTACATAAGGCACTATTCAAGATGAGTCAAATCTAGGGGTATCTACTCCTTAACCATGAGAAATATTTAAACATCTTATCACTCAACCCCCCAGAAGCCTTCTCCAATGCAGCACAGTCATTCTTGCCAGAGATTGCTCTAGCAGGCTTCTCACTTTAGATTCTATGATTCTATGTCCCTGAAACACATGGCTGGCTGTAACATGGTTCTTTGGAGCACATTTACTTCAAATGTTAAGAAAAATCTTGTCCCTTAAGTAAAAGGATAAATGCTTCAGTAAGCTGATTTTAAACAATTCATAATCAGTCAATTTGGCACAGATTGGTAAAGATCGCTGGACACACTATAAATTTATAGGTAATTGACCTATCCCATTCTATGTTCAAGGTTCTTAATTTAACCGATATAAATATGTTGGCACACTGTTACATAATGGCCATCACAAAAATCATTACACTTATTACTCAATCTTTTTGTTGTTGGTAGTGGTGGTAGTGGCAGGGCTTGAACTCAGAGCCTGGGTGCTGTCCCTGATCCTCTGTGCTCAAGTGCTCAAGACTAGCACTCTCCAACTTGAGCCACTGTGAACTTCCAGTTTTTTTGAGTGGTTAATTGGAGATAAGAGTCTCACAAGGATTTTTCTGCCTGGGCTTGATTCAAGTCATGATCCACAGATCTCAGCCTCCTGAGTAACTAAGATTACAGACATGAGCCACTGGCACCGGGCTTGATTCTTTCTTTATTAAGGTAGACATCTTACTTTCTTCTTTTCTCCTTTACCTACATAACTAATATTAATAATCTAGTAGGTATCCTTCTACAATGTATGATTACAGATCACAGAATTTCTTATTGTTTCTTTGACTAATACTGCTCATCATCGATGTTTGTCCGCCTTCTGCTTTTATATTTTATATTACACCATGGTGTAATATAAAAAGGTGTCAAGAAACATTGATGCTTTCTTTACTTGTGTTATACTCTTCTCCTACATACAGTATATCCATTTTCATATAGTAAATGTCAATGAGACCATGCATCTGACGTTACTCTTGTGATCTACCAACTTATAAACCTTGTTCATATTTTTCCATTATTTTATCATTTTCTTATCTATTATTAGTTATACTTCATCCATACCTCCACAAGCACCTGTTCATTCTGATGTTCGTTTTATCTCCTGGGAATCACCATTAGAACTTCAAGATATTCAAACCATTAATTTGCCATTGAGCATGAGGACTGAGGAGATGTTTAGAGAATTTAATCTCTAAAGATTTTCAATGCATGTGTGTATGTGTGTGCACATGGCTTTTTGTGTGTGAGAGGGGTTATGTATGGGGAAGGAGTAAGCTTGAAGAGGAGTGTCAGTGAGTCACAAAGGAAGAGTAAAATGGAGGAAAGAAAAAAATGTTTAAACTTTCCTCCTCTATTTGCTTGCATTAAATCTTGACAAACAATATTTCTGTAAATAAGATTGAATTTTCACGTGTACCTTTCTCCTTGACATCTCTTGTTTATGAATATGTCCCCAAGCACTGTTGAAGTTTGTAAAGGAAAACACAAAATGCTACTCCTTAATACTTTGCTGTAGTGGGAGTCTCATTCCTTGGAAATAATATCAAGACAAATAAAGCCATTCAGCTTTTAATTACAGATGATATAAATCATTATGTCAGTTAACAAGAAAGTCCATAAATCTCTAAAAAATGTGAATTTATGACATAGGGATGCAATTTACCAGTATTGGCTTTTTCAATGTAATTAGAATGATGAAATAGGTGATTGTGCTTGCAACTGTATCAAACATGGATGCTCACAGGCTGAAGACATATTAAGCACCAGCTTCACGTTTTCCCTGTTCAAACTAATTGCTTCTTTAATCTGTGATTGCTGACACACACGTGCAGTTGTGCAAGTTAATAGGAAGGTGCTTCTGATTCTCTTCTGTTCCATTATGCTCTGTTTTTTATTGGTCTTCACTGCTAGGGCATCAGTGTTTTATTTGATAGTTTAATAAGTAGGAATTCAACAACAAAACTTTAAGTATATCAGATCATTACAGATACATCTTCCATTTGCAGCAGTATGCACAAAGAGGCCCAAAGCCAAATAAATTAATTTAAAATATGGAGCGTATTGAGAGGGATTTACTCTACTGGAGCTTGCCACGGTTTGCTATGCTTGTACAGAGACTACCTATCCTAGTAAAATTTCAAAATCTATGCTCTCAAGTTCTGATACACTTACCCTAATCTCATCACAGGCAGCAGCCTGAGCCCAGGGCCTGCAGCTGAATGATATGCCGATGTGTTTTTAGAATGGAACAGAGTGAAGCTGAACCAATGCAGTGGCTAAAATAAGAAACCAATTTAACTCCATTGTAAAGACAGCGACCCAAACCATCCCCCAAATAATTCAAAATGTTGGGCTGCAATACTGAAAACACATATTTGCTCTTTTTTTGGCATGTATTTTTTTTATGTGCATCCCAATCTTCCCCTCCTACTCACAGAGAGTCTCATTGGCCTCTTGTTCTAGAGGTTTCTGGGCTGTTATTATACCCAGTCTCTCATGATTCCTCTGTTAAGTTTGCTTCAGCATTTCCATTATAAAACTCAGAAACCTCCAGAATAGACTTATTATAATTGTCTATGAGGGAAAAAAAAATTGTTCCCAGATGAAAGTTAATACGTTACATTTCAGTACAGAAGGAGCTTTTCTTTAACGTAGTTTAAAATAAAATGCTTTTACTTTCTTTGGTTTCTCTTGTCAGTATGAGAACGTGAACACTGAAGCAAGGAAGCAAAGGGACAAATCTCACATTTTGTCCATGTTCTCCATGATGCTGTTTCAGTTCCATTTCCAGCCTGAAGTCAAAGTTATTGGTCTTAGGCACAGTGTCCCAAGGGTCCCCTTCATATGCACCAGCTCTCATCACTCCTGACAGACTATGGGCACTGAGCATTCTGTTAATCCACACAGAAGAGTCTCTATTTCCCATCCTTAGAAGCCACCAGGAATGAAAATACATAAAATACAAAATCTTGAAAATCTTCTGAGAACTATTTCAGATCATTAACAGATTATTAATAGATTCTTTTCTTACATTGTACTGGATATTTGTTTCCATTAACCCTTTGATGTTGGATGATAGGGAAAAGAAAAGCATAAACAAACTTGCTATGTGGAAATTTACTGAATGGTAGCATAACATTATTCCTTTAGTAACATAGAATTAGGAGTTAGGCGATAGGTGAATAGTATTTTTAAGTGAAAAAATAATTGTTCCACTGGTAAACACATTTGGGTTTCTATAAGGTCATCATATTTAACAGATAACAATGGCATCAATAAGAATTAAATTTCACCTCTTTGGGTTGGATCTAAGGAGGAGATAAGTCATCCCTTTAACATAGAAGGTGCTAAGCTGGGCTCTGGTGGCTCATGACTGTAATCTTAACTACTCAGGAGGCTGAGATCTGAGTTCAAAGTCAGCCAAGGCAGGACAGTCAGTGAAACTCTCATCTCCAATAAACCATCAGAAAACTGGAAGTGGCGCTGTAGCTCAAGTGGTAGAGTGCTAGCCTTGAGCTAAAGAGCTGAGGGACAGCAGTCAGGCCCAGAGTTCTAGCCCCACAACCGACAAAAAAAAAAAAGATAGAAGGTGCTAAGGAAGACTGATTCCACAGAATAACAGGTAGTAGCCAGGAGAAAACGATTGTAGGCTATGGACTATATCCATGGTGCCAGTCCTATATTTGTGCTTTGCCCTCCATCTCCTTATGGCACCATCTTGACATCATTCCAATTTCTATGACAGAGAGTTGATAGGGGCCATGAGTGTTCATGGTCGTCTAGGAATCATCTACCCTTATAGATATGCCTTTATCCCCAGGCAAAGATACTGTGTCTATTGGCCCTCCAGTTTTTATGTTATTTCTCTGATTAGGTGAATGTCTATACTTACACTCACCTAGAAGCCACTGTGTAAGAGAAACATAACCTAAGCAATTTTTCTATCAGAGACAAGTTCAATCAAACATAATTCCCAACATGAAATACAGAAGTCCATAGCATCACCCTACACTAAGAGGAAAGGAAGAAAACAAATATTTCATTGTAGGTTTAAAAGAAAAAAGTATCCACTTCTTCAGGCAGACCACAAGGTGACCTTTAAATCTATCAGAACCTTTTTATTGAGAATTCATATTTAAGCCTGGTAGTGAAGTATTTAAGCCTGGAGTAAAGTGTTGTATGGAGAGAGTAGAAGACAACATTTAAAAAAAATTTTATTTTGTTTTTATTATCTTTAGTTGTACAAAAGTTTTAATTCAACATGTCCATTTATGAATACAACATACCTTGATTCGTAGTACCAGCCCATCCATCATTCTCTCCCATTTTTCCCAACCTCTCCTATCCCCATTAGCTTACTGGTTCCATTGTCAGATATATACCTTGACTATTATAACTGTATGTTCCCACCCTTCCTCTTTCCATTCTTCTGCTCTCTTCTTGATCTCCCTCTCCACAACGACACATATTTATCTTTCTGATATTCATTTTGTTATGCTAGCAGTTAATTGTTTGAAAGGGTCATACCATTATAATCCTCTCCAGTGAGAAGATACTACTTTTGCCCAATGCAGTTAACAATCACATTGGTAACCCAAAGAATGTCATGAGTCTTAAATTGGGGAGTGTGTGTGTGTGTGTGTGTGTGTGTGTGTGTGTGTGTTCATGCACACACACTGGTTCTGGGGCTTGAACTCAATGCTTGGATGTGATGGCTGCCCTTTTCATCTCAAGGCTACCACTTTACCCCTTGAGCCACAGCTCCTCTTCTGGTGTTTTGGTGGTTAATTGAAAATAAGAGTCTCACAGATATCTTGCCCAAGTGTCTTGAAACCATGATCCTTGGATCTCAGCCTAATAGCTAAGAATACAGGTCTGAGCCACCAGGCCCTGGCTTTAAATTTGATATTTCCAAAACCATCTCATAAACACTTTAGCTCTTATAAATAGTTGTTAGTAGAAACTAAAGAATAGCTTCTAAAATGAAAATCAACTTATCTTAATTTTTCAGGAAAATTACTCATCCTAAAAATAACATGTCAAATAGATAAACCTTCTGTAATATGCTTCCACATAAAGAAAATACATTTTGAAACCAGAAAAAACCCACACGTGGAAATGTGCTATTTCCAGGAACTTGATAAATAACTTTGACCTCTTTGAGTATAAACTTCCTAATCTATATAAAGGGGAAGTGACTCATCTTTGGATAGATGCTGCCATATATGCTTAAATGAAATACAAGCACAACATACCCACATCCCATGTGCCTACTTCTGAGAATAGAACATAAAATATATCCACTTCGCTTGTGTTTGCATTGTGAGGATTAGAACAATAGCTATGTGACTTGGCTTTGATTTTTATTTGCTGAGCAGGAAGGGAAGTAATTCTTAAATGTCACTTCTGAAATACTAAAATGTTATAATATTTTAGTATTCTGCTGAAAAAAAGATGATTGGCTAAATGAAGTCTTAATATCAGGATATAAGATCATGTTGTGCTTTTAAAAATCAGAGCTCCTTAGCAATGGGCTTTCCATCATGGAAGGTACATCTTCACACTTGTGTTTATGCTTCTTTTGCTCAGTCCAGGTAAGCAATCATTGTTTACTTGAGTTGAAATTTGCTGGAGTTATTTTACATCAAGTTTCTGAAAACCCAAGTCAAAGTTCTTCCTTTGTTCTCTCACTACAGAATGACATCAGACTCAAACTCAGTAAGTTGCCATCAAATTTCAACCTGGAACAATCCAGACACAGTGTGTAAGGGCTGTGTGATTACACCTGTGAAATGATCAGCCCACACTCCAATTCAGCTCAGTCCCTTCTCTTCAGGTTTTACCAATCATTTGGTCCTTAATGGGTCTCTTTGGCTGTTTATCACTCTGTATCCCCATCAATTTTCATTGCTCTCTACAGCTTCTTCATCACTTTTTGTTGTCAAGAACATAACTACTTTTGGATCAGATGTTTGCCATAAATTCCTGAAATAGACATCTAGCCCATAAAGAATAGAAATGAATAGGCTCGTTTTAAATGTCACTGGTAGATAGTTCATCTCAGTGGGTGGGATTGTTAATACGCTCACATCCCTAGTTCAAATTGAAATTTTTTCCACTGCCCCAAGCATAATTATTTTCCTGCAAATGACTTGGAAGCTGCTATTACAGCATCCACCTATACATTATGTTTGACCAGAACACTGACATAAAACAGAATCACAAAAAAATATTTACATATGCCCCTTAGTATTGGCAGCCTTTGGTTTCTTAGGAAATATTATCTTATTCAGATGGAATAAAATGTAATAATACTGGCAATTACTGACTTCTTTTTAGGTTAGTATGTACATGTGAGAAAAAATGTGGAGTTTTGTGACTCTAAATGTTGAAAAAATGACAATGGCACTGAAACTTTATACATTGTATTTTAGCTGACAGCACAATTTAGGGTTGAGTTACATACCCTTAAAATGAAAGCTTCCAATAGAAATGCTGACAGGCCCTTTACTTATAGGAAAGTATTTGCTTCTAGAATAATAGCAATATATTATATTTAAATGGCTTCTTTTATAAAGCACTTTAAAAACTGTCAACCTTACCCCTTCTTCCTATACCCACATGTCTCTCATGAAAGTCAATAGCAAAGCTATATATCTATTATTTATTTAGCTAGTTATTATGTATTTATTACATTTATGAGATTCACCCATCATTTATTAGCCTCTGGGCACCTTTGCAAGTTTCAGAGCTAAAAAAAAATAAGAAGAGAGTCTGTGTCATTATGATTTGCAAGTTATTCTAGACATCATGAAAACAAGACATACTGCTTCCGGCCTTATTATCTTAGAAGTTCAACACACTTTCAAAAATTATACATTCATCTGCAGAAAAACACTTACACTGATGTCCTTCATAATTATCCCATAGGTTAGGAAAAAAGGAATAGCAATAATGACAAATCAAAAAGGCATTTAATAGTTTTGGTTGGATTTTTATTTGGGTTTATATATTTTATGAAGTATTGTTACACAATAGAGTTAGTATTTAGTATAGAGTTTGGATAAATGATTTGTTTCACTTTTCTCACATGATTTTATATCATCATTACATTAGCATGATACATGATACTAAACTTCACTCTACATAAATGGTGTATAGCACTAAATTCTTTAATAAGGCCTATAGCTAAAAAGAACCTCCTAGTTCCAATACTTGAATAATCCAAAGTGTATTATCTAAGAACATTGTTTTCTTCATATTCAATACTTTGACCATGACACATTAAATGGCTTAAAATTATATAAAAAGAAGAGAAATGACCTCTTCAAATTACATTAACCTCCGGCTCCTAGCATCTCTACACTCAAACAGAAGAGATTTGAGGTTCCATAACTTCTTGGTCTTGGTTCTATCACTGAAAAAACAAAAAAACATAAAACAAAAACTAGGATCAGAGTGTGCAGAGATTGAAAAGGGTTTGGGGAAATTTGGCCTAGAATGGATAGATTGATAGATATACAGATGTGTGTGTGTGTGTGTGTGTGTGAGAGAGAGAGAGAGAGAGAGAGAGAGAGAGGTATTTTAGACATTCCTAACTCCATACCAAAGTAGTGAATGGCTGAATGACTTTGGATTAGTGTCCTTCTGCCTTTACTGGTAGAGTTCATTTGCCATGAACTGTTATGCATTACCTTTGCATTTATTTGCTGTCCAGGAACTGTTAAGAACAACTTGTCACTACTTCTAATTGTCTGGCAAAACTTGATTTTGCCTAGTGGGACTCCTAACCACTAGGAAGTTTAATACAATACGTGTACGTAGCTCCCCAGGGGCAGAGAACCAAAGCATTAATTTACTATATGTTAGAAAGTTATTAACAACTTCCTAGTTCAATTGTCTCAGCTTCAGGACAAAGGAGCTATTCTACCTAAGTTTATAAAACGCACTTAGAACTAAACCTTGCCCAGAATTATTCTCAGTGCACATTTGCTTTGCAAGTGGAAAAAGGTCAGGGTAGTAGATAGTTATTTAATGGAAAAAGAAATGACTTCAGGGGGCTGGGGAGGTGGCTCAGTGGTAGAGCACTTGCCTTCCATGCATGAAGCCCTGGGTTTGATTCCTCAGCACCACATAAGCAAAAAAGAAAAAAGCCGGAAGTGGCTCTGTGGCTCAAGTGGTAGAGCACTACCCTTGAGCTGAAGAGCTGAGGGACAGCGCCCAGGCCCCAGAGTTCAGGCGCCATGACCGGGCCCCCCCCCAAAAAAAAGAAAGAAATGACTTCAGGAAAATACATTTTTCCCAGATTTTTTTCTCACCTTGTTCTCTAGGTACAAATGCAAACATATTCAATTTTCCACACCTAAAGACGTGTGTGTGTGTATGTGTTTGTGTGCACGCAAAATATTTCTGACTGGCTAGTAATTTGATAGATAAATGATAATGAAGACGGACACACCAGTCATTGGCATGGCTAATTCTATTTTGTCCCTCTCCAAATCCATTTTTGCCTCTTTAACTTTCCCCTCATGTCACTCCCTTCTGCAGTTACTTTGGATTCCAGGAACAGCAGAATTGATGAATAAACATCTTCACGCCAAGGGGCTGAAACTACCCCCCAAGCAACTGTGAGCCTCTTAAGACAGATCATTGCAGGATGAGATCACCCCTATCCAAGGGCAATTACCCATGACTGTGAGACTGCACCCTAGAGCAAGAGAAATTTTCTCATGGGAACTCCACTGCTCCCCTCAAGTGATGACAGTGATAACAATTTCTTCAGTACTCACTGAAGAATAAGAACTGAGATCATCACAGATCAGATTCCTAGCCCTACCAAGATCATCAGTTGTTGTCAGCTTTGCATGCCTCAACCCTCTCTTTGTTTCCCCTTTGAACCAAACCTTAATAATTGTGTTAGCCCTTCTCAAAGACAGATGTGAGGTTTCTGACACCCTGCATCTGCCCCACCCACCCTGACCACATGAATTAAAAGTTTATCTGTCCTTCACCCCTACCCCTGTCTCTGATGGGCATATCAGGATGGCAGTCAAGTCCAGGTCTGTTGGGATTTCCAGTACCAAGGCTTTTCCCTAAAACTCTGCCAATGATACCAGAAGAATCAGACAATAATGAACTATGTAGCTTTCTATTGTTATGGCAAAATATCCGAAGTAAACAACATGGAAAGAAGAAATGTTTATTTTTGACTAGAGATCTCAGAGGTTTCTGTCCATAGTGACTTGGCTTTTGCGTCTCTAGTGAAGCAATAAATCTGAGCAGAAGTACTTGGGTTAGGAAAGCTCTTCAGCTCTCATCCAGTAAGCAAAGTGAAGAAGCTTGGGCCCTCTTTCAGCTTTGGGTCCCCTCAGACACACACCAACCAAGAGCCTCACTGGTGGAGATGGAACACGTAACCTATGAGTCTTTGGGGAAACATATTAACAATTTATTACTATGTTTATTAATAATTTATTTATATGAATGTTGAAAACTGCCACTTTTAGAATTAATTATATGAATGCTACTGCATTGAATATTTGTAAACAGTAAAAATATATATCAAATGCAAGGAAATAGATAAGACCTTTGCTTCCTCCCTATTTCTACCCAGACTTAAATTTCTCCCTGCTTAAGTCTGAAATTTTCAGTTGTTCATCAAAGCTCTCCACTGTTTCCTCTTCTCATGTAGCAGGAATGCACCTTCAACCATTGTTCCAGAATCTGATTTTGGAAGTGTGTATGCATGGAGGAGTGTGACAAGGTTAAGGAGAAATTCAGGTCAGGAAACTTAACCTTCAGGCCTCTTTCCCTGAAGCTCCGTTATCCCTTATCTGTATCAGTCATCCAGCTTCCAGTTTGGCCAAGGACATTGAGGTGATAGTAGAAGATGCTGTAGTAGAAGATGCTGTATCAAAATAAAAGACAAAAAGAGGGGCTGGGAAGGTAGCTCAGTGGTAGAGTGCTTGCCTTGCATGCATGAGGCCCTGGGTTCGATTCCTCAGCACCACATAAGCAAAAAGAAAAAAGCCAGAAGTGGTGCTGTGGCTCAAGTGATAGAGCGCTAGCCTTGAGCTGAAGAGCTGAGGGAGAGCATCCAGGCCCAGAGTTCAGGCCTCACAACCGGACCCAAAATAAATAAATAAAAAGAAAAGACAAAAAGAAAAAAATGGAAAACCCACTTCACTGAGGTTTTATGAATACTTCCTGCAATTGCAGATGTTCATTTAAAAATAGAAGCACATTAATATTGGGGAGCTTACTTGAAGCATTGAAGTTTCATTTGTAGAAAGAGAATAAATCAATAAAATAAAAAAATCAGCAAGGTTGGGAGGAGGAATGTCAAGCTGGTGAGGGCAGCCCAGGTTGCAGGGGGATTTTATCCCCTAGGGGGGCCTCATTTAGCACAACAGGTGGCCAGCAGGAATTTCATCCCATTATCTAACAAGTGCAGGAAGCTTTGCATTTCAGTCCCCTAGGGTGCTCACAGCAGGTCTCCTTCTACTCCCCTGTTATTTTTTGCAAGCATTACTGCCAAAGATGCTATTATTCTGGTTTACACAGTTGATCACTGCTGTGCATTTCAGGCTGTGGACAAAATGTATTTAAAAAAAAATGGTTGGGGGCCCAGCAGCCCTCACACCTACTGGTTACTGGACAACCTTTGCTCCTCATAGGCTGTTAAGTCTATGGGAACCTCTATTTCTATGGTTGCTAATTGCTGATTACTTAGTTCCTGGTGTCTGAACCAATAAGCTTTGCCCCTGCTTCCCTGTAGGAATTGCTAACTGTGGGTAGGGACTCAGGTCTCTACTGCCTGCCCTTTGGAAACTGGTTTCTAAACAAAATGCATATTCATGAATATTTATTGGTTGTGAAACTTCAGCCATTGAGAGACAGGGGTTATTTGAGGAACATCAATTTTTCTAATCTGAGCTAGGAGAGATGCTTCTCATTTCCTTCCTGTTTGGATGATGTCATACTTCCCATTGTGCCAATGCATCCTTGAGTTCTTTCACTGCCAGATCTCATATTAGAACCCATCACCAATTTGGAACATGCTGGAACATCTTACTTAACCATACAGAAATTTCTGGTAGAGCACATTTACTTACCTGTCTCCTCTGAAAAACTCCCCGATCAAGGCAGAGAGGGAGTCTATCAATCTTGTTAATCATTCTGCTGCCATTTCCTAACCGACGGCCTGGCACAGGTGGCATTCAATTAATTTCTCCTGCACAAATGAATAATGGAGTTGTTTTTGTTAACATGATTGTCTTTGTTATGTACTTTTGTAATAGAGCAAGTGAGTTTACAAGAAAAATGAGTTTTCCACAATGCACACACTAATAGAGGTTCAGAGAGTAGATCTACCTCAGCATTCATGAATCTGAAATTCTACCAGTGGAGTTAAATTTTTTGTTTCCTTTGCTCAATGGCAAATACAATTGCAGTGCTAATAGAGTTTGAGGAAGATTTTATTAATCATGACATTCAGTTAGAGCAAGGCTGGTTGAAACCAAAGCAAACAAATCATAGGCATCTCTAATAAGTTTAGGAAGCAGATAGTACCAAAATCCTAGGTGTATGCCCTAAATCTCTGAATTATGCCTAACCATTTGAAGTAATTGCTTTCTAAATGAAAAGTCACCTATGGCTAGTGCTTCTAGAGTGAATTTCCTTTCTTCCTCTAGAAATACAAACTTTCGAGTCTCTCTTGCTTTGTTCTTCCCTTCCCTTGTAGAAGTCTTATCTGCTCAATGCCTTCTACAACAAATATGTAAATGACTAGAGGGTAAAACCTTAGGCTGTGGTAGCCAGAACAGAGTGATACAATTATACAGCAAAGTCAATAGCTTGCTATTTTAAGTGTAATTTAAATTATCTCCCCAGGGAAGATAATTTTCAGGAGACTCTCCTTCTCCCCCAAAGGAGTGGAATTTTTATACACTTGATTGTCATAGGATGGTAAGAAAGCAGGTACTGAAGCAACTGGCAGAACGACAGACAGAAAGACATTGCTAAGTGTTGTTTGTACAAGGTTAGTCTTAGAAAGTCATTCTCAAAGTGAGGTCCTGAGAACAGCAGCATCCATCTCATCAGGCTCTTGATAGAAATGCAAATCCTTGGGATTCTTTCCAAGGCTTCTGAATCAGAAATTCTGAGGGTAGTGCTCAGCTATCTTTAGTTTAACAAACCACCCAAGCTATTCTAATGCAATATAAAGCTGAAGAAACGTTCCTTGAAGTTAACAAGTAGAACTCTATGTTTATTGAAACTGTGTAGGAGGCAGCAATTGACCTGTCTCAGTAGGTCAGATTCTGTTAAAATCAAAAATTAGTGAAAATGCAAATGAATTAGTGACCCCGATATAAGAAAGCTTTGTCAGTACAGAAAAACAAAATACCTTTCATACAGGTTATCCATTATAAAGGACACAACTGAAACTCCTGTATGAAAAGACAGGTTAGCCAGAAAAATGCTAACAAACTTATTTAACCAAACTACACAGCATCCATGTTACTACAACCGTGCGTAGGAAAAACAAAACAAAATACAACCTCACAGATACAGGGATACTAGCAAAGGAAATTATTTTTCAGATCTCAAAATTAGATTGTTTCATTAATGTATCAGATGACAATACTTTAATTTCCTAAAATCTGCAAATAAAGACAGTGTGATTTGGAACACTAGAAGAAAACTTATTCTATGAAACATCTCAATTATTTACAGACATTTCATATACAAAGTGAAAACTATTGCAAAGGACAGGGAGAAGAAATGCTTTGTTGCAAACTCTGTCTTACACTAGCAACAAAATCAATGCCCAGATGACGAGAGCTTTAAGATGCAAAAAGCAAAACTTAAAAAAAAATTGTTACAATAATTATTTTCTAACATGGAGTATGGGGAGAAAAATAATTTTCAATAAGTCCTCAACTTGGGCTGCTGTAAGAGAAGAAAGATTAATAAGAGAAAAACAAAGTTTTATTAATATGGTTTATTAATATGAATATCTCATATATACATGAGAGAAAACTCAGGGAAAGATTAACTCCAAATGTTGACTTTAAATTCACCCTTAAATACCATGGGAGGAGAAAAGAAAAATCTCTTCTCATCGTGGTTTCACAGCTGAGATCCAAAGACAGATTAAAAGTCAGAATTTTAAGCTCTTTGTATCAAAAGATAGATTAACAAAGAAAAGCAAACATATTTATTTAGTACAAATTTTGTGTGACACGCAAGACAGCAGAAAGGAAGATCCAAAGAGCCATATAAAATCTGTGTAATTTTACTCAGGTTTGATGAAGAGTGAACAGTCCTGAAGAATTAGAATAGAAGGAAGGACAAAAGATAGTGATCTAATGGTAATAACCTGGGGCGAGTAAGTGAGATCTATTTGTCAGATTTGTTTTGATGTTCAGATATTTAGCTTCTTTCCTCTGAAATCTAGGTACAGGGAGTATATTTCTCAAGTGAGCATCTCAGAACTTGCCTCAGGAGACAAGGGAACATTCATGTGGGATTCCTGCCTCTCTTGTGTGCTCAAAAGCCAAGATGTTGTATTTTAGAGCAGCTTGCCCTAAACCCAGTCACAGGCTTAACAGTAAAAGGGTGGAAAGTGATAGGCCATTTAGGCCCACAGAAAAGGTGAATGGACCATTAGAAGAATAGATAAAAGACATGATAGTTTGTGTCCAGGTTTTCTGTATGTGATACAACTTCTAATCTCCTCAATGACGAAATTTGGGGAGAGATTGATGACAACTGAGTTTGTAAAAGATCCATCTTCAGGCGAAGAAGGAATCAGAGACAGCCTCTCTAAGTATTTGTCATCTCTCGACTGCCATCAGCTCCAAATAATCAATATACCAAAGTCTCATATTTTTGTATGGTTATATATAGGTTTTCTTTATTGACAAGGAAATTTTACTACAACAACACTGAGAGAAAAAGCTAAAAACTATATAAATATCAAATTAGGAAATTTCTATTAGCCAGCGCTATAATTCTAGCTACTTGGGAGAAGAAGAGCTGAAAGATCACGGTTCAAAGCCAACCCCAGCAGAAAGTCCTCAATATTTCATCCCCAAAATATTCAGCAAAGAATCAAGCTGAAAATGTGATTTAAGTAATAGAGCATCTGTGGAGCATCACAGAAAGCCGAGCAAATATGAGGCCCTGAGTAAACCCCAGTACTGCAAAGGGGGGGTGGAGGGAGGCAGAAAAGAAGGAATCAAGCAAGGAGGGAAAAAGGGAGAAAGGCAGGCAGGCAGGCAGGCAGGAAGGAAAGAAGGCAGGAAGGCAGGCAGGAAGGAAGGAGGAAGGAAGGTAGGAAGGCAGGAAGGCAGGAAGGCAGGAAGGAAGGAAGGAAGGAAGGAAGGAAGAAAGGAAGGAAGGAAGGAAAGAAAGAAAGAAGGAAGGCAGGCAGGAAGGAAAGGAAGGAAGGAAGGGAAGAAAGGAATTCTGTTAATAAAAACACACAATTAACAAGAAAAAATGTCACATTCAAAAAAACTATTTATAACACATACAACCGATAAAAGATGGACATCAAGAATGCAACCAAGAGAGCTCTTACAAATCTCTCAAAACAAAAAGATAACTCATAAAAACATGAGCAAGACAAATGAAGTTCTTTCAGCCAATAAATATATAAAGAGATATTGTTACTTCTATTTAAGAAAATATAAATCACGATTCTGATAAAATGCCATTTTATCTCTAGTCAAGTGGCACAACTTAAGTTTCTGTTAAAGGACTAGATTCTGACAACCTCTTCATTTTGTGCTGATATGAATGTGGGGGTTATAAATTCTCTTGAAAATAAGTTTAACTGTGAGAATTATAGGAAAGATAGCAGGAAAAAATATTCACTGCAGAACTGGTTGCAATTACTAAAAAAAATGGAAGCAATGTAATTACTCTTCGACTGAAAGATGAACAATAACATCACAGCAATTGAACACAATTAAATGCTACAGTACAGAATAATACGGCATTATTTTAATATTCAAGGTGAATGAAAGTCTCAAAATACTTTACAGTATGATATATTTTCTGTGACATTCAGAAAGAAGTGAAATGTATCTGTTGGGCACACAAAGATGTGCACGGGAATACTGCACACAAAATTAGGATGGTAGAGATCTATGCAGGGAGATTAAGTGATCTGATACTGGAAAGGCATCACATGTATGCAAGCTGTAAGTTTTATTTATTCTAGATATTCAAGTCAATGTTCATTATGTTATTGTTTAAGAATTTATCAAATCACCTAATATTAAAAGAAGACAATATGTGACAAAGATAAAGAAGATGAGGGAATGAAGCAAAGAAAGGGAAGAAGACAAGAAAGAAAAGGGAGAGCAAAGAGATACAAGTCAACTTTCCATTGCTGCAACAAATATTTGAGATTAGTTCTAAAAGAGAAAAGATGCTGTTTTAAAGGTTGCAAATTCAGTTTAAAGGTTGTATAAAGGTTGCTTGGGGCCTGTGGTAAGGCTTCACATTGTTCAGGGAATGTATAGTAGAGTGAAGATACTCTCCTAGTGATGAGAATCTGAATGAGAGCAAGAAGAAGAGAACAAGATGCCCATGCCCCTTTAAGGATCAGCCTCCAATGACATAAATCCTCCCATGGCTTCCTCTTCAGAAAATAACTTCCAGTTACCAGCAACACAAAACTGCAGACCAAAGTTTTAACACCTAGGACTTTAGGAGATACAAACTTTTCAAATAGAGAATAAATATTCAATTTCAAAATAAGATTTTTAAAAGAATTCCTTAAACACCTTAGGCTGAGAGTTTTCTAACTCCTAGACTGGAAGTGGAAATCATCAATTAATTTCTACTGTATGTATTGTATCAGCCTAGTCTATGTGAACTTATAATAAACTATAGTCTATACTAAGCCTGCAATAAACTATATGGAGTTTTCGTTGATTATACTGGTAAAGGCACTATTAAGAACATTCCAACGAGATTTGATTAAAGATTGATGAGAACTGAAGCCTCTGCTTAGGTCTGGGCTGGTTACACTTCAAAGGGCAGGATCTAGAGACTGGAGAGCAGTAACAAAGCAAAGTAGAAAGTATGTAGGGTCTAGTGGCTGCTTAACCATAAAGCTACTGACATTCAACCTCAAGATTCTTTAGTTGCACAGATAACTAACAACTATTACACAGTCAGATTTCCTTGTAAACTGGGAGAACTTATTTAGCCACAATCTATGAAAACTTTAAAAAAAATCTTTACCCTCAAGTTTTATTATCACATCTCATATCCCATATGGATAGTTTTGAGTAGCTAGGACCATTTTGGGGATCTAGCAAAAGAGATATTAAGTGGACTATGTATTTAGTGTGAGTTTAGTAAAACATACTCAGGTGATTTTATAATCATTTCCATTCATGGTAAGTTGCTGCTAGTCATCTCAGTGCAGAAATGGCTTCCAGAAAGAATCATTAGCACATAACTCATTGGCATAATACAATATGAATGTTTTCCCCAGTGCAATGTACCAGAAGTAAGTGATAAAAGGAGTTTGAAGTATTATTTCAGAAGCCAAACTATGGAAAATTCTTCCAGTCTTCAGAGATGTAAGCTTTTATTAGCCAATGATTAAAATATCTAGTTACAATGAAGGTCTTATCCTGTTTGAAATGCACTTAATGTGTATATAGGTACAAATATATCACTCATTTTTAGGGAAATATGTGAAACAAGGTAAATTATGGGATATCTCTGTTTGAGGTCATGAGCCTATAAAAACATGATAAACAAGCAATTCTTTATTTGGAACTGCATGTTTGTGAATCTCAATATCAATAATAAGACAATATAGTCAATCATGTTAGAAGAATGATCAAAGTACATTTCATTTTTTGATGAAAAATATGCTATAAAATAATTCTCCTATAAACTCTATGCCTTAGTGTTGGGATATTTATGGTACTTCCCAGCTTTTTAAAATCTGGAATTTGTTTTTCTTACCTTAAATAGATATGTAATTCTTATCTACTTTTATATCCATACACCAGAGTTTGTTTAAAAAGAAAGCAGCCCAAAATATGTAAGCATTTCAAAATCAAGGCAAAACTGCCTAATTTTCTGAAGCATAGGTAAAATAAGCCTCCTTTCTACTTATCCCTAAGAGAAGCCATATGCCTTCACCCCCACTCCTTCCAGGATTGGTTCAATGTGTGTTGGAGGCAAAACCAGATACCCTGCTCCCTAAGAAGAAAACATTTTAGAGAAGAGCTATAAGCAGGGACTGGATAGGATTAAGAGCAGACATACCTTACCACAACCCAAGATTTATATTAATGACCACACTGCAAATCATTTTGCCCTTGAAGGAAACAATAATGTCACCAAAAATAAATCTCTTGTAAAAATCATTTTGAGCTCAAGCATTTGGAAGCAGTGAAGGAAAAGTTCTCCCTTATCCTCCTACCCTCCCCCTTCTCTGCCAAAAAATATGGTATAAATTTTCCTTTATAGGAGACAACCCTAGACTAAAAACATTCCAGAGCACCAAGGAGTTTGAAGAAAAAAGAAAAGAAAAGAAAGTTCTATTCCCCTGGTCACCTCCTTTTCATGTCCAGGAACCCTCAAACTGCTGGCTTTTGTCTCATCTTGATTCCACACTTCCTGTTTTGCGTTGAAGGTGCTGTGTGGGTGGAGTTCCAGTGGTCATGGTGGCTTACTTTCCATAGTGTTTTTTTCTCTTGTCCTGTATGTACACAGCTCCCATAGCAAGCTGGTTTGTTTTCCTCTTACTCAGCTGCCTTTTGTGACAGGGTTTCATCCACACTGAACAGTTGAAACTATGGCAGAAAGAACTTCTTTCCTCTCCCACAGCCCAGTATTTTGTGCAACCAGTACTTCGTGACAAAAATCTGAATGCATTCTGCCATCGAAATGACGTGTGGTGTATATGTCTTCCATCTGGATCTTCATTCACAGCCACAGTCTCTGGAGATGCCACAGGGTGAGACATTATTAGGATAATTAGAACCCAAGAGTTGAAGAACTGTTTCTATTGTTTCTGAGTGCTCAAAACTCACAAGCAGTGCCATAGGAGTAAAATTTTGAGAAGAAATAGGACATGTTGATTGTTACTTCCTGAGGAGACAGTTTGGTTTCTTTTTTGTTTGGTTGGTTTTGTTTTTGTTTTTTGGTTTATTTTGGATAAAGATTAGTTGTTACCAAAACTTGAGATCTAGTTCTGACTCCTTCCTCTACAAGTTCAAAGAGGTTCGGAAATAAACGCCTTTCAAGTCTTAGCAGTGCACACCATCAGCTTCAGGATGTGGGAGACTGAACACCAGCGTAGTCTGACATCCATTTTGGTTCTCAGAATCTACTGTTTTATAACAAGACAGAAATCATTAAAAGAAAGATATTTCAGAAATAAGTTGTTTTGCTTACCCCCAAATTAGAAAATACAAATTCCTGTGACCTATTAGACTGCTTGTGTGGGGGGAGGAGAGGTTTCCTAATTATAGAAAGATCATTCAAAGAGCCATCTTTAAACATTTGGGAATAGTTGAAAAATGCAAATGTCATTTTAGATGTTAGCTTTTTATATGACTTTTGGTATAGCATCATTGACTGCTAAAATATCATGTAGCTTTTTAACAATAAGTAAATTATCTTTTGAAAAGTAAAAGTTAAGGAAGGGAACAGAGAAAGAAAGATGATTTGCCATGAGCTAGATGTAACTTGAAAAAGTTAAATAAATATAGCTACATTTTTTGGAAGATTGAGTTTAAAGTAATTGAAGAAGACAATTACATTTTTTAATGGCATCTGAGAAAAGACTCACACTTCTGAAGCAAGAACGTTTGTATTTAGAACATGTTTGTTTTCCTGGTGTCTTCACGAGTGGCTCATTTTTAGCAAGGGCAAGAAAAATTAAAAATACCCAGGCAGTATGTATGTCATAAATGTAACTAGTGTTTATTTTAAATCACTTCATTCCTTTTCTACTTTTTTTTAAGCAGCTGCTGCCATTGCTACATGTTTATACCAATCAAAATCAGCCCCTTGCTCCAACGTTTGCAACAACATCCAGAAACCACAAGCTGCAATGCATCTATCAACACATCTTGGCAGCAATCAGGAGAAATCAAATAAAAAACATTTTATGTGCAGGGGTAAAAGTTCCATCTATATTTGCATGTATAGTTAGTCATAGCTAGTTTGCAAACTCAACTTTTGGGATGAAATAGGGGTAAAGTTTTGTGAAGATTTGTCCTGAGAGACATTTGAAATCCAAATAACTTGAGAAATCCACTAAAACTGAATCTCCATCATGCTTTGCCTGTAAAGAAAATTGTCATGTGTTTTTAGCTAAATTTCAAAAGGAAGGCTTTTGCCAATGACTTTGTGAGAATCTTCGTCACCTCCTGTATCTAAGCAATGTGCGCCATGCAATGCATCAGCCATTTCTCTGGATCCTAGGACGTTTTTTTTTAAAATACTCTTAGTAATCATCTTCCCAAATTTATAAATAAAACAAAGGTAAGAAGCAAATGGAAGGAAGGAAGGAAGGAAGGAAGGGAGGGAGGAAGGAAGGAAGGAAGGAAGAGAGAAGGAGGGGAGAGAGGGAGGGAGGAAGAGACTAGATGATAGGTACATACAAGAGATAATCAATAGAACCAAATATGAATACAGATATCTGATAGCCAACCAAATATTAGAATGAACGTTTAAAAATTGGTATTCTCCCCTCAAAATATCTTAAATATTTTTATCTCTTAAAAAATAGTAGGCAAATACAAACCCTGTTTTCTGTTTCAATAGTGTGTTTACTATAAAATACAGCAATAAAGTAAGAAAAACAAAATGGCCTTGAGCATAAGACTCTAACTCTTCACTTCCCTGGGAAACCTGTTTGGAAAAAGAAAAATTACTAACTCCATGTTCTCTGCACACAGACTCTCCCAGAACTGATGATTAGATCTTATTAATTTTTGAACTATACCTATGAGTCTTTTGTTCACAGGAAAAGGATCTCTCTTTTCCACTCTCTTTTCCTTAATACTGAAATAGAAAAAAAATTGCTACTTCTGTTGTATAATTATTACAGCCACTCAAGTAGAATCTCAGTGCCAGCAGGGATATTATTCATCTTATTTACTACCCATCACATGTAACACATCTGGCATTGAAGAATATTACAATAACTCTTGTTGAATGATTTTATGTAGGGGGTTTATAACTAGAGATCTATTGACACTTTCCTACTACTAAATTTTATAAATAACCTTTTAAAAGTGACACCTATGAACTCAGGAAGTAAGATGACACCCTGAAATAGATAGGATAAATAAAACGATGTCCATATTCAATGGAGGCAATCAGCAATAATAGTTTCTCAGTTTCTGCTCTATTTATAGTACCACCAGTTGTAGGTGATAGTTCACACACAACTTTTTATTAAAATAAGCCATCAAGTGTAATGTACACACCATGAAGAACAAGGCAATATCCAGTTTGATCTTGTTCTTTTTTGTTTACCCAGCTCCTCATAGAGTGCCTGGTACAAAAGAGATAAATATACACTAAATGAACAAATCGGTATTGTATGAATGAATAAAAAGAATGAGTTCATGGTAGAATTAATATTACAAATTATACATTAATTAGTGGGAAAAGTTTTCAAAACATAATCTATGCCCATTTAGTTGCCAAACTTTTCATATACACCAGAAACATCTCCTTGAAAGGAAGCAAATCACTGCCTATAAATGACCAGTGCAGATAAAATAATTTACAGATAATTAGCAAAGAAGTTTCTCATAGAATTCTTTTAAACTGTGTTTCAAAATGAAAAGAACCAAACACTTGATATAGTCTCAGACCCAAGAACTGCCCAATGGCAAGAAGAATAGCACTATAACAAGCATGCTTTGAACCCTCCATCTTTGTCCCTGAAGGGCTGAAGACAGCGCTAAAAAGAATGAGAATGACAAGGTCATAGGCTGGCAATAAAGAACAATAGAGATTAAGAGAATCCAAACTGTTTATAACCTGCATATGGCTTCTTAGCAAAGATGATCAATCATTACCAATGGCACAGACTTCTACACAGACACAGTAAAAGGTCAAATGGTGACTGGAACCAGCAAAACAGAAGGGGGCATTTGGGAAGGTCTGGTGAGATTCTTCACTGCATAGGTAACATCATCAAGGTAAGTTCAGACAGAACTCAAACCCATTTCACTCATTGCTTTTCTTACACTAGGCCCCTTCCTCTTTCCTCTTCCTTCCTTGGAATAAAAATTGTACAATATTTTGTCTTTAGCAAAATACAGTGATTTCCTTTCACTTAAAAAAAATCCCCAAGGCACAAACTCAAGCCCAGTTTCTGACACAATATGGGTGTCTAATTCTGCAACACAATGACTTAAAATAAAATGGAATTCATTTTCTGAAAAAGAATCGGTAAACAGATTCTACACTGTGTGGATTCTCTTAGTCTCCGTTTATTGTTCTTTATCATCAACCAATGACCATGTCATGATCCTTCACTTTAGCACTGTCTCCACCTCTTCGCGAAGAACGATCCATGGTTTCAGCTACCACCACCAACACCGTCACAACAAATCCCGCTATTTCTGGGAAATCTCGTGTGAATTAGATATCCACTTCTTCACACCTCGCTGCAGCTGAGAGATTCACTTGCATCCAGGGATTAGCAAAGCATGCTCTTAAACTCATCAAGTCAGCCAGAGTCCAGGGCAAAGGTCTCTTGCTCTGGTGCCCGGAATCCAGCCACAGCTAGATAGACAATCAGTTAGGCTTTTCAGTTACAGCCCCGCATGACTTCTTTAACCAGCTGGTTTTTCTGGCATTTGAATACCAGTAAAAATAGAAAGCAAGGAAGGAAAGGAAAACCTGTGAAGAGTAAGAGGACCGACAAGGTAGAGAAAATTGGCTATAGAATGCGGGAGGGGGTGGGGTATGATGGACTGATACTGCCATCTAGTGGCTACACAACACAGGGAAAAATGACAAATCGGTTTCCAACCAAAGTGCTTATTCCTTCCTCTATATGCTAGTTCTGGAGTGGAAGAAACAAGTCATAGTAAGCCAAGACCGTAGTGAGGGTAAATAATTATTGTTTTATGTCACTGTCTTTCATGTGGCTTGTTAAGTTGAAGTATATAGAGAAAACCTTAACATGTTGCTTTAAGAAACCTGTCTGTAGCCTTTCTGAGACTTCAATAGCATTATTTGTTCAAACATTAGTTTTCTCTCACCCGAAAGATGCTAGATTTATAATAAAACAAAGATTGTCCCCTAGTTAAATTTGATGTTCACTTAAACAGCTAAAAGTATTTTACTGCAAAGGTCTCATGAATGTTTAAGGTATACTGATATATTAAGAAACATTTTGTTATTTATTTGCAGTTTTAGGTTAAACTGCCATATATTTAATTGACAACCTTATCCCACCTCTAAATAAACTTGATATTTAGCAGAATTTTTATTTTACAGGTTTCTATTAGAACTTACCTGAAATGTGACTGTAAGAAAAAATACATGACTTTAATCATTTTTGCCACCTATGATTATATTTCAGGTATTGATATATATATATATATATATATATATATATATATAAACACTTGAAATATAGTCATTACTAATAACAGTAGTAACATAGATGTGAAATCAAATCAACTCCATATTTTGTATACTGGATTTCCATTTGTTCAGTGATATACAGCTTTCAGCTAAAAGTTAACTGGAAGAAAGTGAGATTTGAAAATCTAGTCATTTTTGCATACTTGCACCCATTGATCAGAATAAATCTCTAAAAATTGGTGGCATGATGGTAGCATTATTAGTTCTGAGCTCATGGATAGATGAACAAAGAATTATGAAATATGTCTATAAAGAAGTTTGCCTCAGAAAGACTCTCTCCATTTGCCATGGAAACCAGGGTCTAAAAAAAATAAAAAAGATCTAATATCCTAGCAATTCTATTTTTCACCTTTACCACCTTGATCATACAACAGACGAAATTTGTTTAGATTTTGATTTTTGTTGAAATCATGCAACTCACCTTGCAGAAAGACAAAGTTTAAATGTCTGACTGAGTGAAGGGCATGTGTCAGCTGCTACAGAGATGCTGTGGAATGCAGAATGGTCTTGTGTATTTAGGACAACTTGCTCAATTGATGGATGAGGCAAAACCTTCCAGAATTTACTGGAAATATATCTTGGATGTTTCCATTTGTGTCAGCCATCGATAGTGGAAAGGCTCTCTAAACTGAGAAATTATCATCTTATTGGTCTCTGAAATAGCTGTAGACCCAAAGAGTACTTGAAAGTTATCAACACTATCTACCACTCTTTGTTCTAGCTTCCTTAGGCTTGCTTCTTGGCTTCCTACTGTTAGTACAATAGTGATAAAAAGCATAAACCATCCTGAACATCAGACTTTGCTATATAACCAAACCTTGTGAATATCTCCTCTTTGCTCATTAATGCTAACTAGAAAAATCACAGTTTTCTATCACTTCATTTTATTCAACAAGGAGGGTTGAAATGTAACCTGCCCTTTCAAAATGAAAGAGCCTAGTGAGAGTAATCAAATGACTATTAAATTCCTGGGGTCACCACATTCATTGGGACATAAATTCTTTCAGATATTAAAGGATTCTTTGGCTCCAAATCAAACACACCTTGAAGTCAAACAAGGTTCTGATCCTTGAATACATTATGCCATTATGGTATTGTGAAACAAATTTGCTTAACCTAACTCTATTTCTCCATGGTATATTCATTTGGACTGTGTTTTTCTATGGAATATGAGTTAGGAGAAGAATAACCTTCATTTCTAATTCTCCTTCAGTTGCCAGAGACTGAAAGCTCATATCCTTATACTTAGCTTTGTTACCTCTAACCAAGTAGCTACAAATTCATAAAGGATACTAATAGAGAAAAATATTCTTTATGTCAACTCTTTCTTTCATAAGAATCCTCTTAAACAATTTGTATTTTTAGAAATGTTTGTGATACCTAAACTATATTGGTTGAACCTAGCCAACCAAGTCATTTCATAAGCAAGTCTGTATAATAAAGAACATATAAGATATTTCATATCAATATCAAAGAATTTGGATAGGGTCAGGTAAGAAAGCATGGATTATAGGAAATAATATATTGGTGGAAGGCAGTGCTTTGTGAGTCTTGTATGTCTTGTGTTCAGAGTTACTAAGAGATTTGATTTCTGATTATCTTCATGTTTTAAAAAAAGTGAATGACAAAAAAGTAAAACAGGCTATGTTTGGAAACTAAAGGAGAGGGTGAACAACAATAAATATGGTTGAAGTATTTATACGCATGTATGAAAGTGGAACAATGAACATATTGGGATTATTTTGATTATTTTGAGAAGGGACATTGAGGATGAATAAGGTAGAGAGATATCGGGGCACATTTGATCGGTGTATATTCTATGCATGCGTAGAACTGTCTCAATAAAATGCTCCCCCATACTACCAACATTTATTAGTAAAAACAATCTTTAAAGGTGTCTTTTCAACATATTCTTTTCAAGATTGATAGCCATCTTGGAAGACAGTATCAGCATCATTTTCCTGGGCCGAGTGCAGAGGGATTTGCTAATTAGTACTATAAGAATATGAAAGCGAGTGTTATTTCTCTGTGTACAGAGATTGGTGGGACTTGCACGCACCCTTTTCAGGCTAAGAATGCCCCACTGTGACAGAGCATGCCCCCTGCTCATGAGCCTCTTGACCTCTGTGAGGACACATGAACCCGGGCAGGCATGAACTCAGGCAGCCTGTTCTGCCAGGAATCACACAGCCTTTCTTGTATAAGCCAGGAAGCTCGGGTCTCCGAGTCAGAACAATAATATCTTGAAGAATGTGAATCTTGAAACTTAGTTTGTAAGTGTAACCTGCTCTTAAACATTACAGAAGGCATACGGTTCATGCTACTGCACTGTTTTATTTCAATTCCATTTTTATTATCGTTAAGAAGTTGTACAAAGGAGTGACGCTTCAAGAAGTCCCTTTATGAATACAGAACATACAATGATCGATGTCATCCCTTTCATCATTCAGGATTTATGCATTTTTAGATCATTTAAAATGATGTATGGTCCTTACAATTCTGACACTCTTCGGTTACCCTGTAGAGTTGTTTACCAGGTGATAAGGTGATAAGAGAAGAAAACAGTGAGAGGGTGGATGGGGAAGTTGGACTGTGCTAAGATTTTAGGTCTATCACTTAGGAATTGTGAAATCTTGAGCTATTGAAGGGCCTTTCTTGAAATTAATGATGTATATATTCTGGCAAAATCTGGTGGCCGGTAATTGTTGTTGTTTTCACCCTAAAAAGTAAAGCAATCAAGTAATGCTGTTTTTTGTTTCATTTAATGATTTATCATGATCTAAAATGGGCCATATAGTAGACAAATCTATTTTAGTGCTGTAATTTCTTCAGTAGCTTAAACAGCGTCCCCCTTCACCAACATCAACTGATAGTGTTCTCTTCCGTATACCTGTGGGACCAACCCAATAAAGTCACACTGATGTGCATGGTTGTTTGTTGGTGTTGTTTTTTGTTGGTGTTGATTTTAGGTCCTGGGATTGAACTCAGAGCCTCACGAGACAGAATCTACAACTTGAGCTATCTCTCCCCACCCCTGCATTTTAGCATCCAACTTATAACCTCCTGTGTCACTGGAGATGACAAGCATGTGCCACTACTTTCAGAATGGTGCTTCACCTGCAACCAAGATTCTAGACGTGTGATATCACACCCAACCATTGGTTGAGAAACAGTACTGAGAACTTTGACACCAGAGCTGGACTCAAACTTCAATCCCCTAATCTCTTCCCCTCAAGCAGCTATGATTTCAGAACCGAGCAACTGAGCCTAACATAAATGTTCTTTATTCTTTGCAAGTTTGTTCTTGTCCAGCTCTTGGTTTCATTTATGGTCTACAGATTGTATTACATGCAGTATGTATACATAGCATGTCTATACATTTTTTTCCAGAAAAAGATTTTTGGCTTTTGGCACAGGTTACTTCTTCCACCAAAAGCTGGAAGTGAATAGATGTAAGAAACCTCAGAGTATTAGAATGTCCTTTGTAAAGATGATTATTGTTGTTGAGAAAAACCATTGTAGGCACTATTCTGTACTAAGCAAAGGTTTAGACTCAAAATATCAATTTATTTTTTTCCTGTAGAAATTTAAATACTAAAATTGGTTTCTATAGCTGATAGTCTTTTTGTTGCAACCTAAAAATTAATTCCTTAAGTAACCTAAAAATAAATGACTACCTATTTTTTCCTTTAAATGGAGATATGTGAGAATCTTATCAATGTTAGCACTCAGACTCCACAAAGCACAAACTAGAAATGGATTCTTTAAATACCAAGCATCATAATACTATTTATAACCACCAATCATAAAGAAAAAATATGGTGGCAGTTGAGCAGTCATCAACTCAAAAAAGTAGCAGAGTAGATTTATACTTCTGAAAATAACCTTTATTTTCCTTCAAGGTTAGCTCAAATTCCATGCACAGAAGACATTGCACTATAAAATGAGTACTTCTAATTATTGTCTTCCTAAAGATGGTTAAAATGAGGATCAGAGCTGATGAGACTCCTCATAAAATGCCCAATACATTTTGATAAATGATTTAAAAAATTCCATTGAACATTTGAATGCATTAATCAACAGCCCCAAATACATATCATGTGCTGATCTTCTCTTAGACTTTGCTTTTGCTCCTTACCCTCTCACTGCAGGCTTACCTATTTCCTGAAGGACTTGCATGAAACTAGTGGGATAGGTGAATTTTAACAGTCTATTGATGCGTCGTCAGGGGAAGAGCAGTCTAGTAGGCCACCACACTGCTTCAGAGTGAAGGGAAGAGGTTAGAATTCAATATCCGCAGAGTCTGAAAGGTTGCCTGTTCCGGCCTTCTCCCAGACCCACTGGACAGCTTACTTACTGGTCAAGACTAAGCAGAGACCCCTTCCATTGTCGTCTACACTCTTCTGCTAATGAGTCAGCAGAAACTTTGAGTTGGAGGTTGTGTTTTCTATTTTCTGTAAAATCCCAAATCACTTGCTCTCTGCCATCATGAATTGAAATTCCAGACTGCTTTCACCACCAAGAATTCAGGAAAATGATGATTCAAGTTCTTCAAAAATCTCTTTACAAAATGGGTGAAGACAGAGTTGTAATAAATGTACCCAGACACGTCAGTGTGGAATCAAAGAGCCTTTGAGCAGTGGTGCAGATTTGTTCTGAAATGCAAGCTCCTCTGTCCATTTTGAAAACTCCTTTGTGTGTTTGAGCTGAGGACACATTAATATGACTGCTTTTGTAAGAGCCAACAAGGCAGCTGGGGAAAAATAAAACAAATCACTGATCATTGCAAAATAGTTATCACTAAATGAGGCGCTTCAAAGATGTACTCTTTAAAATGTCCTTTCAGAACAGCATTTTGAAAAGCTTTGTTCTGCTCTACTCTTAGCAAGGGAGACTGAGGCATAGAAAGGTTAAATGAGTTGCCCAAGGTCACCTAGGAAGTCAGTGAATTAACCAGAAATAGTACCCAGGACTCCTGTCTCCCTCACCACAGCTTCAACCACGGGACCACGTTTCCTGATGGTAACAGAGCATTAGACCACAGTGGTTTGCCAGTCACATCAAATAGCATTTTGCCACAGTAATTTACCTCTTTCGGAATTAAATAATAATACCATGTTACCTTAATCTATCACCTTTGGTCCCAGAGGAGCCTAAAGTGCTAAGTACTTTCGTGATGAGTTTTAGCAGCTTACAGATAAATCATGTCACACGCCATTAAAATGTAGCTGTCCTTGGAGTCAATGTTGCAGCTGTTAAACAGAAGTACCCCAATAGTTAAACATTTATTGAGCACCAATGAGGTGTCAAATGTCATAGAAGAGGCAGGCTTTGAATTGGGGGAGTTGACAGGGACAAAGAAAGAGGAAAACTACCCAAGATGTTGATGATAGAAGAGAGATATAAAGCACCTTTGTACAATTGCTTAAAGATCATTTAAAAAAAAAGAGAGAGAAGCTCTTATTGCAACACATTTCTGCTTCCTTTAGACAGACTCATCAGGGTCTGAGATTTCTCCTTTGGATGTAATGACAACTGTTGGGAAAATGTTCTACATATTTGAAAGCATATTTGTGAATGAATGAAAACATGAAAAACAAAATCTGTATCAGGCCGGAGGCAAAGCTAACTTTGGCTCTTTCATTTGTGATTACCTGCTTCCTCCTGTTTATTTCTTCTCCTCCTTTGTGTTTAGGAACCTACAATGCCAACTTTTAAATAGCTAATTCCAATAAGTTTATATTTAATCTGACCTGATTTTTCCCTGGAGATCCATAATATATCTAGAGGCATTTCTCTCCTGGGAACAAAAAATGGATTCAGAGAGAGAGAGAAAACATACACTTAACAGAATGGTAAATGGAGAGACACCTTTTATAATGAATAGTCATAATAGGTTTAAAAACCTTTTGTGGCAACAACACGTATGTTACCACTTTAAAATACTAAATAAATTCTGCACCTAGTAGATGAACATCGAAATTATGAATAGCATTCTTCAAGGTGACATTTGCTTGTTTGTATGTTGCACATTACCTGGACTATAACAAAAGGACAGTTTAAAGGAAGAGACTAGCCCAGGTAGGGAAATGAGTTTCTACTCTCTCTGCCCAGTGGTTAATGACTGAAATCACATGTTGGCTTTTCAAACATCATCTCATTGCTACAAGATGTGACAAAAGATTGCCAAAATGAACAAGCTGATTTGGTCTTTGGGAAGGAAGAGCCATAGGAATACAGCAAAAAAACCTATTTGCCAAGTAGCAGACATAAATCAACAAAGGGATTGCATCATCTATCAAAGATGACTTGGCAATGGGAACTAGAAGCTTTTTTTCCCCACATACCCCTCTCAGCTATCAAAATAAAAGCAAAATAACAAATACACAAACAAAACACTGCTTGACTTTGCTACTTTTGTTGACTCCTAGATTCACAGTCAAGCCATTTTGGAAAGTTCCATATAAGCAGCTAATAACAATATCCCTAGAGGCATGCAATGTCAGGAGTGAAAAGGTTGGCAAAAAAAAAAAACCCAAAAAACAAAAAAAGCCCAGAATTTTAAGTACATCATTACCATGAGTTAATATAAAGTTATCTCTAGATAAATAAACAGCTTAGGCTGGGGGTGTAGCTCAGTGGTAGAGCATTTCCCTAGCATGCACAAATACCAGGGTTTGATCTAAAGGACGAGATGAAAAACAAATTCAGTGCTAGAAAGCAAACAGCTTAAGTTAATTGTAATATTTTTCATTAAAATAGACTTTTCCCATCTTACATTTTCAGTACACATGTGTGTACATGTGTGGAGGTATAAGTATGTATAATGGAGCAAACCTGGTTGAGCTGAGCAAAAAATAAGGTCTTCAATAGGTAACTCAGCAAGGAATGCCACACTAAGAAAGCTGGGGCAAGTACACCTCAATCCTAGATGGCCGTCACTTATCCATTCCTTCAACAATATTTATCATGTCTCCAGCTCGTGCTAGACATGAGAGGAACCTAGTGATGAATAGCCCCTTCTCCCTGTCTCAAGACCTTAGCATTTGGTAAGAAGCAGGCCTCGAATTAATTAATTCACCATTTGATGGAGGCTAAAAAAAAAAAAGAGTGAGATGTATTTGTAAAATGATGTTTCAGTAGAGAAAAAAGAGAGGAAAGAAGAATGAAGATTTGGAATTGTAAGGAATGAATAGGATTTCACTAGGAACAGAGAGGCTCAGTGATAGCAGGGGTGGATTTTAAAAGCAAAGGAACCCCAAATAAGGGCACCAATTCTTTCATTCTACCTGGTGGAGGTTCATAGCCCATCTGGCAAGTGAATTGGGTCTAAAAAAGAACCCTGTAGTGAGGAGATTTGGCATATTCTCATTAAGCCACATTTGAAAGCAATGGAAATCTGGGTATTGTAGAAAGAGAGAAACATCACTACTATCCTCAGATAGTTAAAGGTTCTCATGCAAAAAAATTTTCAAGAGAGAACAGCTTGTCCAGTTTAGCTTCAAAGAACAGAATACGAAGGATTGTTGGGTAGAAATTACAGCAAAGCAGATTTTTGGCATGCCACATGGACAGATTAGTAACTAAAGCTGTTTCTAAATACAATGAGTCACTGCCATGACTGGAGGTGTCAAGGCTGAATAAATTAACAACATGATGTTAATTTTGACCTTGTGTGGGTGAATTAACTGACATCAAAGATCCTCTTCTCTTCCGCATATCTATAAAAGAAAGTAAACCCAGTTCCAGTAGTAGTTGGCTTTACTTGCTTCCCAAGTGTTCTGTGTATGCTTGTTTTCTGTGTATCTTTTTTTAAAATAGAAAAGTTTTGCTACTATCGAAGTGCTGTACAGAGAGGTTGCCTTTGTTAGTACGGTAATGAACATATTTCTCTCTTTTTTTGGACAATGTTACCCCTTGCTTCCCTTTCCCCCAGTTTCCCCCTCCCATTCCTGCCCACAAGTTACATAGTTCATTTTCCCACATAGTATATACTGAATTGGATGATTGCATATGTTTACTCTTCCTCCCTCCTTTTCTGTACCCTCTCCTTCCCTCAAAAAAAAAAGCAAACCAAAAATCAACAACGATAACAACAAAATCCCATGTTTCCATTTCCTGGAATTTGTTTTGATAAATAGTATTGTAAGTGTTCAGCGGAGTTCTGCCTTTGAGTTGCTCCCTAAATGTATCCTTTCGTTTTACTGTGTGTAATTACCTCTAGTCTTTTGTAGGTTATCATGCCCAGTTATGTTTTAGATCTAGCTTCCACATATGAGAGGAAACATGTGTTGTTTGTCTCTCTAAGCTTGGCTTAACCCACAAATCATTCTCTCTGCTTTTCTGGTGGATTCCAAAGCTGAAGGGAATGAACAATGGACAAACTGCATGGTGTTTGTCCCCCAGAGTGGACAAAATCACCCCTGCCATCCCTAGAACATGTTCCACGTTGGCTCTCTGTGAGGAGACAAGAAGCTCAATGCAACTTAGCAGAGAGGAAAGGATGAGGGAAATTACTTAGTAGAAAGGCTGCCATGTTGTCTCTGATCCTTTCTTGTGATAAGAGGGTGGAGGGTACCTCACCCCTGGAATTCCAGGTCCCATGTCACACCTTTTCCTGTAACCAGACTCTGTTTCTCCTTTTAGCTTTGAGACAATGATTTGGCACCACCTTAGAACAAAATCTTTATACAGTGGAAGATTTCTTTAAAAAATGTGATATATGACTACTGGAATTTGGTGAATATAAAGAAACATGCAGGACTCTTGTCCAAAAGGAAGAAAAGAAGATGGAGTATGAATGGCATATATTTCTAGTTTAGAAAGACAAGATATATGTTTCCCTAAAAGCCAAGTGGGCACTTTAGAAGAAAAGGTCTCGCCTTCAAAGACTATTTGCCAGAATGAGAGAATCCCAGAAGACATTGCTGGATGGGAGTTGAAAAACTGTTATTTGTGGGACCGAGATCTTCATCATAGGTTCAGGAGACTGAGTGTGGAAAGTGTTTTATAAGAACCCACAAAAGTTCTCCATGAGAGAACCCTGCATGACAGAGACCATTAAACAAACAACAGGAATTATAGATAGCCAGACAAGTAATATCCTGCTTTTTTTTTTATTGCTGGTACCCTGAAGCAAAAGAGCAAATGGAAAGGAATTGAAGCAGAGAATAGAGAAAGCACTGATGGCATCGCCTTCTTATCATTGCAGTGGGATGTCTTGGGACAGACAGATCTGTGAGAGGCAGAACTTGAAACTATATGGAATATAGAACTTTATCATGTCTGTCTGTTTGTTTGTTTGTAGTAGCTATATCTGACAAGGTACTATTTTAAGATCAGAAAATGTCTGCCATCTTCTCAAAATATACTCAGTAGATATACAAGAGAGATTCAATATAAAATTTGTTGAAGTAAATAGTAAAGGAGAAATATATATATATATATATATATATATATATTCCTTAAATTAACCTTAAATCCAAGACAGGTTAAAAATAATTAAGAATCTGGGGTTGGGAAGGTGGCTCAGTGGTAGAGCACCTGCCTTGCATACATGAGGCCCTGGGTTCGATTCCTCAGCACCACATAAGCAAAAAGAAAAAAGCCAGAAGTGGCGCTGTGGCTCAAGTGGTAGAACTCTAGCCTTGAGCTGAAGAGTTGAGGGACAGCGCCCAGGCCCAGAGTTCAGGCCCACGACCAGACCCAAAAGAAAAAAAAAATTAGGAATAAATGAATACCATCAACTCTACTCTACACACGATATATGTCCAAAACATGGCTCATTCACTTATTCAAAATGTCCCTGTAATTTCTATCACTGCCACCAGATTTTACATCAACTTTGAAGTAATGTCTGAATTAAATTGTATAATGAATTAGAAGTAATACATTAATGTTTACATTGTGAACTTCTTTTTAAATGGAGATACCACAGAGCATGATGGAAATCAAGTTTGGAGGAGGGAAAGTGAGACAGGAAAAATAGGGGAAGCTGAGGAAGTCTGCTTAGCTGTACCATCACTCCTTGTGATATAAAGCAACAAGATGAACTTGGTCTTGGAGATGTTAGCTGGTGATGGCAGTCACGACAAGCGTATTCCCTGTGTTCACCATGAAGGCTCTCTGACCGTAGTAGAAGGCAATGAGTGTTTATGCTACAACCCTGTATTACATGTGAGGACTCAGTTATAGACGAGCCATTCAGATGGGTTTCCTAGAAGCTTTTTTATTGACTTACAGAATCCACACTGTGCATACAATTTAGCGTCTATCAAAGCAGAAGAGAACCTATTACGCTTATGGTTATGGGGAACATTTCAATCAGTGCTCTTTCTCCAGTCTGTTATTAGTGACTATAGCACCATGCTGAAGATGATTCTATAATTGCACAGGGTGCAGCATTGAATACCAGGAGTGAGCAGCAATGGGTCCTATAAGCAAGGACAGAGAGGTGGAAAGTGGGCTGTAAATTTGCCATCTCCAAGCCAAAGTTAACTTTTCTTTCACTAGAAGAACAGATATGGAAGTAAAAGATGACTCTCAATTTATGCTGAGATGTAAGAAAACTATGATTTGATAACGGACAGCATTAACCCATTTTGCAATGTCCACAGTAGCACACTACTTTTTACCTTCTCTGCTGTCTGTCTACTAATCCAATGTTAATGAAATATTTCCACAGGGATGTAGAACTATGAATGGGAAAATGAGCCACTGAAGCTTTGTGGCACTGGGGACTTGATAGATATATAAATGCATGCCTTGTCTTTCCTGAAGGGGAAACATGTGTTGCTGGTTCTCATTACTCACAGAATCTATGTTCTGTGACATCGCTATGAACACTAAGTTAGTGAATACTGAACACACACTCATATATATATATATGTGTATGTATATATATATATGTGTGTCTGTGTGTATGCATATATACAATTGTGTGTATATGTATTCGTCTACAGGAAACACATGACTAGATTCTTGTCACAATATTGTTGACATCCAGTCAATAAATAACCTTGACTTATGTATGATTCTGCGTCAGGACATTTGCAATGTATCTTATTGATTCATTGACATTGAACTCAAAGGTAACATCACTGCCTGAACAAAGCTTAACTACCACACATTTTGTTCCTTCTTTTACTCAAGAACTCAAGACACTGCATCACTGCATCTTAGCGGCATTTTAACCAGCAAAATCTCCAACAAAAAGCATCAAGAGCCAGTTATCAGTGGCTCATGCCTGTAATCCTAACTACTGAAGAGGCTGAGATCTGAAAATTGTGATTCAAATTGGACAATTAATGCCAAAAAGGCGATGTGGAGCTATGGCTCAAGTTGTAAAGCACCAACCTTGATCTAAAAAAGCTCAAGGACAGTGCCCAGGTGCAGAATTCAAGCCCCTGTACAGGCCAAAAAAAAAAAACCACCAGAAAAAATAAAAGAAAGGAAAGAGGAAAGGGAAGGGAAGGGAAGGGAAAGGAAGGGGGAAAAAATGGCATGAAGCAAGCCACAGAATGAATATTTGCTTACAGCATGAGAAAATATGTCCATTGAGCAATTCAAATATTCTACTATTATGTCTATGCTAAAAATGAGTAAAAGTATCTTAAGTATTAATTTGGAGCTTAAAAATAAATTTTAATCATAGGTGAGTTCGTATTTATAGAGTTGGTGAATAATGAAGATCTCTCTGTTGCCGTCTTTCCATTCTGTCTCTGTCTCTGTCTCTCTGTGTATGTGTGCATGTGCGTGTGTGTGCATGTGCGTGTGTGTGCATATTTGACTGTCAGAAATGTTGCAACCTTTAATGAACCTGGAAAGTCTGCATGTCATTGACCAACTATAGTAGTCCTATCACAAATACTATATAATATATTCTTGAAATGTAAACTGGGTTATAAGAATAAACTGAATGGCCAAAATTACAGGGAGAATTGCTGGAATACTTAGACATATGAAAGAATAAGTAATGCCTTTTGAGTTTTTGAGATTGGACAGAATTGTTCCATAACGAGTCAAGCTTATAGGGCACCTTGGGTGAAGAGCCATAGTGTACACACACTGTAGGTAAAAATGATGCTGAGAAGGCTCCCGGGTAACCACACACAGCAAGACTAACATTTCATTCTATCATCGGAAACACAACCAATTTGACCTTCACTTTCAGATTTCAGGCTCAGCCTCCAACGGAATCACTGTTGTGCTTTGTAAGTATGTGTGTATTTAACTAAATTAAATCTGGGCACTCTGCACAGATGAACATTTGATAAATTTGCTTCCTGCTTATTTGTTCACTTCTGCCTTACACAAGAGAAGTGAATGATTACAGCCCTGCTCCACCCCCCACCCCCCACCCTACAGCCTCACAGTGTGGGAGCTGAGTGTTTTTTCACACTGCTGCTCTCTCTCCCCAGGATAAAAGAGAGAAAATGACTACAGCCATACCAAATATTAGCCCAGGTATATTACTAAGTGTTCCCAGGGGAGTAGAGACTAAATAAATTGGTCAAGAGGCTTGCAGAGTTGTAGTAGAGTCAGGGGCAATGTGCATAAGGACTTTATTTCTGAACACATCCTGAGAATGTGCCTACAATGAATCTCTATGCTGGCATAGAAAATGAGGGAATGAAGCACTCCACAATTAATATTGCACCAGAGTGCTGTAGTCACATCTGCAAGTGTTTAAATGTCTTCCATTAAATGCAGTGTTTTAAAGCATCTAGATGTTATACAGATTTGGTTGTTTTTGTTGTTGTTGTTGTTGTTGTTGTTTGTTTTTGTTTTTACCAAAGGTCTTATAAATAAAAAAGAAGATAGTTAATGGATGTTGTTTGTTGGGCTGAGGAAATAGATTCGGGGTATTCCATTCTGGTAGAGATTAGCAGCATTTTTTTTGCAAAAATCCAGATTAGAAATATTTTAGGCTTTGCCTGAAAGTGATCTCTAGCACGTGTGCTGAGCTTTACCGTGTAAAGGCAGTTACAGTGCATAAATGAATGAAGATGACTATAACTCATTAAAGCTTTATTTGTGACAGTTAGCATTGGAATTTTAAATACTTTTTACATTTTATGAAATAATGGCCAGCTTTTGATTTTTTTTCAACTACTTTAAAACCGCTGAAGCCTTTATTCCTTGTGTGACAGCACAAACTAGATTTGGTCCACTTTATCCTCTTAGAAAAAGAGGACAAATGCTTCATAGAAGAATGGTGAAAACCCTTTCACGAGCTAAGGGTGTGATTTTCTCGAGAAAATAGAGCACGATTCTCAGTGACTGCGGTGACTGCAAGGCTTAAGCACAATCTCAGAAGGTATGTTTCGTAGAGACTGGAATCACAAGCTTTGGCTGCATCTGCAGCTTAGAGATGCTCCCAAAGCAGTACCGAAGTAATTGTTCCATCAAAATCCGAAGAGCTGATGTTACCACTTGGTCTTATAGTCTTAATTCTGGCTTACCTGTCCTAGTCCTCTGGATTTAATTAATTTTTTTATTGGTCTCTGATGGGCCATGCCTCCTTGAAATCACTCTTTGAAAAGATAGGTAGCTGGAGAAAAAAGAGCAGACGAGGGGAGAAAATATGTGAAATTGAAGCATGGCATCTAGCCTTCTAACCATCAAATTATCTTAGGGTCATGATGTGCGAAAAAGCAGAAATTAAAGAGAATTAAAGAGCATTAAGGAGAATTAATACAGAAAATGTGATATATTCATATGGTAAACAATACAGTTTGCCTTTGTGAAGATAAACACTACCCTGAGAACTAATCTATTCTATACCATACACTCAAGAAGTCTTTTCTCAAGATATGTGACAGAATCGGGTTTTGGACTCACAAAAGAGAACAGCTAGTATTCCTATAGTCATCCAAATAGCTAATGTATTTTAAACTTCTTCTATACACCAAAATTTCCAAATAGAGTAATTTATACCCCATAAGAGCCAAGACACAGATCAACAGTCATAACTAATCTACAGATAACTTACATAAAGTTCAGAAATGCCAGGGCCTCAGTGGTGAAGCACTTGCCTAAATATGTACAAAGCCCAGAGTTTGATCCCTAGCACTGGTAAAATAAAAGTTAAGTTAAACTTCTAGAAACCCCTAATAAATATCATTTTTAATAATTTTTTTATTGTAAGAATACTGTACAGAGGAGGGGTTACAGTTACATGAACAAGGTAATGAGTACATTTCTTATCAAGCATTGTTATCTCCTCCTTTGTTTTTCCCTTACCATCCCTTCCCTCCCATCTCCACAACTACACTCTCCCCCCCAACTCCCACACCCTCCACCCCCATCCTAAACTGTAAAGTTCATTTTTCAACATAGCGTCTAGTAAATCTCATTGTTGCAATGGGTCAACCTATATCCCTGTTTCCTTTCCCTTTTCCTTTCCCCTCCAAAATTATACTAACATCAAATACAGTGAAAACAGGGGTTATATCGTGGAGGAGGGACATACAAAGCAACAAAAAAAATCATGTGGAACCTTATGAATACGTTAGAAATAATAGCAAGAAAGAAAAAATAACTTGTTTCCTTATCTTGGGGTTCATTTCACCTAACATCATCTTATCTGAACTTTTCTGCTTTTCTCAGACATATACTAGTTATTGCAAATAAGGGAAACCATGGGACCTATGTTTCTTTGGGCCTGGCTTACTTCACTTAATATAATTTTCTCCAAGTCTTTCCATTTCCTAACAAATGGGGCAATGTCATTCTTTCTGATGGAGGCATAGAATTCCATTGTGTATATATACCACATTTTCTTGATCCATTCATCTACTGAGGGGCATCTGGGTTGGTTCCATATCTTAGCTCTGGTAAATAATGCTGCAATAATCATAGTTGTGCTGGTAGCGTTAGTGTGGTCTTGTTTGTGATCATTTGGGTAAATGCCCAAAAGTGGGATTGCTGGGTCATAGGGGAGCTGTATGAGTTTACACTCCCACCAACAATGTAGTAGGGTTCCCTTCTGGCCACATTCCCTCCAGCATCAGTTATTAGTGTTGATCAACCCAATATTTCACATTTTCCTAACAGGAAAACGTTAACCATCACACAAAGACTACTACAAAGCTGTATTATAGACATCATTTGAATCAACTTAGTTTTCTAGGTTTTTAAAAAATATTTTCCCAATGTTATTTTTTTCTTTTTACTTTTTTCTCTTTAAAAAATTATTGTCAAGGTGATATACAGAGGGGTTATAGTTACAAGTAAGGCAGTGAGTACCTTTCTTGTTGAACTTGTTACCAACTCCCTCATTTTTCTCCTACTTTCCCTCACCCCTATCCCTACCCCAAGTTGTACAGATCATTTCCAACATAGTGCCTTGTGAGTATCGCTGTTACATTGGTTCTCCCTTTGTCCTTTTTCTCACCACTTTTTGTCCCCTTCCCTTCCCTTATTCAGATAAACGTATATACAATGCCCAGGATGCCAAAATCAAATACAGTAACAACACCATAGGGGGAAAACACTAAAGAAAAAAGAAATCACATAGTACATTAAGAACAACAACAACAAAGAAAAACCTCTTGTGTCCATGTCTTGGAGTTCATTTCACTTAGCATCATTTTATATGGTCATATGTACATAGCTATTGAGCTGTTCTGCTCATCTACTAAGATTGTTTTAGATGTATACTAATAATTACGAATAAGGGAAACCATGGGACCTATAGTCCTTTGGGTCTGGCTTACTTCACTTACAGGGGTTTTTAAAATTCCTAGTAATACAATAAAAGAAGTCAGGCAGATTTTGGAAAACAGATGACTTTTATAGCTTAATCACTTGAGTAGAAATAAAATTATTATATAAATATACAAAATCTATAAGTGGAGTCATTTGCTATTATCATGTTTTATAAAATGGTAGCCTAGTTACTTATGAAAATTAAAGTAAACTGCAATTTTTGCCTTTCTAAGGAATTATATTATTTGAGATCTCCCTTGAACCTACCATATTTCAGTTAACACATTTGTATACACTTATTCAAGAAAACACCAGAGAGAGGGTACTTGAAAGGGGTAGCAAGAGGTAAAGGAGAAATGGTAGATTAATGAAAAAGAGAGGAAAACACAGTCAGGAACCCAATGTATATCTTACAAAATTAAGAAGAGTAAGGGAAGGGGTAGGTGGGAGGATTGGCAAGAATATTGAAGGGGGTTACTTTGATCAAGATATATGGCATTCATAAACTTCCTTTTTGGCAACTCCTTTGTACAAATATTTAAAGATAGTAACTGTAAAAAGTAAAACTTGGATATTACTTGGATATTGTCTGTCATACTTTGCTATCATACTTTGTCCAAGGAAATTTGGACAACATTTTTGAGTTTCTGTTAAATCAGAGCTAACTTAAAATGCTAAAGAAACTTTGAGCACCAAAAGGAATAAATACCAATAATAGACACATTTTATCCTGGATAGCTATACCATGCTTTCTTCTCACACAGGAAAGTCCAGGCTAGAAGAAATTCTCTATAAGCACCCAGAGCATCTATGCATGTGAGGAAAGGGCAGTGTCACTATATGGGAATTAAAGGGTCAATCCTCAGAGACACTAGGACAAGGGAAACATGTGACATCGGACATGAAATCGACTTCAGGAAAGTCAGCAAACATTGCTTATAGTTATAGATTCGATGCAGGAGAAAGGTGAGCCAGATGAGGGGATAGATCAGACATGTCTCAAGGAAACAAGTAATAAATTAAAGGAAGGTTTTTAGCAAATGAGAGCATTTAACCTTGTGGTGAAACCCAGGTTGTACCTTATAGGCTTCTGGTACCCACACATGGCTAGGATGTGTTGCTCTACCAGTGTCTCTCATCTACTCCAATTTCTTTGCAGATGACTGAGTGTAATTCCTCTTTTACTTTCTGATGTTGAGGTAGAGACGTTGGCGATGAGCCAAAATGAATCAGTTGTGCTTGGTTTTGCCTGGATTTTAGATTTGATAACAAGTGTTCTAGTATGTTTTTGTATGTACTTTAAGCTTCTGTCTCAATATACCCAGCCCAAGAATTTTAAATTAAGAATCAAGCTACTTGTTACACTATAAGCATGAAAATAAATAGGCATGTTATACTGCATGCTTATATTTCTCAGGTGAAAAATTCTATTAGATCCTGATTTTAAAAAATTGCTCCAGAAGAAATACTAATAGTTCAAATATCCAGTCATCTTAGATTCCCCTACTCATCTGCCTCATAACTATAGACAAGAAAATTTCACTGTGGGTAAAAAGCGAGAACCAATCTGTTTCATTTTCAGTGTTTATGACAAGGCATTTGATTATCATTAAAGCCATGACTCATGTTTCTAGGTTCCGAATGAAAATCTCTGAAGTTAATCCAAGAACATCTATACATTTCCCAGCTATCTAAGCTCTTACCTTGAATGTAAGTTACAGAGATAATTATACTGGCAAAGAGAAGAAATAACTACTATCTCATTTTCAATGTATTTCCAATTGAATTTTACTGGCTTTTACATGAAGTAGCCTGTGACACTTCTCTATATCTACATCCCTCCAAAGCCTTTAAGTAATGATACTTTCCAGTCAGATCATTATCTCACTTCTTTGGTCTAGCTTAGGATACAAGGCAGAACACATGAAGTCTGCATCATCTAGGAACCTTTGGACTTAGTTCATTTACTCTTTTATTATAATATAGTGATAACAACACCAGTAATACATCAAAATCCCTGTATTTTATTTTTACCCCCCTACCCCCACTTCACTGAACAAATAAAGTATGAACTTGGTGAAAGCTGTAATTGTTATCTGCCTTTTTTTCTGGTCATTTTAACATCATCTGCAGCATACAAAAATAGATAAAAATTGATCAAAATGAATGTCAAATATGCTTTACTCTCCACAGTTGGGAGAAGACAGAGCCTGTGGTTATTAGAACCTGATGGATTTAAGGATGCACAGGTATGCTGGTACGTACATTTATTCCTAGCTGCTCAGGAAACTGCAAAGGATCAGAGTCCAAGGCTGACTAAGGCAAAAGCAAGAGAATCTATCTCAAAAACAAACAAAAGTAAAAAAGTAGTAGAGTACTTACATAGTAAAAAAAAAAAAAACTAAAAAAAAAGTATTAGAGCACCTACATAGTAAATACTAACTGTGAGATTAAATTCTAATACTGAAAAAAGAAGAAAGAAATTAAGAAAAAAGAGAGAAGTGAGGAGAGGAGGTGAAAAGAAAGAGGAAGAAAAAAAATGAAAAGATGGGAAACAAGATATTCAGCCCCTCCGTACGTGAATGGATCAAGAAAATGTGACACACACACACACACACACACACACACACACAATGGAATTCTATGCCTCCATCAGAAAGAATGACATCGCCCCATTTGTTAGAAAATGTAAAGACATGAAAAAAACTATATTAAGTGAATTAAACCAGGCCCAAAGAAACATAGGTCCTATGGTTTCCCTTATTTGTAATAACTATGTCTGGGACAAGCAAGAAAAGTCAAAAGCTATGTACATATGACCAGATAAGATGACATTAAACGAAATGACATTAAACAGGGACAAAATGGTTTTTTCTTTCTTGCTATTGTTCTTAATGTATCTATAATGTACTATGTGATTTTTTTTATTTCTTTGTATGTTCCTCCCCCAAGGTATAACCCCTGTTTTCACTGTATTTGATGTCGGTGCCTTGCATCTTGTATATACACTTCTCTAGCTTGGGAAGGGAAGGGAAAAAACAAAATACTTAAATAGGGATACAGGTTGAAAAATGAACTTTACAATTTAGGCGGGGAGTGGGGGAGGGAGGAAGGGGGGAGAGTAGTTGTAGAGGTGGGAGGGAAGGGAGGGTAGAGGAAAAACAACGGAGAAGGTAACAATGCTTGATAGGAAATGTGCTCATTAACTTGCTCATGTAACTGTAACTTCTCTGTACAGTATTTTTGCAATAAAATATATTTAAAAAACTAAATGAAAAGTAATTTGTAACCAATAAGCAAGCACTGAAGACCATACTCAAAAGAATTCTGAATGGCACTGAATGTTCATGTATACAATCCTAGCTACTCAGGAGACAGAAATCTTTGAACTGTGGTTCAAAGCCAACCCAGGCAGCAAAGTCTATGGCTCTTTTTTATTTTTTATTTGTATTCATTTATTTATTTATTTTTATTGTGAAGTCTATGACTCTGAACTCCAATTAACTACCAAAATAAAAACTGAAAATGGAGCTGTGGCTCAAGTGGTAGAGTACTAGCCTTGAGCAGGAAAAGCTCAGACCCAGGCCCTGAGCTCAAGCCCGAGGACCAACACACACACAAAATTTTTTTTAACAAATCCTTCACAGGAAAGAAGATGAATGTAATGATGAAACCAGTGGAGAAGACAAATCCCACCAAGTGAGTAGATAGGCAAAGGAGGAGTAGGAAAGAATCTACTATTTAAATGGCAGAAAACATTACATACATTTCTGTTGTAACACTCAACATCAATGGTCTTACTTCTCTAATCAAAAGACATAGAACTGAAAGCTAGATCAAAAAGCAAAATCCAACCATCTGTTGTTTAAAAGAAATACAACATATTCACAAAAACAAATATTTTATTTGTAGTTAAAGTTTGGAACATCTTCTCCCAAGCAAATAGACCCTTAAAACTGGTAAGAGTAGCTTAGCTGATAAAGTATACTTCAAATCAAAATCAATCTGAGGGTACAAAGAAAACATTTCATATTTCTATGAGGCACAATCCATCAATTGTTAACAATACCAATTTTTAATATCTCTACACCAAATGGCATTGCACCTAACTTTGTGAAATGAACATTAATGAACTTTAAGAATTCACACAATCATAGTAGGAGATTTTAGTACCCCAATTGATAGAATATCAAGACAATACTAAACAAAGAAACTTCAGAATTAAATGAAACTGTAAGTTAAACAGATTTGACAAACACATCTATGGAATATTTCATCTGCGAGTAGTCTAAAAAACCTTCTTCTAGGCAGTCCATGAATCTTTGTCCAAAATATATCAGATTCTAGGACATCAGGCAAGTCTTAACAAATATAAAGAAAATCAAAATTGCTCATTGAATTCAATCAGACACTATGGTGTAAAACTGAAGCTCAACAGCAAAATAAATTACAGATTAGTCAAATACATTGTTGAATGTTGAATACATTGTAGAATACATTGTTGGGCCATTTCTTGATCAGTGAAGAAGTAAGAAGGGGTATCTTAAGTCTTCATATTCCAAACTGATATGTTTACTTATACTATAATATTGTTACTATAAAAAATAATGTTTAAGTTTTTTTGGATAAAAGAGATGTTAATAATGTAGAGCACAGTGAAATATTCCCTATTAGGGAAAGAAAAGAATAAAGCAAAGATTTATTAAAACTCTGTATAGAATTATTAAAAATTATACCTTGAACCAGGTACCAGTAGCTCATGCTTATAATACTAGCTAATCAGGAGGCTGAGATTGAGAATTGTGGTTCAAAGCCAGCCCAGGCAGGAATGTTTGTGAGATTCTTATCTCTAATTAACTAGCAAAAAAAAAATCAGAAGTAGATCTATGGCTCAAATGGTAGAACACTAGTCTCGAGCAAAATAAAAGCTTAGAGATAGGACTCGGGCCTTGTGTTCAAACCCCAGGACTGGCATAATATAGCTTGTCGTTATTATATAACAACTGGAAAGTTGAGAAGCTGAGCTTCGGGTTAAAGCCCATGATAAAATGACTGACTTCCAAGCTCTATACAAAACTTTTTTTCTGTAAGTATTTTCAATAGTTCAGTTCTCTTAATAAAAATGAATGAATAAAAGCTTCAAATTTCACTATCTATAAAAGATTTAACCAGTAAGAAAAGGACTAGTTAAATATCTCAATGTATTAAAAATTACTCAGTCTTTTCTATGATATTTTAAATATGAAAGTGTCTATAAAAAAGGAGATACAGTGCCACTTAGAGAATTAGGTTATATTTTAGGCATAGCTTTTTAACTCACCGGTTCTAGAATTTTCTGGGTATCTGATTGCTCATCTGAAAGTGAGATTTTTTTAGACACAACTCCTTTATGTTTCTTTACACCAGAAATGAGACATGTTTGTTTGGAAATGAATATTTTCTCCATCACAAGAAACCTCTGTGATTATTGAGATCCATCAAGACACAATTTGGGGTCTGGGAATGTGGCTTAGTGGTAGAGTGCTTGCCTAGCATGCATGAAGCCCTGGGTTTGTTATCCTCCAGATAAGCAGAAAAGGTCAGAAGTCGTACTGTGGCTCAAGTGGTATGGTGCTAGCCTTGAGCAAAAGAAGCTCAGGGGCAGTGCCCAGGCCCCCAGTCAAGCCCCAGAGCTAACAACAACAAAAAAAGACAAAACGACATTTCCTCAGTGAATTTGAATTAATCAAACCTATTGAAGTTTCAATGATGATAGAATAATTCAGGCTAACAATTCAAAATCTACCTGGCTACTGGCATGCTTGGCAGAATTATTCTAACCTTACCCTTTTCAAAAGCCTCTCTCCTATAAAGTATATTTCTTTACAACCAAACCTTCTTTTATAAGTTTTTTGTAAGCCATATGTAGCTCAAACATATTTTTGACCTTGACTTCAATTTGGGAAACATATTTCATGTTGTGGTTCATTTTCTTACTATACAGCCTGTGATAGTGGAAGCTTTTGCATAGTTAATTTCTGTCTAGTGCTTCATAAATTACTTAAACTGCCCCTTTCCTAGGAAAGGAAAGAAAGCTATGACCATTAATGTTTCTCTGAGATTATACTAGCAAGCCACCCTGGACTGTGTATTTCCTGCCTATTTGTAGGGTTTTTAGAGTCTCATTTGTTGAGAATGTTCTATCTGTCAGTCCTGGGAAACTTACACAATACATGAAAATTAGTAAACCAGATGATATGGTTCCTGTTCAAATGTGATTAATCCTATGCAAATACTGCTCAGGATAAAGGTGCTAAACCATCTTTTGTTTAAGCCATCCTCATGGCAAGGAGGAATATTGGCAGATAACACATTGATCAAATAACTGAGAGAACCAAAACGTGTGCCCATCTTGACTCTGATTACCGATGAGGGACATGCCCTTCACATGCTTTCATATTTGTGTTTACTTATTTTGCTTGTTAATATTAGGAATTATGTGTAATTACCATAATTACTCCGGGATATATTGCACCAAAATTATGATTAACAAAGTAAGTGAGCTTAGATAATAATAATTATTAGAAAATTATTATTGTTATGATATTATAATCACTAGAGAAGGGGCTATAGAAGGTGACTTTGTCTGAACTGTCCGAAGTATATGCATGAAGGTGAACAGAGAAGATTGCCAGGATGGTGAGCCAACTGGCCTATCTCTATCTCTATATGGAAAGTGACAATGGCATCAAAAACAACATTTTTATTAATTAATTGAATTTATTTTAACTGATATAAAATATGTATTTGTGGTATACCACATGATGTTTTCATACCTGTATCCTTCATAAAAATCTTTTTTTGGTAGATGACTGACAAATGATAATTGAGATTTTAGGATCCTTGTGTACCAGTAACTTTAACTAGAGGGCTATCTGGTGCCAAAATTGCAACTGATAATACAGGTTTAATATAATATACTCTGTGTGTGTGTGTGTATGTATGTGTGTGTGTGTCTGTGTCTGTGTGTGTCTATACTAAGGCTTGAACTCAGGGCTCTATGCTCTTTCTTGACTTTTTCATTCAAGGCTGATGCTCTACCAATTGATTCACACCTCCAAACCTGGCTTTTCACTGGTTCATTGATAATGAAAGTTTCTCAGATTGACCAGCCTGGACTGACTTTGAATCCCAATATTCAGATCAAGATTATCCAGCCTCTTGAATAGCTAAGATTACATATGTGAGCACCCAGCACCCAGCAGCTTTAACAGTTTTTATGTCATAGTAATTCTAAAAATTGGTTCTGTGTTTTCTTTTTATTCCCACCAATAAAAATTCAAAGTGTCAAAAATAAACTGTCCAGAAGAAGAGGAAATCTATATGAATATTCAAACTAGCAGGTACAAAGCACCTTTTTGATAGTAGTAGGTTCAGCGTGCACTGGTAACAGAAAGAAGAGAGGACTCAGCTTTCCTTAGCCATGGTAGAAAATTTCAGGAGAGGGTACATTTGCGAAGTTCTTCAAGATGACTAGAAATGTACAAAGCAGATATCTGAGTGGACTGTTAGGAATGTGTTCTAGTTTGTGGAAACAAACAAAGAATAGGAAATAACATAAAAGAGCAAGATCAGAAATTTTTCAAGGATAAATGAGAGGGAGTTTTATGTCATCCAGTAATTTGGGGATTTATGTTTTAGGCAGCCAAAAGCCTTCAATACTTTTTCCCCCAGAGGAATAATTTGATTGTGCTTGCCTTGATGAGACACCTCTGGCTGAAACATACAGAATGGATTGCATCACACGAAAGTAAAGGTAAAATTAGTGGCTTGCAGGTTCTTGGGATAACTGAAGCCTGCACTAAAAAAGGATAAAAGGAACATGTGTGAGATACTCTTATAAACAAATAACAGTGGTGTTAAATGGACTTGGGTTTCTATTCTGCACTTTGCTTAGACATTTTGCTAGTTCCTAGGGACAGGGCTAAATTGAACAGACTTAGAACTTATGGTATAACAGAAGAGGCAGAACAGTAAACAAGTCTTTAGAGTGGAATGTAAGTGCTAGATGGGGTAATACAGGTTGCTATGGCAGCAGAGTCCAGGGTCTGCAAACCCAGACATGAGTTCCAGTAATGTTTTCCTGGGGAAAGAAAATCTAAGTTGAATCTTAAGAGAGGAAGAGGAGATTTTCAAGAAAAGAAGAGATATATTTTTAAAGGCTTGGGGAGGAGAAACAGCCTTAAGAAAGAGAACTTAAAAGAAAATTGTGTAGAGATACAAAGAGACAAAAGGGGAAGAAGAAGCCAGAACAGGGGAGGGGCCAGGGAAGGTGAGCAAGGAGTTTGATGTCCATGCAGAGAGCAAAGCTACACAATTGAAATGCATTAGTGATAATAGTGCCATGTATATTTGCTCTTTGGGAAATCATCCTGAATGTGACATAGAAAACACACTGAAGGCAGAGACCAGCTCTGTTTTCTGTCCCTGACTTCATCATGGTTTGCACAGTTCATTGAAAGGCTGCTCCTCCCACTAAACTAGATTCATTAAGGCAGGGGAAATGTCTTTCTTGTCCATTGCTGTTTTCCCAAAGAGATGCTCAGTAATTATTGAATGCAATAAACAAGGAAATGAAAAAATAAATGAATTAAGATACAATGATAAGACTCCACAAAGGTAATTTAAAGGCCTTGACTAGAGGAATTATAGTGAACATAAAGATCTTTTGGAAAGATTCAAGAAAATATTTAAAAATAAAACTTGCAGGTTATAAAAAGTGCTCAAAATAAATTCAAGAAGAGTCAAGAATAACTTCAGGTTTCTCACATCATAAAATTAAGATGCTAGTGATGCCTTTGCCAATTGTCTCCATTTAGTTATTTACATTTACTTTCATAGTGATCCAATCTTCAACTTCATGCTTTTTTTTTTTTTTACCATTTCTACCCCATTGAACCACCACCTGCAGACTGTAATCCATATTCTTCCAAGTCAGATAGAAAACCCTCCTTTGCCCTGGTTTAAACAGAGAAAAAGTTGATGAAAAATTAGGAAAAGGTTTGTGAACATGAAGCAAGAGAAAACACATGTGAAGCTCTTGTGTAAAACAAAATCAGAAGACATCTATCAAGCTTCAAAATTATGACTAAGAATGAATTTTTTATAAGCCTAAAGTAGAGACAGATGCTTTGTTTCAAACATAAGATATTTATGTCCAAAGTTTATGCATGTAAAGAATATAAAGAATATATGATAATTGCCAAATGGGAGGAAGAGAGGAGATACAGTTGAACTTTTGATTAAAAATTTCCCTGCATGCAGGATGGAGAGCAAGTGGAAGAAAAGACATTGTAAGCCCCGGATGTCCCATATCTCTTCTCAATAGGACTTTGGGTTTCTGCTAATGACTATGTCAATCCCTGATGGGCGAGTTTTCCATCAGAATGATATAATGCATGCCCAGTTTGGGGATTTTTTTTCCCACAACCTGCTGTTGGCAAGATTCCTAAACAGACACGGCTAAAACCCAACAGCTGAATGTATTTGAATTGGTATTCAATAACATTTATGGTGCCAAATTTGGGAAGTTCTAATATTCATGCCAGTCACCAAATGAACAAAATATTCTCATATCATCTTTCACAAAATAAAAAGGTGATGTTGGATGAATCAGAATAAACTCAGGACATGCCATCAGGCACATGGAAACTAGACTATCAGAATTAATAGTTCTCTCTCAGTTGAGCAAATTTTTCTAAATGAAAATAGCAGGACACCACGCAGTTTTTGCCTGGATCCTATGGAAATAAAATAAAGCAGAGTCTTAATGCTTTTAACCTATCTTTCCACGCTGGATAGTTTAATGTAGAAAAAAAATAAGAACAGCAGAAGGAATAAGAAAAATATGAGAGATGAAAACATTAAAAATATAAGTGACATAATTACAGGTGATGTAGCAAAAAATAGAAATGTAAAGAAAAGAAAAACAACATACTTAGAAAACAAGTCAGACAATATATATCTGGAAATCTCTTCTCCACATAAACTCTGTATGTTTTGCTATTGTGACTAGTGTTATTTTATAAACATATTTTATGTATATTTAAGTTGCTACTTCGAGATATATTTGGTAGGAAGTAAAGTCTGGTGGCTGTCTGGTCATTAATGAGAACAGACTTTTCTTCCTACCAAATATATTCTCCAAAGTAGCAACTTAAGTATACATAGAATATATTTATAAAAGAGGAAACCTAAAAGGAAGAGAGAAGGGTAGCAAAAATGAACAAGTGAGAAACAAAAACAGAAATTAAATGCTACTAAGAAAAATGGAGCATTTAAATCACATTGGGGGAATGTGATTGGACTTGAAGGAAAGCAGAACTAAAATGCCAGAATTGTAAGAATTCACCTGAAAATATCGTGGTGGAGATGAATTCTCTAGGAGCTAGTGTGTTGGTGTATGTATCTTACTCTACTCTTTCAGGACAAAGTTTTTATGAAATCCAACTGGAAAAATAAGAACCTCAATCATTAAATTTGGCTAACTAGAAGATGGAAGATTACCAGTTATCTTTCACAAGACTATAGACCAAACCTTGTTACCATTATGAAAACCTAAGAATGTCCCCCTTAATGCCACCTAGAAAGTGATTTTTTCCCCATGTATTTCTTTTTTAATAGAGCAGTATATTTGGGTAGGAGGTTGAAGCAACAGAGCAGTTTATTGAAGAAGCATACAGAAAAGGAAATGGTTGACACAGTTTCCAATCTCTTAACTAGGACAACAGCTTTTGTACATCTGAATAAACAAAATGAAAAAAATCTACACAAAGGACCTCATGCCTTCTAGTATTTGAATGACACAGGTAGTTTATACTTTATTCCCATTAAAGCAAAAAGTATGAATTTACCCATGAAAATTTGATAGAAAAGTTGACTTGTATATCAAAGCTATATTTGTGGAAGCATTGTGATATGAAGTGGAAGAATAATAGATGAACAGTGGGATTCCAACACAGCTCTTTCCTTACTATTGTGAGACCTTGGGATGGTTACTTAACTGGTAACTAAATCATTGGTTTGCCCTTGTATAAAATGAGGCCTATCATTATTTATGTAGTCTTGACTAGAGAAGGCAAGTCTGCTCATTCAATAAACTTTGGGAACACCTTCTATGACTTAACTGGTAATGATTGTATTAGTTTAGATAGTCCAGACCAAACACATAGAGATGGGCCCTGACTTTGTGGATCATTCTAAGAGATAATGTAATAAATACATATCATTTCAATAAATGGCTGCTTATATTTTATTCATCGAAGGCATAAGAATTGCATTCAAGAAAAGAAGAAAGACACTCTGTGCACAAATGTAAACTGTCATCTGTGGGCCAGCGGATCTTTGCTAAATAGAAAAGAAAATGTGAATGATTTTTTGTGTCAACAGTATTATTGTAACACATGTGCAGACAAGAAAGAGAGCTGATGAGAGAGGTAGATGAGAAAAATGTGCCTGGCTTTATAGGGCTATCTACAGCTTCTGTGAAAGCCCATCCCAGCCATTTCATTACAAATTCAGCAAGATTTCCTAAATTGAAGAAGCAGATACATGTTGTGTTACTGCTCCCCAATGGACTCACTGTGAGTATCCAGGGATGTTTCAGTCTAATAAAAAACAAAATCAAATTCCTCTCTTGACTGGCGAATAGGCAGCATTATTTAGAGCCTTGTAGCAGGGAGAAGAACAGAAAATTGATTGAATCTTAAAAAGTTCTCACAACCCATGCTCATCACCATGCTAAGCTTAGGGCAAATTTCTTCTCCCATCACAGAACGATGGGCTGCCAAACGTAAGGACTTTGAAATTGAGGATTGTCTTCTTTCTGCTTTCAGAAGTCGCTGGCCTTTAACTCTAGCTTCTTGGGATGCCATTTTGTCAACAGGTAATGCTCCAGACTAATTATTTCACTCCAAAAAGCCTTTGCAAAAACCCCTGTGTAAACAGTGCAAAGCTTTTTATTTCTTCTTGTTCAAGGTTCTGTTGAAATTGTTGCTATTACAGTGACAGCTACATTGAGCTGGTCTCAAGATCCACAGGCCATCTTTAAGCGGAGGCATTCAAGGAGCTCCCAAACAAAACATTGGTCAGTGCTGCAGAAATTAAAAATGTGATTACTCTAGAAATATCCTGGACAGCAAATAGCCTGATCGCTCTGCGCAACAGCAATTACAAGAGCACGAATGGAATTTCTCACCGAGATTCCAGAAGTGTGCCAGTATTTCTATGGTATTTTGAAGAACTGCAATGAAGGGAGTTCAAGAAATAACAGCTGAAAATAATTCTTTTCAAAAATGAAATTACAAAGCAGAGTTGTTGTTGTTGTTTTAAAAAAAAGAAGGCAAGGAAAATAAAGTTCTTTAGAGACAGAGTTCTACTTATTGAGCCTTTTTGATACTTGCAAAGAAGAGGTAATTTGGTGACTGGAAATATATATTTATTCAATTTAGTAAATGATACACTAAAAAGAAATCAGTATAGTAATGCATTCTGCTTATCGGAGTTAGGGTGATTTTTGTTTTAGTTTTTTTGTTTTAGATTTTCGTTTTTAGTGTTTTCTCTTATTTCTAATATTGTGATCTACATGTTGAGTCAATTAAGTATAATTTACATAAGAGTAAAAAGTATTTAGGGGCTGGGAAGGTGGCTTAGTGATCGAGTGCTTGCCTAGCACGCATGAGGCCCAGGGTTCGATTCCTCAGCACCACATAAACAGAAAAAGCTGGAAGTAGTGCTGTGGCTCACGTAGTACAGTGCTAGCCCTGAACAAAAGAAACTCAGGGACAGTGCCTTGAGTTCAAGCTCCAGGACTGGCAAATACAAAAACAAAAACAAAACGGCATTTAGTAAGAATTTGCTCTGTTCCAGGACTGCATGTTAGGACTCTCACCCAATAGACGCCACTCGCCAGTCGGGACCTCATTATCTCTTTATTTAAGAGAAGTAGCAAAGCTGGGCACTGGTGCCTCATGCCTTAACACTAGCTACTCAGGAAGCTGGGATCTGAGCATCACGGTTTGAAGCCAGCCGGGGCAAGAAAGTCCACGAGACTCTTATTCTCCAGTAAACTACTCAGAAAAGGCCGGAAGTGGTGCCGTGGCTCAAGTGGTAGAGAGCGAGCCCTGAGCCAAAGCTCAGGGATAGTGCCCAGACCTCTGAGTTCAAGGGCTAGCACCAGCACCAAAAAGAAAGAGAAAGGAAGAGAGGGAGAAAGGGGCAACATTGCCAATCCTAACTGTTACTAAACTAGGATAACAAAAGGAGAATGATTCCCTTAACAGTTGTGTAGAATGATGCCTTACAACCCCAAACCAAGAAACGTAGTGATACTTAAAGGAATAGGAGTGGAACCAGAATCAAAGGTTTTCTCTCCACTACTCTGAGTTTGTTGGTCTCATCTCTTTTTTTGTCTTGAAATGCTTCATTCACCATTTCCTAAAAGTTCTTCATCCTTCCTGCTCACATATAAAGGAGGTTATCCTCCTCTTCCCCCGAATCTATGCTGCTCTGTAGTGGACCCAAGGAATAAACAGAACATCTAAAGTGTTTGGGGTTCTAATACTGTCCCTCAATCATGGTGTTTGGATTTCCTTTTTCTGTGACAATGAACTCCTTTCAAAAGTCTCCAGGTAGAAAGTGGATTGAGTTGTACTGCTCTATTCAATACTATCCCCTGTGCAATAGTCAAATTTGGCAACTACTCCTAATTTTGGTGGCTCAGCAAAGACTTAACCCAGGACTTTAGCCATTTCCAATGTCCTTAAGCTAATGATCTTAATCAGATTCATCTTTTTAACCTCTAAATGACCATTTCATAATGATTCTGCCTTGTCTTTTTCTTATGAGTCTAACATATTATACATAATGTTCTATGTAATTTAAAAATATTTAACAATGCCTTAAACATAGGAGAAATATTTCTCATATCTTGTGTTACAGCAGATGAAATTTCTACACATTCATCTCATGCCAAACTCTGTATTTACATTCTATTGTAGTAATTTACATGTAACTAACCAAAGCACATTTATGCAGTACATATATTTATCAAATTTCAAAGACTTCATTGAAAATAATGAAAAATATCTCCATTATAATATTTCAACCTATTGTGTTAAAGGCACTGATAAAAATCATTTCACCTATTCATTTTTGCCCCTTTGTAGCCACTAGAAATAAGGATTCACACAATATCTCTATAGGATTTGCTGCCCCCAAATCCTGTCCCTTCTTGCCTACGCATGGTCTTCATTTCTGCCATTATTCCCATGTTTCCAGTCATATTAGCTTCCCTTTACCTCCTGGATCATTTTGGTCCATATACCAATTTAATTTCCTTTATCTTTAAGAACTTTTTTGATATTTTGGTGCGACTCTTCAGCACAAACGCTTCAAAAGATTTCTTTTTCTATAATTGGTGTTCCATTTTTGTTCTCCTCTTGATGTCTCCTAAAGAGCACGCTCACTGTTCTTTAAACTCTTTATTGAGGCCACTTGCAGTACCTCCTTGTTGAATCATATCTTAACTCTGTCTTCACTTCTTGCTCAACCTCTCAGCAATGTTTCACATGATTTGCCACTCATTTTTTTTTTTTTTGGTCGGCGTGGGGCTTGAACTCTGGGCCTGGGCGCTGTCCCTCAGCTCTTCAGCTCAAGGCGAGCGCTCTACCACTTGAGCTACAGCGCCACTTCCGGTTTTCTGGTGATTTATTGGAGATAGGAGTCTCATGGTCTCTCCTGCCCGGGCTGGCTTTGAACCTTGATCCTCAGATCTCAGCCTCCTGAGTAGCTAGGATTACAGGCGTGAGCCACCAGCGCCCAGCATGCCACTCATTTTTTGAAGTATGTATTTTCTGGTTTTCTCTGACTATACATTCCTGGTGTCTTAATTGGCTTTTCTTTTTCTCCTTGACTTCAGTTACTAAGAATGCAATCCTAGACACCCTTACCTATTTTCACCTCATAAATGTTCTAATCTAGTTCTACATCCTGCTTTATGCAATACCTATATTCTGATGACTCTCAAATCTCTTGAAATTAGATGATTCTAAAATCTCTTGCCTAGCACAGATCTATGAGCTAGCTTCAAACTCGCATATCCAATTCTCTTTAACATGATTGCTAACAGACTTTTCAAGCTCTATACAATTAAAATCCAGTTATTGATATTCATCCCTCAAATCTTCTCTCCCCTCTCCATCTTAATTTACACCAGTGGCAACCCAGATGATAAAGCCCTAACCCTAAAAGATATGAGTCACTTCCTCTGCTTTACACCACATCCAATGTCTCTTTTCGGCATCTCCTTTGTATGCTTTCTTCAATTCCTTTTCCTTAAAGCAAACACAGCATCTTTCTTTTTACAATCTACACACGATTGTATGCCTCTTCCAACAACTTTTTAATATCTCAGCAGTCAGAACTGAAATAAAATCCAAATACCTTTCTGGTCACCCTAAATTATGTATTTCTACATCTCTGCCATCAGTACTATTGCATCTCTTCATATTCTTTTCAAAGAACATACAGGTGTCTGAAATTTCTTTTTTTATTGTGAAAATACCGTAGAGAAGGGTTACAATTACATGGGCAAGGTAATGAGTGCATTTCTTATCACGCATTGTTGCCTCCTCCTTTGTTTCCCCTTCCCATCCCTTCCCATCTCCCCCCCTCCCTCCCACCCCACCTCTCCTGCCAAAGTTTTAAAGTTCATTTTTGACATAATATCTTGTACATCTCATTGTTGCAATGGGTCTACCTGCATCCCTATTTAAGCAATTTGTTTTTTCCCTTCCCCTTATTGCCCCATTTGTTAGGAAATGGAAAGACTTTGAAAAAAATTATACTAAGTGAAATAAGCCAGGCCCAAAGAAACATAGGTCCCATGGTTTCCCTTATTTTCAATAACTAGTATATGTCTGAGACAAGCAGAAATGGTCAGATAAGTTGATGGTAAGTGAAATGAACCCCAAGATAAGGATTCAAATGTTTTTTTTTTCGTTCTGGCTATTGTTTCTAACATATGTATAAGATATTTCTTTATTGCTTTGTATGTCCCTCCCCCATGGTATAACCCCTGCTCTCACTGTACTAGATGTTGGTATAATTTGTGAAATTTCTTTTTCATTAGAATGTGAGCTCTGTGAAGAGAAACTCATTTTTCTTCACAGTTGAGCAGTATATGGCTTAAAGAGTGCCAAGCACACATTCAATACTCAGTAGAAGACCAATGAATGAAGAAAGATATTCATGAATAAATGAATGGATGGTAGAATAAACAAAGTCAGGAAAGCAATCAGATGTTTTATAGTTGTTTTTATAATATGTATAGGATACCAGACCCACTTAGCTTCAAATGAATTGTAGTAACTGCAGGCACAGGATTTTTGGAATCCTTATCAATGTTTTCAAGACAAGATGACCACCAAATATATGGAATAATATGGAAAGATTGAGGTATCTTCCAACATCTTTAGCGACTCCTTCTCATCACCTTGAAAGTCAGAATTACACTTTTTGCTGAACTATATAGTCTGGCCGCAGATGGCTGACTGTGCAGAGAATTCAGTAGCTGCTGTTCAACACAGAACTTACCTCGTTCCTTCCTCAGGACTTCAGCAGTTTCAGAATCTAGAACAGGCAGAGCCAGGATGTCATAAGAATTTTTAATATTTGCTACATTGTACCTTTCTTCCTGGGGCTGGCAAATTTCTCCCTTATGATAATTTCATTTAATACTCAGTGTTAGCATGTTCTGAGAAAACACAAGAACCAGCTTATTAAGTATTTCATCACCCATAAGGAAGATCATTCCCTCTACTTTGAATGAATGAAGGGCCACTGTCCCTAATGGTCTATAATTTCCCCCAAGGGTCTATTACTTCCAGGCCTACTGTCTGATAAATGTCTTTCAAGGCACAAGACACGCAAACTCACTCAACTTAAGCAAACTGAAGATATATTAGAAGAATACTGATAATGTGGTCAGGACTCTCCAAGAGTGAAATTAGTTGATAACCAAGATTACTGACCCTAACTCCCTATTTTATGCTGCAAATCCGTGTTGGTCTTGTCTTCCTTTTAACATTGGCTATTTTTCTGACTCTTTGTTGACATGGCAGACTGCCTGCATTTGTTTCCTGTTCTTCACCATCTCATAATTCAAATGCCACAAGGATAAATCAACTGTGAGTCCAAATTAGAAGTTCCTAGAAAGAAAATTGTACTGTCCTAGCTTGAAATCATGAGTATGCCCATATGGTCCAATGGTTGTGTTATTGTCTACAACCTACTTAGCAGTTGCTCTGAATATAAGCTTTCTGAGAAAAGAGCAAATAAAGATTCTTTGAAAATGTAAAATGGCGTGAGGGAGACAATAAAGAGTAAAACTTTTATATAACAAACAATACAAAATATCATGTAAAAATGAAGGAGCAACTGCTCCTTGTTTCTCTATATAACTTTAATAGTCATAGACTACATATATTGAATACTCAGTATAAAGTACCGGGCTCTACATATAAATAATGCAATAAATAGGAGTTTCATGGATGAACAAAGGAATTAATAAGTGATAATTGCATGTAGAAAAAAATACAGAAGTGACCATGACAATAAACCTGAGGTAGAGAAAAATCACTAAGCTGTATCTTTAAGAAAGAATAAACAGTGAAGTTTCTCTTTAAGTTTTTAGCCCATTTATTTATTGGGCAGTTTTTTCTTTAAGGATTTGTTATTGAGGGATTTAATTTTTTGAGTTCCAGGTATATTTTAGATATGAGACCCTTGTCCGTTGTATGGCTAGTGAAGGTCTTCTCCCATTCTGTGGGCTTTCTATTGCTCTTGCTAGCTATGTCCTTTGCCATGCAGAAGCTCTGCAATCATGAAATCCCATTTGTCCAACCTTTCTTTGATTTGTTGTGGTGATGGGTCTCTAGTAAGAAAATTTCGGCCTGTGCCAAAGAGACCTAGGGTTTCTCCGATTCCATCCTGTAATGTTTTCAAAGTGTCTGCTTTGACTCCAAGGTCTTTGATCCATTTGGAGTTGATTCTGGTGCAGGGTGATAAATAAGGATCTACCTTTAGTTTTCTACAAGTGATTAACCAGTTTTGCCAGCATAATTTACTAAAGAGTTTGTCTTTCTTCCATTCTATTTTTTTAGCTCCCTTATCGAAGGCTATATGTCTATAGGTTCATTTCTGGGTTTTCAGTTCTATTCCATTGGTTCTGAGGTCTGTTCTTGTGCCAGTACCAAGCTGTTTTGATTACTATGGCTTTGTAGTAGAGTTTGAAATGTGGTATTGATATTCCTTCAGCACTGTTCTTTCTGTTAAGGGTTATTTTTGCTATCCAGGGACTTTTATTGTTCCATAGGAATTTTTGGATTGCCGCTTCTATTTCCTTGACGAATGAGGTTGGACAATGAGAAGTACAAGTTGTCATGTCAAAAACAAACTTTACAACTTGCGGGGGGGAGGATGATGTGTGGGGGGGAGAGGAGGATGGGAAGAGATGGGAAGGGTAAACAAAGGAGGAGGATACAATGCTTGACAAGAAATGTACTCACTATCTTGCCCATGTAATTGTAACCCCTCTGTACAGTATTTTCACAATAAAAAAGAAAAAAAAAACTAAAAAAAAAAGAATGAGGTTGGAATATTGATAGGCATTTCATTGAATTTGTAGATAGCTTTGAGAAGTATTGCCATCTTCACGATGTTGATCCTTCCAATTCAGGAGCATGAGAGTTTTGCCACTTTCTAAGTTCTGTTTTGATTTCATTTTTCAGGTTTTTAAAATTTTCATCATACAAGTCCTTCACTTCTTTGGTTAAGTTAATTCCTAGGTATTTTATCTCATTGTTGGCATACAGAAAGGCCACTGATTTTTGAGGGTTAATTTTATACACTGCCTCTTTGCCAAAGTTTTGAATCAGCCTGAGTAATTTGGGAGTTGAGTCCCAAATTCTTTAAGTACAAAATCATGTCATCTGCAAAGAAGGATAGTTTTACTTCATCTTTCCTTAGTTTGATCCCTTGGAACCCTCCTGCATTGTTGGTGGGAGTATAAATTTGTTCAACCACTTTGGAAAGCAGTATGGAGGTTCCTCACAAGATTCCATATAGAGCTCCCCTATGACCCAGCAATCCCACTTTTGGGCATTTATCCAAATGATCACAAACAAGACCACACTAAAGCTACCAGCACAACTATGTTTATTGCAGCATTATTTACCATAGCTAAGATATGGAACCAACCCAAATGCCCCTCAGTAGATGAATGGATCAAGAAAACGTGGTATATATACACAATGGAATTCTATGCCTCCATCAGAAAGAATGACATTGCCCCATTTGTTAGGAAATGGAAAGACTTAGAGAAAATTATATTAAGTGAAGTAAGCCAGGCCCAAAGAAACATAGGTCCCATGGTTTCCCTTATTTGCAATAACTAGTATATGTCTGAGTCAAGCAGAAAAGGTCAGATAAGTTGATGTTAGATGAAATGAACACCAAGATAAGTATTCAAAAGTTTTTTCTTTCTTGTGATTTTTTTCTAACATATTTACAAGATATTTCTTTGTTGTTTTGTATGTCCCTCCCCCACGGTATAATCCCTGCTTTCATTGTATTTGATGTTGGTATAATTTGTGGAAGGAAAGGGAAAAAAATTGTTTAAATAGGGATACTAGTGGACCCATTGCAACAATGAGATGTACAAGTCGTTATGTCGAAAATGAATTTTATAACTTGGGTGGGTGGGGGAGGGTTGGGTGGGGGGAGTGGGGAGAGGATGAGAAGGGATGGGAAGGGGAAACATAGGAGGAGGCTACAATGCTTGATAAGAAATTTACTCATTACCTTGCCCATGTAATTGTAACCCCTCTATACAGCATTTTCACAATTAAAAAAAAAAGAAATGTACTTATTACCTTGCCCATGTAATTGTAACTCCTTTGTATGGTATTTTCACAATAAAAAATAGAATAAACAATAGCTACTGGGAATTAAGAGCAGAATCTTGCAGAGATAATATATTAGGGTAAAAGATACATATGCAACACATGTAAATAATACTTGAACTCTTAAATTGGCAATCTAGACTTAATTCAGTAAGGAAAAGGAGCCATTGTAGGATCATACTAGTAATTCATACTATTATAGTTTCCTAATTGTTCTCTACGACACCATACTCTTCTCTTTCATCTTCTAAAATATCATGATAATGATGATTATAGATGTGGTAGAGATGGGCAAGAAATATTGAAAGATGATGAGAACAAATTTCACCTTAATGGCACTGATGCTTTCCATCTGCACAGAGTTTTGACTTCATATTCACAGTGCTTTTATATTTTTACTTTAGCATATGATTACTAATAGAAAGTTTACACACTGCATTAATAGAAGTGGCACTATATTTTTGTTACATATCACATGAATAGAAATGGTGCTATACCTTTTTTAATAGGGCAGAGACATTTACAACATTTATAAGTGGGCATTGCTGAGAGAGCTCAGATATTAGCTGGGACTTTTTGGGTTTTCATACACATCACAGAGGAAAACAACATGAACAGTCAATTGTTCACTCCTTAAATGACTGAGCACATAAGCAACACTTAGTGAGGTGTGTGCCTCTTAGAAGGTAACTCTATATCATTTGATATATTAGTAATGTTGTTTGGTTTAAAAAGGAGTGGATGTCCTTGATTCTCTTATTTACAATGGTGAATCTATTTAGATTTTAAATAGCATAATTCCTTTCATTCAGTTTTCTGACTCTGAGTTCTGTTATCTATCATTGTTAAACATTTTACACTTATGTTTTCAGGAAAACTTAACTAACCTTTTTTCATTTTCCATGGAAACACGTTTTTAAATATTATTTTTGTCTATAAGTCACTTCTGAGGGAAGGGAATAGTCATAAAACTGGAAGACTGTCATAGAAGATTGTCATATAATTTAAATTAGCTTGAAGCTAATAGAGTCTGCTTTGGGAGCTCTCGTACCCTGAGAACGTAGCAAAACACAGCCTGAAGTTTTAATGATAATAATTAGGTGACCAGAAAAGAGAATAAAAAAGTTCCTGAGGCAGGTGAAACATCACTGAGGTCTGTGCAGATATTATATCTGTCTTGCAAGGCATTGGCAGATAGATTCAAGTACATAGTAAATCAAAGATTAGAAGACACAATTCCTCTAAGTGATTCAACTATTTTTGTATTTGTTTATATTATATAACTTAGGCAAAGAAACGTTTGTGATTACACAGAAAATTCGAAGCTGAAATTGTTTGATAGTAATAACCTGCAGAACTCATTGAAGTTTTTCTTATGAAATGAAAATGAGTATATGTGAGTCTTAGTGCATTTTGTACCTTGTACTACTTATAATATTGCTAACTGATTAATTTATCTGATTTAATTTATCTCAGTTTCAGCAAATCCATTAAGAAGCAGGTACTATATCCATTTGTATTATAGAAGGTAAAAGTGAAGCAGAGAGAGGTTAAGAAATGTGTCCAAGATTGCACAGCTAATAAAGTAGCAGTGCTGGTATTTATTTAAAACCAGGCAACTTATTCCAGCATTTGTGAACTTTGATACTGATACCAGACCCATTTCATTGCCATAACTAGCTTTGTGGATGATTAAACTCTCATATGTGGAGGCTAGAATTCTTTTATAAATATATAAGTAAATATATTAGGTGGTATTCAAGTATACACAATGTATTGACAAATACTATAGATTCAAGGGGAGAACTTAAACAGTGTCATTGTTTAGAAAGGCAAAATATAGTTCAACAAAATAAACACCAGGAAACAAGTCCTTAAAAAAGTTGGGGTGGGGTTAAGGAGAGGGTAGTAGATGAATGAAATATAGAAGGGAGGACAATTCAGTCAAAAATACAATTCCTATTAAATACATTTCCTGTTAAATACACTTCCTATTAAATTAAGAAAAATGAGGGAAAAGGTGGGTTGGAATAGGCAATAATGTTAACAGAGGTGACAGTAGTCAAAATGCATTGTATTTAGAAACTACTTGATTGAATGCCAACTCCTTTGTACAACTATTTAATGACAGTAAAAACTTTAAAGCATTTATAAGATTATAAGGAAGTTAAAATAAGGAACAGTTCTTTCAATGATATGTCATCTATGATTTTGTCACATATTTTAAGGTTGCCTGAAAACAATGCAAGTCTATGAAAGGCTACATCTAGAAAAGGCCCCAAATGAGTAGACCCCAAGTGAACAATTCTAAGACAATGAAATAAAATCAGTTCTTTAACATATGTGGATTTTTTCAAATTATTTGCAAGAAAAAAGAATGGATTTATATTAGAGTTCTTCATAAAATTATCTTTGAACAATTTGTAACATCCATGTGATTCTCTTGCTTGTTAATAAAATACCTAATGTACTGTTAGTTATTATATCTGAATGATATCTATGATTTTACCATTCTCTAAATGTCATCTTATTCCACTTAGTAACATGATATAATAATACCAATAAAATAAGTATTAGATAGGGCATTGCAAAACTCACAAAAGAAGCAGCAAAATTGTTAAAAAAATTTTTAAATAAATTTGGTGATGAAATAAATTCAAAAACAAACCAATTCAATAAAATTTGATTATTGGGGAATACAAGCCTAATATAAATAAATGTTAGTGTAGGTGGGAAGAAGACACCAACACAAAAAAACAAAATTACAAGAAAGAAATAGCTCGATGTCAGTATAACTTGAGGAGGAGATGGGGAAAAACCAGTTGTTTAAAGATACAGGTGGACCTGTTGCAACAATGAGAAGTACAAGTTGTCATGTCCAAAACGAGCTTTACAACATTGGGGGGGGGGGAAGGAGAAAGATTGGGATTGGGGGGGAGGGGGGAGGCTGGGAAGGGATGTGAAGGGTAAACAAAAGGAGGAGGCTGCAATGCTTGGTAAGAAATGCACGCATTATCCTGCCCATGCAATTGTAACTCCTCTGTACAGTATCTTCACAAATAAAATAAAAATAAATAAAAAACAAAAAAGAGCAGGAAAAAGGAAAGTCAGAGGCTCCCTTAGAGCCTGCCCAGAGAATATGGCCCTGAAGACATGGATTTTGGACTTTTAGTTTCCAGATCTGGGGAGAGAAAAGTGAGGCTGGAGGAGCAAATGGAAAACCCTTGTAAAAGATTAGTTTTTAATCTCAAGATTAACAGTATACATTTGAAAAGTATTAATAATTATGAGTAGATTCACATTTCATGAAAGAACATTCTAATCATAGAACAAAGTTAAACTAAACTGTGAACTGTTGAAAAGATCTTGTTTCAAGCCCAGGAAAGAGAAGCTAGTGGCTTGGTTGAAGATGATAGAAACAAAGAGAAATAATCAGATGCATAAAATTTTAGGAGGTAAGTCATGAAGGAGTTAGAAATAACTTTGATTGGATTTTTTGGATAAAATGTTAAAAAGCCAAATGCAAAACTACAGCTTCATTTTGATACAGCTAACAGTGAAAGAAATCCAGTAGAAACATATAAATTATAGAAAACATTTTTCTACATTCCAAGATAATAAAAGTTTAATTTTATTATAGTTCTTTTTAAAATAAAAGCAACATTTTAGTTTAGCTACTACAAAATCACACTCTCCAGAGTAATTGAGATATAACTCCGGGTTGTGCTAAGATTTTGTGTGAAACTCGTAGCCTTAGAAGAGACCTGACAGCAGGAATTAATCTCTGACATTTAAATAAAACAGTAAGGGTTGGGGCTGGTGGCTCGTGCCTCTAATTCAAGCTATTCAACAGGCTGAGAGCTGAAGAATCCCAGTTCTGGGGCAGTCGAGGCAGAAAAGTTTATGAGATCTGTGATAGAGTACCAGCGTAGTAAAGTGCATGGCCCTGAACTCAAAACCCAGCACAATGGAGATCATCATCAACAACAACAACAAAACAGAAAACAAAAAACAGGTTCTACAGTAAAGGGGGAGTTGCAGCAAATGACAATCCATACAGATTTATCCATGAGCTACAAGAATGTTTCAGCTTACAATTTCAGCTCTTTTCCTGTCTTAAATTGTATCTATCTGAGCACAAGAATATGAACTAAATGGTTATGTTTAACGTATAATTTATCAATGAGAATATTACCCAAATCATTTGGATCAAATTAATGCAGATTTGATTGGCATCTGCCAATGGCAAATGGAAACATTTGATAAGCTTATCAGTGTCTCACACTGATGACTATGAATGAGTGCATTTTCCCAAAATATGCAGCACATCTAATGCGTGTGTGTGTGTGTGTGTGTGTGTGTGTGTGTGTGTACATAAAGAAATGGCTAATTCACCATTTTCTTTCTCATTTTCAACAGGAAATTTTGGAAGTGTCACTCCACATAGTGTTACTTTTCAAGCATCTCTTGTTTTTAGGACTCTTGAAAAGTTTTGAAGAGACAAAATATTTTCCTTGGCTTTACTAGACTGAGGGTGTTGGTTCCTTTGAAACCATTTTCACATTCTTATCAGGGATTTTTGTGTGTGAGTAAATTAAGTGTATCTAGTTCGGAACTGATATGCCATAATTTCTGTAATTGAAAAATTGTACTGTCTACAAATTTCTTTTGCGTTATACTTTTCTGTTGTCTGAAAAGGTACAGATAAATAATGACCTCCCATTGTTTCACATTCCAAGAATAAAACACTGTCAGACTATGCCTGCATTTAGTATTGATTCTTCAAATGGGAAGGAATCTGTAATAAATGCAGGGGAATCAAGACAGGCTTTTTACACTCAGCAGTATTCGAGAAGAGAGGACAGACCAGAAGTGGTTTTAAACTGCCTGGAAATTACTGTGTAGTGAAAAAGCCTGGGAATCCACAATTTGTTAGTAAACCCAGTTCTTAACATGAAGGCTGTCAAAGCACTGACACAGATACTAGTGAGATTTTTTCCTTTTCTTCTTCTTCTTTTTTTTTTTTTTAACACTTTATAGTCTATTAGAATGGGCAAGTGTGATAGTCCAAGTCATGTTCATAAACCAATGGCCTCAGATCATCAGCAATCATTTTTCCTTTCCTTTAGAGTTAGATCTATTCTACAAAAGCTTTCAGCTTGGAAAAAAACTCCACCCTGAGCAGTGTGAACAAAGAGTATGGTCTGAAGCTACCACAATGGCAGAGAAATTTTTCTTCGAAGGGCAAATGCGAGGTTAGAGTAATTGAATCATTTAGTGGCTGCAGCTGTTACAGTGCTTTCCTGGTTGAGGGGCTAAAACCTATATTAACACCTCTGCCCTTAATAAGGCAGTTGCTCAAGTGCTCAAATCAAGCTTTGCCCCCAAATCTTCTAAGAATTAACAGTGCTCACTAAGGAAGTAGCAGTCAAGTGTGCATTGTATCCATCTAAGGGATTGTTTAATCAGAACTAAAAGAAAAGAAAAGGAAACTGAGCCTCATGTCCATTTGTAAGATAACTCTCCTGCCTCCTCGCATCCTGCATCTTCAAGACATGGACTTCTGTTCCATTGAAAGTGATAGCTATGAATTGCCTCTAAATGAGTCAACTGATTCTGAGCATGATCACTTGTCAAAAGAATTCTGAAAAGTGAACAGTGTATGAGACTACTCAAAACTCTCTTCCATCTCATACACCTGACACACAACACCTAAATTCTGTGTGGAGCTGAAGGTCTCAGGGTCAGGTAAGATAGCTATCTGCCCCAAACAGCTCAGAATCTTTAGGTACTTTTATGATACTTTCCTGTATGGAGTAGGCTATGTATCATATTATTGATTTGCTCAAAACGTTGTTTTCCACTCATTTCCAACCCAATTATTTCAGAGTTCTTCCTCCCCTTTCTCATTTTTTTCATAATGCCTTGCTTCCTGTAATGATACAGCAATTAACTTGAATGCATCAGAAATATTGTTTTTGAAATTTGATCAAAACATTTTAAAACCAATCTAGAAGAATAAAAAGGTGAAGCTATTAGGTCCAGAAAAGAGTGACAAGACTTATAATTTATTTGGTTCACCCTGTGTGTAAAGTTAGTTGTTGAATTAGCCACCTAATAAATATTGAAGAATAATAGGCACTGAATTAGCTAGTAAAACAAATCTTAAAGCTATGATAGTTCTAATACAAATGTTTTAGTGGTCACAGAAACGTTACCAGAGAGTACATTTTCACTCTTTCTCAACCCTCATCAAGAATCTGTAGGACAAGCTAAGTGGTACACACCTGTAATCCTAGCTACTTACATGGCTAAAACACAAGGAAATGGAAAAACTTGGAAAAAATGATATTAAGTGAAGTAAGCCAGGCCAAAAGAAACATAGGTCCCATGGTTTCCCTTATTTGCAATATCTAGTATATGTCTGAGACAAGCAAAAAAGGTCAGATAAGTTGATGTTAGGTGAAATGAACCCCAAGATAAGTATGCAAATTTTTTTCTTTCTTGCGATTGTTTCTAACATATTTATAAGATGATTTTTTTGTTGCTTTGTATGTCCCTCCCCCATGGTACAACCCCTGCTTTCATTGTATTTGATGTTGGTATAATTTGTGTAGGGATACAGGTGGACCCATTGCAACAATGAGATGTACAAGTCATTATGTTGAAAAATGAACTTTACAACTTTGGCGTGGGGGAAGGCAGGGGAGAGATGGGGAGGGATGAGAAGGGGAAACAAAGGAGGAGGCAACAATGCTTGATAAGAAATGTACTCATTATCTTGCCCATGTAATTGTAACCCCTCTATATGGTATTTTCACAATTAAAAAAAAAACCAGCAAATTTGAAGCCAGTCTGGATAAAGTTAGAAAGTCCTTTGTCAAACTCAAAAGAACTCATAACATGGCTCAAGTGTGGTAGTTAATGTTAGTGAGACGTTGGATTAAATCCCAACACAAAAATAACAAATAAAAGCAAATAAATCAATAACTAGCAGTGGCAGTGCAATGGCACTGATCAGTAGCACTGATCTCTGGAGATGGAAGAAATACTAACATATAGCAAAGCTTGAGTAACTCACTGGGCTTCAGGATGAGAAATTAGGGTCAAAGGTATGTTGAGTCATAGACAATAGAAACGAAGCAATATTCCCTGCAAAGTAACTTTCTGTCCTTAAAGCAATGTTTTGATGCAACCAATCACAAATTAGCTAAGAAATCGATATTGTGACCGCACATCTTCTCACCCCTACAGAATGTTCCAAGGTAATTAAGTTTTAAACTGTGATTAACACGAATGAGCCAACAGTTCCTGAGATTCACAGCAACATTACAGTGGAGGGACCTCGAGTGAGAGATGGGCATGCCTAGAAAAATGAGACACCAAATATGTTCTGGTAAGTCTGGAAAACTTGTAGAAGAGCTGAAAATATTGATCCAAGGGGAAGAGTAGCAGGAAGTCTACTGAAGGAGACAGCATTTGAGACTTCATCTAAAAGAGTGAAAATAACCAACTTATATATACATATATATATATATATATATGTTTGTATACAAACAAATATATGTAAATATACATTTATATATGTATACTAATATACATATATAAATAAATATATTATACATATATCTATATGTGTACATAGATATATATATCTACACATATACATATGTAAGTATGTACATATTTTCTACCAATATTTTCTAAGCTTTTAATCAAGCAGTTACAAATTAGAAACTAATGAGAAACTTCCTCAGCACATCCATAAGAAACAGCATCTCTAATTTTAGGAAGTGGCTAAATCTGCTTGAATCTGAATGTTAGCCATCCCTTGTCAAATTCCATATTTCAACATCTAATATCCAAATACAATAGTATTAAGAGATGAATGTTAGCCATCCCTTGTCAAATTCCATATTTCAAAATCTAATATCCAAATGCAATAGTATTAAGAGATGAGATCTATAGTCATGATTAGTGTCCTTGTGAAAAAGTATGTTGGAGTGGGCTGTCCTCACCACCATGTGAGGACATAACATTTCCTTTCCCTTCAAAGACCCAACAAAAAACAGAATCAGACAATGCCAGACACTGCACATCCCTTGATCTTGCATCAAGGTATTTCCCAAGATGCTGAGAACTATGAGCTATAATCTTTCTTATTATTTATATATAACCCAGTTTAAAGTATTTTGTGATAGCAACCCAAATAAAAGAAATCAGAGTTCAACATGAAACATAATGCATATTGTGTCTACATAATAAATCATGCCTTTAATTCTAATGGATTAAAAGACAAGATTTTTTCCCCTTTAGTTCTAGCTGCTTGCTGTATTTGTGGAGTGTCAGACTTTAGTGCTAGAATATTTATAATTCTGCAAAGGACTCTCAAATTCCATCAAATCAAATCAGTATAGGATGTGTGTTTTTAAAAATTCAGATATTCTTCATGTATTATGCCATGAGTACAATGGAAAAATCAATATCAAAAAGAAAGAAAACAGGGAATCTTAGAGAAACAGAAGACGTGTTTAGAAACTGCTTTTACTGAAAAGCCCTGGCTCCTTACTTAAGCCTGCAAGGCAAGTAAACCTAGCATGTCTTCTTTCATTCTGACTATCTTCTTTACAGGGGGTCAGATTCCTACTCCATTCTGCATGTAGACATGTTAATCATTCAAGAAGTGTCTGACTAAATACTAGAGATACATAGCCTATTTCACCCCCTTCAAACTTGAAGGCACAAAGATAAGAATAACATGTATTTTGCTATCAGCTTTTACACCATTCTATTCCAAAACCCCAAAAAGGTGCTTTGTTTTTGTCTTCAATCTGCAGTAACCTTTGATTCCAAGGAGAATCTGTCTACAAAGTGTTATAGACAATCATCTCATGGGAATTAGATGGTCCCCTACAAAAGCAGAATAAAAATAAAAACCAACAAGGCCACAAATTAAACAATACTATAGCAAAAAATTGAATATTTAAATATGCATACCTATCTGCGACTGCCTCGATTTTTCCTCTGTTCAAACCTAAAGCTCATATCGGTACTTGGAAAACAAGCTGAAATATTTGTCCACCATTTTCCCCAAAAAGGCATTTGGATTGAAATCATGTCTGGCTGTGTCACCACTACTTATGTTTGCTTCCTTTGGATCAAGAGGCCAGACAGGACAGGTTGGAACCTCCAGAGTTACAGAAAGATTAAAATAAGAATGGTTTACTGAGTAAAGAAACATTTTAGATGTACCCTCTCAACGCACAATGGAAATTATTTAAACGTTTGGGTCAATTTCGAATGGCATTATAAGAATCAAATAAAACATTTCAAGATTTATGCCCATACTCACATGCCAATTTGGTCACATGCTGTCAGAATTGACCTTCTATATATTTGAGGCCATATTGAGAGAAATATTAGCAACTCCTGGTCTGAGTAGAAAATAAAATATCCCTAATAGAAGTCATTAAGATGCTGGATGTGGAAATCAATAAAACTGCGCATCTGAAACTGGAGATTTTAGGTTCTAGGCCCAAATGCTAGGGGTTTCACATGTCAGGCCTGGCCACTCACCTCTGTACACAAAATAATTATGCATTTTGAAAGGCAGAGAAAGGGAATGTATTACATGACATGGGCCTGCCATGGGAAGATAGCACTTCAACCCATCTTCAGACATCATCCTGGTACAGATATCTGTGTTAGCTTAAAATAGGAAGGATGGGAACAGGAGGTGAGAAATTACATATAGTTAAGACTCAAGTCACAGGCATCTTCAGAGGTGATTTAGAGCGGCCAGAAAAAGTGGCATAGGTGGTGTGATGATCCATTGTCTCCCACCGGTCAGTAGGGCCTTGTCACAGTAAGAGTCAGTGATGCCTGGCTGGTCTAATCTCCTGTTCACTCTTTCCTGGCTTCTAAGATGGGTGTAAAATGGCTGCAGGAAAGAATGACTTAGGATAAAGGACATAGATCCAAAATGCAGGAGGCTGACTAGTATTTATCCTGTTCCTATTTAATTCATGTGCTCAAAAAAAGAAGTTAGTGTTTCTCAGAAAAAAATAGTTTAAGTATTTCTTGCACATTTATTTAAGACAAGATTATTCACTAAAAAATTGCAGGACTAACAGTTATGTCGTATTGAGAGAGGTTTGTGCTCAAGTTAGAGTTCAAGTTAGAGTTCTCGGTAGTTCTCTCCCCCATCATATCCAGAGCGAAATCCAGGAAATCAGATGGAATTTGGCACCATTTCAAAGACTGCAGATTTGATGCTATGTATTTAAACTATGTGTAATTTGGAAATTATGAATGAGTCTTTGAAATAGAAAATGTCAACTATTTCCTGTTAAACTGCAATTGATTTGATTTATAGTGACTTTATGAATAGTAAAATAAAAGGAACTGTATGTACTAAAGTCTTAGAGCAGAACAGTAAAAGATCACTGAAGTTCTCAACTGCAACGAGTCCCATACCTTTTCACATGGAAAAATGATTGACATTCAGCTAAGAGACAAAAGTAATAAATAACCCTGCCTTTAGATTACCATTCTATCAAAATGCAGAAAGCATTATAATAGGCTAAATCCAACAGAAAAAGATATAAAATAAATAATGCAAGGCAAGGTCTAGCTTTGTAAAGGAAGAAAAAAATCACCTACTTGCAATTTCCCCCCATTGTTTTAAAGCCAATCTTTTTGTTCTCTGATATATCTACAGTGAGTTTATTTTGCTTCTGACTGTGAGATAATCAACTTCTTGCCCCAAGCATAGTGGATATTTGACCTATGTTTCTCTGTAGGCTCAGTAGGGAAACCAATAGTAAAAACAGGCAATCACTATGGTGACTAAAATCCCGAAGACTGTAGCTTGGTGGGAGTGTGATTTTCCTATGCAATAATTGTACTAAACAGCACAGAGGGCTGTTGGTTATATACTTGATTGAGTCAATGAGCCAACCCATTCTGCATTTACATACCATCTTCTCTTAAGTCTTTTCTCTCAGTAGTACCCCCAAGCAATGACTCCAGTGCTCTTGCTGTTTAATGTAAGCAGTCACAGATTAAACCTTACCACTATAAAATTGTCCAGAACTTGCCATCTGTCTCGAGAAGCACTTTTGTGTCAGTTCCTCTATGAGAATACCTCCTATTCTGTCTGATTCACCTCAAAGGTTGTTCCTGTTAATAAGAAACAACCCCAAAACAGCAATACTATTTAGTATTGTCTTTTCTTAGTACCATCATAGAGATTCTGGAATTGTCAAATGGAATGTCAACTGCATGTGGAACATAGACAAATGACGTTTCCCTAGCAAGCCACAAAGGAAGATTATTTTGATAGCATTTTTTATTATTGTCAAAGTGATGTTCAGAGGGGTTACAGTTACATAAGTAAGGTTATAAGTACATCTTTTATCAAACTTGTTACCCTTTCCCTCTTGATAGCAAATTTTTGTGCTTCTGAAAAATAGTAAATAGCTATGAGCAAGGGGAAATACAAAGAAAACCTAGAATGGAGGACAAGGATAACATCACAATATCTCTGAGAGAAAACATTGTAATTAAGCTTTACAACTTAAAGTGACTAGCCTATGTGATCACCAAGGTCATAAAATGTAATAAAGAAGAGTTTTGAAAAAGTAGCTCACTCATCCAATGATTAATGACAGGCTTCATTCTGACTTGAGATAGGTTAACAAATAGTTTGAAAACACTGATTTCTTAAAATTTTATTTTATTATAAAGATGCTGTACAGAGTGGTTACAGTTACAGTAATAAGGTAATAAGTACATTTCTCAAGCATTTTTACACCTTCCCTTGTTGTTTTCCCACTATCCTTTCCCTCCCTCACTCCTCCCATGTTGATATTTTAAAAAGTATTATCTTTAAGGATTTGTACAAAGGAAGTACCATTTAACAAAGCAGTTTATGAATACAATGCATCTTGATCAGTGTCATCCTCTTCAACATTCTTACCCTCCCACACACACATTACCTGTTCCTCAAATAGTACTTTCCTCAAATTTGTATAACTTTTTAGAAAGATTAGATCAAAGCCCAACAAACTCAGCACCAGGAAACTGGTACATGCAAGAAAGGGTAGAGGAATGAAGCAAGGAAGAAGGAAAGAATGCAGTCAAGAAAAGAAGGAAAGAGAGAAGAGAGAAAGAGAGAAGAGAGAGAGAAGAGAAAGAAGAAAGAAAGAAAGAAAGAGAAAGAAAGAAAGAAGGATGGAAGGAAGGAAGGAAGGGGAGAGAAAGGGAGGGAGGGTGGGAGAGAGGAAGGAAGGGAGGATGTATTAATTGAATATACCACAAAATTAAGAAAACAGTAGCTCTGAAGTGAATGCCATGATGACTGAAGTGTCCTCTTTCAGTGGCATTTCTTTTTCTTCTACATTTCTTTCCTAGTAAAGCTTCTTAGCACTTTTAGTTTGTTTGAGTCTTGCCTGAATTCTTCTTATTTTGGATGCAAGGACCAAGGTTAACTTAGTTTTGTTAAAGTTCTTGTAACACTTCTATCAAATTTAAAAAAATAAGACTTAATAATAAGTACTTCACTGGAAACAATTACTTCAAGGAAGGGAAAAGACTATTGGAAAGCTGGAAGGGAACATATTTCATTAGAAAAAAATGCCATGACATAGATATGCAAACTTCTAGGTGTTAAACAGGAGTTCACTATCATTGAGAAGAACCAACAAAGTGTGGTAAAACCAAGTGAGAAGGTAGTGTGATGAAAGATGATAGAACTGGATAGTAAATTACATAAAGCTAAACTCATTAGACAAATTTCCTGTTTACCAAAAGGAGTATTTACTGGCTCATGCTGAGTGGTTAGAGATGAGGATCCTGGGAGAAAATCAGAAACTTAATCAAATTTTTTTTCCAATGATTGATGGGCTAAAAATAGGAACTTAGAAGGTCGTAGGCAAACAAGAAATAGTGAGCCTTATCAAAGTCATACGGGGAAAGATGCTTCTTTGAAATGAAAACAAAAATTTGAGGGGTTTGGATTCCAAGACATACAACTCCAACTGTGCTATTCTGGCATCTGAGACAACAGAGGAAATAAGCCAGTCTCTCTGACCTTCACCTGATATTTTTTATTAAAGTAGGCCATAAAATTCTTAGACCTTCCTGTAAATAAGGTCATATAAACCTTCATTGTCCCTGTTGGAATTTTGATTTTTTTATTGTAAAGATACTGTACACAGAGGGGTTACAGTTACATGAGCAAGGTAATGAGTCCATTTCCTAACCAGCATTGTTACCCCCTCCTTTGTTTTTTCCCCTACCATCCCTTTACTTCCCACTTCCTCAATCCCCCCCCAAAGCTGTAAAGTTCATTTTCAAAATGGTGTCTTGTACATCTCGCTTAATGTATTATGTGATTTTTTTTTGTTTCTTTTGTGTGTTCTTCCCCCATGGTATAACCCCTGTTTTCACTGTATTTGATTCTGGTGCCCTGCATCTTATATATACATTTTTCTAATTTGGGGAGGGGAAGGAAAATAACAAAATGCTGAAACAGGATACAGGTTGACCCATTGTAACAATGAGACATACAAGGCACTATGTTGAAAACAAACTTTACAACTTGGGGTGGGGGATGGAGAGGAAGGAATTGGGGAGGTAAGGAGGTAAGGGATAGTAGGGGAAAAACAAAGGAGAGGGTAACAATGCTGGATAGGAAATGTACTCACTATCTTATTCATGTAACTGTAACACCTCTGTATGGTATTTTTACATTAAAATTTTTTTTAAAAACCTTCATTCTGTGTATGCCTCTCTGAAAGGAGAGGAAAATCCTAAAGACATAGAAATGCCAATAAGAATCCTAACAAATAGTTCTTGCTAAATAATGGCCCTGGGTTGATTATATGCCTTATTTCCATATATGCTTCTTGCACATAATTGACAACTATGCATAAAATGCTAACGATATATTTTATTAGCTTAAAAATAAAAAGATTTCCCTGGTGATTGGGTATTAGTTTCTGAAGGCTTCCACATCACATTAAATGTATACTGAATAAATTTATAAGCTTTTATTTTGTTAGTCTGCCATAAAAACTTGTGATGGATGAAAAAAGAAATCATCATTTCCCATCGGGAATTTCTTAAACTTTCACTGTTTTTGTTTTTGTTTTTGTTTGTCAGTTGTGGGTCATGAACTCTGGGCCTGGGCGCTGTCTCAGCTCTTCTGCTCAAGGCTAGCGCTCTATCACTTGAGCCACAGCGCCACTTCCACCTTTATCTGTTTATGTGGTGCTGAGGAATTGAACTCAGAGCCTCATGCATGCAAGGCAAGCACTCCACTGAGCCACCTTCCCAATCCTTCACATTTTTTAAAGAAACATTGTGCTCAAAGAAAGCTCACCATTGTGCCCTTTTATGTAAAGACAATTCTATAGATATGTCTCTAGTGTTGGCCTGATACATAAAAGAGTTTCAGTTTTGTGAGGTCAATGGTGAAACTTCTTATACTTGTGAACAGAAGTTCTCTGAAAAAGTTCCATCCACATTGAAGAGCCCACTGCTGGAAGGCTGTTTGACCTTACTGCCTTGAATGTGGTGACTACAAAGAGACAAAGCATTGTAGGTTAAAAACACAAAGTGTATGCCCTTTAAGAAGACACTTGACTTTCACATCTGATCTAACATTTTTAGTGACTAAAACATAAATGTCTGGGAATGCATTACTAAGCATATAGGTAGGTAGGTAGGTAGGTAGGTAGATAGATAGATAGATAGATAGATAGATAGATAGATAGATAGATAGATAGATAGATAGATAGATAGATAGATAGATAATGTATATAGAAATAGATATATTACTATAAGCAGAGTTCTATTCTCTACCAACACTAAAGCTAAAAAAGCTATAACATCTAATACCTATAGAAGAGATTTCCCTACTTTACTATAAGCTCCCTGCTTGATGACCCCATTAATTTTTTTTAATATATTGATTCATGGATGCACTTTATACTGTGACTACAAAAGTTCCTGTAACCTCCTTCTTCCACAGTGGTATACACCATTCAGAGCAATCCCAATCTGCTTTCTCCATCACTCAAATTTCACTGTGAATAACTTATTTTCTTGCTGCATTTAAAGATGTATTGTTACTTTACATTCACCTCCTCTACAGGCAAGAGTGTGAACCATTTTTATTTACTTAACTCTTTTTCTGCCTTGGTTTTATTAAAGAAAAAATTTCAGACATTTGTTAAAGATGGCATGGCAAAAAACTCAAAAAAAGGGCCTTTGATGGAGGTTTTTCAGCAGCGGAGATTAGTCTCACCTCCAAATAAAACATGAACAAATGGAGATTCGTAGCCAAGGAGCAAGGTGAGATAAAACATCAAGATCAGGGGTGGTATTGTAAGAACTACATAACAGGTCAATGGGATACACCATAAAGGTTGAAAAGTTCCTTCTAAAATCACTTGGCAGAATTATTGATAAAACTGGACCAAGCAGGCAAAGTCAGAAAAAAAATATTTGGGTACATCAATTCTAGATGTTTTTGATTTTTTTTTTAATTTTCAGGTATTTAATTAGAGGATTAAACTTAAGACCTGGAGCTTGCTAGGCAGGTGCTCTACCCATTTGAGTCATGACTCCAGTCCCTTTTAGCATTGTATATTTTAAAGATAGTGTGTATATTTATGCTCAGGCCAGTCTAAATGTCAATGATTCTACCTGGGCTTTTCTCAATATCCAAGACTGCAAGTCTAAGAAACTATGCCAAGCTATTTGGCTGACCTCCACTCTGTGCCCACAGCCCTTATAGCCGAGACCCTGGGTACACACCATTGCAGCTAGCCATTGGTCAAGATAATCTCAAAAACATTTTTTTAATTCCCAGACTAGCCTTGAACAGCAATCTACCAATTTCCATCTCCCAAGTAGCAAAGATGACGAGCTTGAACCACCCCACTCTGGTCTGGTTTATTTAAGGACAGTTTCTTTGTCAGTCTCAAGTATTAGAAGACAAAAGTGTGGTTGTAGGAAAATGCAATAAATGAGGTAGACTCAAGATAACTTGGTGACTTTTGAAATCCTGAAGATAGTACAGTCCTCTTTTAGACCAAGACAAAGAGTAGTCACCTTATGATTGCTAATTATGATCATAGTCTGCTACAAAAGCTGGTTTTAGAAGTGTGAATTGATTTTTTTTCATACATGTGAGCCTCTTCAAATTGATATAGGAAACCACTTCTGCAGAACTTCTTCTTCACTTCTTACTCAAAGGCAGACCCATCACCAGGATCATGGAACCAGGCTTAGGTTCCAGGCCCAACTAACTCTAGGAGTTACACAAGTCAGGTTCAGCCACTCACCTCTGTACACCAAATAAAGAGACAAAAAATGGTAAAGGTCAGAGAAGGGAGCTTTATTAGTTGGCATGGGCATACCACAAAAAGAAGTGAAGTAATTACTTCAGTCCAACTATGCAGACAAGAGTTTTAAGGTTATTTAAACACACAAAGACCCATTGCAACAATGAGATGTACAAGTCATTATGTCAAAAAAAGAACTTCATAACTTTGGCTGGGGTGGGAGATGGGAAGGGATGGAAAGGGGAAACAAAGGAGGAGGCAACAATGCTTGATAAGAAATGTACTCATTACCTTGCCATTGTAATTGTAATCCCTCTGTACAGTATTTTCACAATAAAAAAAATGATGCTTAGTGAAATGAATCTCCCCCCCCCCCGGAAAAAGGAATTTGGTCAGGGACAAAGCATAATTTTTAAACAGATCTGGTAAAAAGTATTGACCTTTGATCAACCATTGAAGGATAAGGGAAAAATCGTTAGCACTGTCATTACTTGAAGAAGCCATTTAGTCAGGAGAAGTAAGTTATATTGTTTCCAAGCAGATGACTTGTCCTGTAGAAATCCTACTGGATGTGTTTGGGCAGAGTATCCATCAGTCCTGTGCTTCCCAGGATTCCAAGATGGCTGCAAGGTGAATGACTCAGGGCAAAGGCAGATACCAGAATGGAAACAGAGATGCCAAACCTTTCTCCTGCTTTCAGTAAATATATGGCTCCAAGGAAGGAGTTGGTGCTTTTTAGAGAAAAATTAAACAGTTTCTAAGTATCTGTTGCAGTCTCCTGGTTCATTGGAAACTTGAGGTCACTCTGTGTTACTAGTGTCACTTGAGTATCTCTCAACCTCAAGTTTCACATTGGTCTCATCTCTCCATAAAACATAAAGCACAGGAGAAGTACCCAATTGAACTTAAGGATTCTTTGATTCCTTCTTGTGAAGTTAATGCCCTCTGCACCCTTCAGAGACTGAACAGACTGGAGAAGGCTTAGTAACAAGGAGCCTAGAAAGAGAATGGAAGCTTTATACAAGCTAACATAGGTCCCACAGAGAGAAGATGGTGATACTGTGTCATTTTATTTCTTATTCATCCAACCTTTGCAACAAACCTTCCCTTTAATAATCAGAGTTTTAGAAAAGACTTATGAATCTTTCAAAAAATAACATTGAACTTAGTTCACTTAATTCTAGTCTATATATATTTCAGAGTCTACAAATGATAGTTTCTGCAAAGTCAAAATCTATTCTATGCAACTGCCAGTAATGGATTAGGAAAAAAATTTCCTAAGTTTAGGTATGGTGGTTAAATCATTTTGTTCCAGCTCACTGCTTAAGATGATTATGCCTCTGGCAAAAATTTTGATCCTGAAAAGATATAGATTGAATCCCTTAGTGCCAGAGAATTAGAGTCTTGCTATTTTCCGCTATTCTCCTTGCTTCACTTTTCATTCTGTTCCTTCAAACCCACACCCTAAGTGACTGAATGAATCAACCAGTGCCAATGTCATTGGTTTAAATATGCCCAGAAACCTCCCCGAAGTGCTTGGAGAACCACTCAGGCAAAGTAATGATAGAAGACATTATTAGTGACTCGTGAGTGCTGTAGACAAAAGGTGAAGCAGTGACTTGGGGCTGGGAAACAGAAAGCCAGAAGTGCTGCTATGACAGTGTCTCCTCAGAATCAGCTCCCTAAGCCATGCCACTTCCAAGACACAAACACACTACTCATCTAGAGGTATACCTTGCCATTCAGAGAGCCCAAAACATGTGCATGCACATGTGTGAGTGTGTATGTGTGTGTGTGTGTGTGTGTGTGTCCTGTTTAATCACAAAGCAAAAACAATTGCACTGTCTTCAAATATATGATAGGAATCCTTTTTATTTCCTTCTCCCTCCAGCCAGTTGTTTGCGAATTTCACCTATGGACAGATCAGTCTTTGGAAAATGAATACTGGGCTCTGGTGCTCTCCTAAAATTTTGTGAATCCTTCACCTAATAAATGGGAGGTGAAACTCTTACCTACTGCCCAAGTCCCTTGGCAGATTATTAGCACTATTGCTTCTGATGGATCTTTTTAAGTGCTCCTCTTGGGAAAGATATTTGAAAGTCACATTTAAATAAGGATTCAACAATTACTGAACATTAATTCTCTTTAGTCTCAAATGCTGTTTCTGGCAAAGGTTATGAAGGTATTTTAATGGGAGAAATACATGAGTATTTAGTTTCTCTTGATTCCCTATATGCATCAAGAGGATTTTGCTAATTTTTCTTGTGACCTTCTCTAATGATAAAATGAATTTTCATTCACATCTGAAATGTAAAGAATAAAGAAAATGAGAAAAGAACCAGAGTTCCTGAAGACTAATTCTATCCCCTCCCCCTGCCCAATACAAATTTCTTCAAAGTGGAATCTTAATCAAAGCTTTCATGGGATTTGCAATTAATGTTTCAGCAAGATTTTTTCTCTCCTCTGTCCTTTCTCTATTTGCTGCATGAAAATAAAATGAAATTCTATTTCTCATATAGAATCATAAAGCCAAAAAAGAATCCAATTCACTAAAAAGAAAATGTAAGAAATTTACCCAAAGATACATACATCTTGTTAGCAGCAAAATCAGGAATTGAGAGCAGGTCTCCTCATAGCTACTGTGGTCACTTAACTGTATTTCCTGTTAGTGATTTAAAAATTCTCAGGTAGATATACTGTTTTATCTCTTTTTCTCTTCTTTCTTTCCTTTTTTTGTTCCAGTCCTGGGGCTTGAACTCAAGGCCTTGGCACTGTCCCTAAGCCTCTTTGTTCTCAAGGCTAGTGTTCTACCATTTGAGCTACATTGCCATTTCTGGCTTTTTCTGAATAGTTTATTGGAGATTAGAGTCTCACAGAATTTCCAGCTTGGGCTGTTGTGAGCCACCAGTACCTAACTAATATACTTTTCTTATAAGTTTTTTGAATTGCATAGATTCATATTGCAAATGGAATAATGACAGAATCTCAATTTCATTTAAGATTTCTAATATGCCCATTAAAAACTATTTATGGAAACAAAACAAAAGGAAACATGAGATCAAGAAGAAAATAAACTTGAAAAATTTTAAACTTTACAAAACTTTTAAGTGAAGATATATTTTCAGAGGAACTCAAATACCAAGTAAGTGCAAAGTAAGAAACAATAAAAACACAAAGCAATGCTAACAGTAACTTCTGTTTCTACCATCAGGAAGGAAAGAATGCAATAAAGGAAGAAACTCCAATACTGGTAGATTGAATGGGAAATGAAGAATCCCTGGATGGCAAATAGTTCACCTGCTAAATAGACAAGGTGGAATATAATTCACATATTAAATGAACACAAAGTATCTGTCAGCAAACATTGATTTTACACTTAAGCACCAAAGGGGACATTGGTCACAAAGTAAAGGTAGGTAAGTAAGGACAACAATGGAAAAACACACAGCTGAGCAAGCTGGCTAGAGAATTTTATTTAAGGGAAAAGCAGATAAATTAACAATTAAAGGCTGTTTCACCCTTCCACATATACATGTAAGTTATATTACCTTCATTGAAAGTTCATGAATGTCCATGAGAACCTTTACTTTTTCCCTTGTGCAAGCCATGCTTGTGGAGACTACACGGGGCATTACAGCAGTCACAACACAGCTGGGACTTTGAAGACACTCATCCACTGGGGAAAGGGCTTTGAAATACCAGAAGTCTTGGCTCAGCAAGTGCATCATCCAGTTCTCCATGCAGAAAGAAAACCTGGCGTGCTGAGCTGCACACTGCCCAGCCAGAGCTTAGCATTTTTGTCACATGTACCCACAGCAGTTAAGAGCCAAGTAAACCACAATGTGTTTTCAAGTATTGAATATTGTCACTTGCACTTAAAATTAGTAGGGCTATTATATACAACAGGTATTTTGAAAGATTCATACAGCATTTTGTAATTATCTACAATACTTTTAAATTAGGACAAAATTTTCACCTTTCTTCTGAAAGATAAACAGATCTCCTTCAGAGTCATCTAATGAGTAACTTAATGAAAGATTCATTAATGGCCATCAGCAAATATCCATAGAGAAAAATATATATGATTAAAAAGAGATAAAATTTAAAGTTTTCCAGAGGCATTAGTCTAAATGTTTAGGATGAATGCTAATCATATCATAGGAATTAACCAGAAAGTAGTCCTGGTTAAAAGCTGACAGTGTAAGTTCTATTTATGCTTATGCCAACTTCTGTCTGGAACCACAGTTAAAAGGATACTAGTACAACAGTAACATCTGCCTGCTATGGAAGGAACAGGGAAGAAACCACTGTAATACCAGATATTATAGAATAAAAACTTTGTAACCAGCACTCTACGGCTCATAATTCTGTGTTAGTCAGCTTTTTGATGTTGTAACATGCATACAGAGAAACAATTTGCTTTGATTCACAGTTGTAGAAGTTTTAGTCTAGAATCAATTGACTTTCATTGACATTGATGTCTCATATAATGATGACAGCTCCAGGTAGAGAAATCAGTCACCTAGTGTATAGATGAGACACACACAGAGAGAGAGAGAGAGAGAGAGAGAGAGAGAGAGAGAGAGAGAGAAGAAGGTCCCACTATCCTCTTCCTGGTCACATTTGAAGTGATTTAAAGACTTCTTTCTCACTAAGGCCCACCCCATAATGGTGTAAAATGGGTGTTCAACCTTAGATATTTGGAACTTTACAGGACATTTATTATGTGATTTTTTATGTTTCTTTTGTATGTTCTTCCCTCTATGGTATAACCCCCTGTTGTCATTGTATTTAATTCAAGTGTCTTGCATCTTGTATAAACATTTTTCAGATTTGAGGAGGGGAAGGGAAATAACAAAATGCTGAAACAAAGATACAGGTTGACCCATTGTAACAATGAGACATACAGGACACTATGTTAAAACCCAACTTTACAATTTGGGGGGAGGGAATTGGGGATGTGGGGAGGGAAGGGAGATGGTAGAAAAAAAGGAGGGTGTAACAATGCTCCACAGGAAATATACTCATTACCTTCCTCATGTAATGGTAACCCCTCTGTACAGTATCTTTACAATAAACAATAAAAAAATTAAAGGAAATGGTAGGTGTTTTACTAGGTGAGAAAAAAAGATCCAAATTATGATACTCCTTATGTTCACTTTGTGATCTCCATTGAAGGAAGATATGAAGCATTTCCTGAAAAAGCTGGGAAGATGACTTGGCCTACCAAGACCAGCCATTGGACAAAAAATTTAAGAAGCACAAAAACAGTGAAGTGCAGTTCCTTTGGAATTTCTTATTATGTGTAGGGCAGGTTGGATACTCTCTTGTGAAGAAACAGCACTGCAGAGGGGATGTGCAGTTGTTCTGGACATGATGGGATACTGACTGATTTTTATGGTGGTAGCTGACTTTAGTACCGTGGCTCCACACATACGTAGTTTCATAACCTTATATAAATATATATATATATATATATATATGAGTAATTTACTACTCACATCTTCACTCTCTTTGTTTTTTTTAAATAAACTTTCATATGAAAGTGGAAAGAAAAACAGTTACACCTTGTGTTTGGCTTCACGGTGCATCCGTGCAATTGTGCTTATGAATGTCATTGGCCAGGTATGACGCTCAGACAGCATCATAGCCAATCCACACTCCAGTTTGGAGGAGAAATAAGGTTGACAGTTGGGGAAAGAAGCAAAACAATCAATAGGAAGCATGATCAAAATGAAGTAGTAGTTTTGTGAATTCTTTTGTGCCAGAGAAGCAGCTTCTACTTGAAGATGTAGATTCAAAAGTCAGAAATCGTAGCACCAAAGTAACACTGACTGCATGAGGCAGTGAGAGAGAAAACAAAACTGTAAGGATGATGGGAAAACACTGAAGGCCTTCAGAAACAGTATGCCAAGAAACTGGTTGCTAAGTCCACTATGGACAAAAACCTGATGTGCTGGAAGTCCTTAGCCAGTGTATTAGCTGAGAACAAGAATTCAGAATCTCAAAGCTTAAGAACCCTCCACTGTGTTCCTAAAGCTCTTTTTATGATGCTTGACACATAGCAATTATTCGTCCAAATGATCACCATCCTTAATAAATGACAAATTTTTCTATAGGAATTAAGGGTTTGCCTTCTGTAACGCTCAATCCCCAGCACCTCAACTAACATTTGACATAGAATACAACATAAAAAAGATTTATTTAAAAATATATAAATAATCCAGATATCCCTCAATGAATGACTGGATCGAGAAATGTGGTTTATATACACAGTGGCCTTTTACTCAGCCATTAGAAAGGATTTTTACATCATTCGCAAGAAATGGTTGTATCAGGAAAAAAATTATGCTAAGTGAAGTCATGTCCAGAGAGACAAAAGATGCATTTTTTGTCTCATAGGTGGAAGCTAGAATGAATTATAAATGTACAAGTAAATATACAGGATTGTATGCAAGTATACACAAATGCATTAACCAACATACAATATTTGCACAGGAGAATTCAAATGGTGTAATTCCTTAGAAAAAAGTCCAATCAAATGAATGCCAGGAAACTGGCACTTGAAAGGTGTGAGTGGAGGTCCAAAGGAAGTGTGTAGAGGGATGAAGAGAGAAGGAGGAAGAATACAATTACAATAGTCAATGTATAGCCAATGAAATTAAGAAAATTAAGGGGTGGGGTTGGACTAGGAGAGATGGGGAGGATGGTAAAAGAAATGACATCAATCAAGGTTCATTGTCCTTAGAAACTGATTTGTTGAATGATAACTCCTTTGTATAACTACTTAAAGACAATGAAAATACTAAGAAATAAATAAAAGCTGAATATATGTGACTTTCTATGTATAAATATGTCATATATACATATGTATATATATGTACATATATATATATATATACATATATATATGTCACAGGGAAAGATATGCTAACTAGAAGAAACCACACAGTAGTGGTATTTAGGAGATAGCCTGTTTCAATTCTGCTTCTTGCAGAAACCAGCTACAAGACCTTGGAAAATCATTTAATATTTCTGATACTCAATATTTTTATTAGTAAAATAAGCCTTTTTCCAAGATTTACCACCAAATTCTATTACTATCAAAATAAAAGGGGAAGTTTTTTTATAAGCTAAGTACCAGTTTTTACTGAATTTAACCCATTCAAAAATGCTATATGTGAAAATATCTATAAGTTGGAGATTTAAAAACTCATCCTAGTAGCATTTTACAGTTAAAAATGAACTCAAATACCACTATAGTGATAAAATTGAAAAAAGTGAGAAATACTCTAATCGCTCAATGTAACAATATACTGTTATTACTGTTTTGTGTAAAAGCAGTGAAGCTGTCATTATTTTATTACTGTGGAATTTTTGATGATGCTATTGAACTTGAACAACTGATTATGCCTCTAGTTGAGGTTCTCTGTGAGACTTTCTGGTGAGGCCCCTGCTAAAGGAAGGGAAAACTGTCAGTATCCTGAATGTCTTTATCATTCCAAAAATTAGGGAGTTTTATAAAGATTCAAAATGAATGAATCATGTAAGAGCATATTTATTTGTTTAATTATCTGTGTAAGCCATAGCATAATGAAAACATTGTAATTGTACCACTTTTCAAAGAAACACGAAGGAGAAAATTGCAAGCATCATGGATGGGGAATTAGGCACACAAAGACTAATAGCTACAATAATGTTATTCAGAGCTATGCTGGTAATTTGACCCTTAGGGGGTAAATTTGGGGGAAAATATGTGTAAGGTTCAACCATGTGATTCTCACTTAATGGGTGTTGACCTGCAGAAGCCACACACACACCCCACATTGAAGATTCAGTAATAATTATTTCTTTCAGTTATTCTCCTGGTGACTCCTCTAGTATCTCTAATTGCCATGTTCTCAAAAAACAGCATTTTTTCTTGGTATGGAACCTTTGCAACGACTAAAATGGTAATCCTGTGTACAGGATTAAAAATTAGAAATATCTTTTTGCTTTCAGCATTTTAATACCCAAGGCTGATTCTAACAAGGGAAATAAAATAATAAAATGAGTAAATGAAGTTCCATTTTAAGATCAAGAAATGTCAGCTGGTGAAGTCTCTTTATCAAATGTTTTATATGGGGACTTTTTGCCAATATGCTAAAAAAATGGCAGCCTTATTATGCAAATCTCTGTTTGGGTTGGAGACTACCCTTTTGTTGCTATGTATTCTTTGCTCTTCTTCTTCTTCTTCTTTTTTGGGGGGGTCAGTCGTGGAGCCTCAACTCGGAGCCTGGGTGCTGTCCCTCAGCTCTTCAGCTCAAGACTAGCACTCTGCCACTTGAGCCACAGCGCCACTTCTGGCTTTTTCTGCTTATGTGGCACTGAGGAGTCGAACCTAGGGCCTCATGCATGCAAGGCAAGTACTCTACCACTGAGCCACCTTTGCAGCCCTTCTTTGCTCTTCTTATCCTCTGTGTTACCCCTAAATACTCACCCTTACGATTTACATCTTCCAAACTCAGCTGTTATCTGACTCCAGCTGGGATAGTTTAGTGGAACGCACTATGACTGATTAAGATATTTGGCCTTGTTTCTCCATTACTACTAGCCTTGCATCTCCTGGGCTGTAGCTTCTGAAGTTATAACAATCCTTCATGACTCCAGCTACTGGGTTTTAATAGCTCTCCAACAGCCTTTGTTTTTATTCTAACCCAGTTAAACTCATTGCACTTAACTATTGCTGGCCTTTGGAAACGTAGATACCCCATTTATCCTCTGAACTATCCGTAGCACTGAAATGGTACTTGCTAGAAATTTCTTCATTCAAACCACATTGAACAATGTGTGTCTTTTTCCAAGACAATCACTATAAAATAAGTCTTATTGTGTCATATACACTGAGTTGTAGTTAACAATGTACAACTTAACATGATAAGCTACAATTTATAGGTCAACTATTACAATTAGTTATCTCTACCTGCTTCTATGAGAAATAGACCTATCCATCCAAGCTGAAAGGATTGATTCAGAGACAAGAAGTGCAGCAAAATCAAGACCTTAGTGGTCTTTCAAGACAGTATCTATCTGATGGACAGGCACACTTTCAGTTATTACAACAAATACTTTTATAGCTAATGTATGAGGGTTCCTTCCCAATTTCCTCATTGGTTTTAGGTGCTATGTTCTCTATAGGCTTGGGTGAATACCATAGTGCTCTGCTCAAAGAAATAAATGATTAGATTAATTGGACAAACCAGTATAGAGCTGAGTCAATTTAGGACAACTCCAAAAGACCTTCTCAACTCCTCTACTCACCAAAAGATTGCCTGATAACTGATTAGGTACTTCATTAAGGACCATCTTCTCTTTCTATCCAATCTTACAGATAGATCTCTCAGGAGCAAGCCTTGACAATTCTTCTGTTTACAATGTCTGTGAGACTGTTTCTAGGAAACCCAAGGTAAGTCTGTAACTAGGGTCCACCTAGATGTGAATTAGTAGAAGAATAGAGTTTGAGCCTCCAGATGAGTAAATACTTAGACCACAACTATTACAATCAAGTTCTCCTATGGTCTCTCAAAATATTACCAGTAACAAGTAGCACAATTCTGAGAATAAAAAATATAATTTCTTTCTTTTATTATGCCCAAAGAAATGGTGTTGTGTTCCATCAGGAATTGGATGGGTATATATTTGAATTATACTAACTGATTTGGAGGTGTTATTTCCCCAAAACTTCTCTTTCATTGTCTGGTCTTTATTTCCCTTCTTTCTGGGAGAGGGGGGAAACTATTTTTCTTGCTGCAATGGAATTTATCCATGAAACCAAATTAGAGCATGTTCCTACCAGAAGTAGCTAGCTTGTTATGCATTCCAAGGTGAGCACAGTCAATCTTTAGAGAGCACTAGTCAAAAATAATTACTGTAGCAAAAAAAGATTCAGAAACAGATTTAAACTCTGATTGGCAAAAGCAAGAATAATTATAAGGATGAGTGGGGGGAAAAGAGGTCAGCCATAAGCAAAGAGAATTCTGGACATCTACCACAAAAACCTCGGGCTTTAGATGTGGCAATAATTACTTCCAAAGTTAATTTTCTTTTTATCATCAACATCCTTGGTGATTCCTGGGGCAAGAATCATTAGTGTACCAATTACTGCTCTCTCACAGAACCCAAGGAGAATACAAGACAGAGTTACCAGAACTGTGTCCTCTATACAAGCTACTCTAATCAATTAGAATGCCTTCGTGGGGTAAGATGAGAAATGCAGACAGTAGAGTGAGTGAGACACATTTCCTTTAAATCTGTGTCAATGAAATCAGAGTCAAGGAAAAAAGACCAGCATAATATGTAAATAAGACAACTGGATATGTGAAACTACATTTAAATAGATTAAACCACTGACAATGATCAATACTAATTTTCTTCATAAGATCAAATTCCCTCAGCTCTTAGTATCTTCTTCCCACAATAAATAGTATGGAATAGAATTAAAACACAGAAAAATATGACCATAATTAATAATTAAAATACTTCTAAATAACTAACCAATTTTCTTCTGAAATATATGTTTGACTATCATAGCTAAAAGGTTTACAATTAGTTTCTGTTCCAGTGCTTGGAGTTAACAATAGAAAAATGTGAATTTCTTTACAATAATGATAGTCTTGCTGTGACTACTTAATATAAACCAAAGATAAAAATTGCTCAATAATACAACGTGCTTATTTACCTCCCATTTTCCTAGGCAGACTCTAGCTAAATTTCAAAAAAAAGTAATTTAGGGCTATTGTTTCATAGAAATGTTCTTTTAATGAAAAACAAGCCTATTTTAACTAATGCCCATTTTAAACGTATTTAGAATTAAAAATCCTCTCTGAATTTAGGCTAATAAATTTAGGCTGAGCTTAAGTACTTGTAGTCCAAATAGAATTTTTACTAAAAGATATGTTTCTCAGCAGGCTGTATTTAGTGGGACTGACCCTACAAGCAATGGAGATTCAGAAACATTAATGGAGTTACTCACAAAGCAAGCTTAATGAACTGTAGCTAACTGTAATAACTATTTTGCAAGGTGGTTTCTGGCCAATTTAACCACATCCGTGTAGGTAATCCTTTTAGGCAGAGGTGACCTTGAAGACTTCATTCAATTTAGAAATACTTAATAATCTTACAGGTTTTGAATTTCACAGTTCTCATTCTTAAGAACACAATAGTTCTTAGAGTTGTTGTGGCAATTAAGTGACCTAATATGTAGGAAGTGTCACAATGGATAATTAGTGATGACTTAACAAAGTATAACTACTATTTCTCAGACACCTGCCTGTATATAAGGGGTATCTCTCCAATTTCAGATCAAAGAGTTGGTATGCTTTATTGCTGTATGTCAGTTGGAATTAATTTTCTGCCCCACATCTTAATAAGGTATGGGAGATTTGTATTCTGTTTTTTCAGAAGGTCACTGACAGATCTAAAATGCACTTCCTTCATATAGGCCCATTTTGTCATTAATGAGGAGTGAGGGAAAGAGATCTGAATTCTAAGATGACTCCAGCGTTTCTACCCCAATGTATATGTATTCTCTTAACTCCTTCCCCATAAGTGTGAGATAGGCCTGGAGAATGAGAAGATAGCCTCTCCCTTGATTAAGAGTTATATGGCAAGCTGATGAGACTGTCACTCCTATGAGACTTACAGAAGCATTTAGTAGAGAAGACCACATGTCCAAGAACTCTAAGTAGCCTCTAGTAGCTGAGGCCCTCTGTTCGCTAACCAAAGGCAATTGAATTCTGACAATAATAGCATGGCTACTGAAGAGAAGCTCAGAGTCCAGTAAAGAATGCAAAATGATGCTCAGCCAACATTTCAATACAAACTTTGTAAGACCCTGAGCAGAGGACTCAGTTGGTACTCCCATTCATAAACCACGAGACAATATATGAGTATTGCTTTAAGTTATCTAGTTCGTATTAACTTGCTACATAGCAGTATAAAACTAATATAGCAAAGGGAAGAATGGTGGAGAGGAAAAATTATTGGGATCTTGAATCATGCTAATGACTATACTGTATATAAAATACCTGGACTTTCTCATAGCTCTACTATACAGGCTCTAATAGCAAAGAAGAAGGTAGTATTGCACAGTGGACTGGAATCAAAATGTAGAGTTTGAATTCTATTCTGCCAGGATTCAAATAAAAAAAAACTAGCTTCTCTGTAAACATAATACTTCTTTGAATTGTAATTAAATGACCTAATATATAGGAGGTGTCAAGATAAACAATCAATAACCAATTAGTATCACTTCATATCATTCCTCCAGATGTTGTTTTTATTCATTTTCATATGGTCATAATAGTAGCCAGATGGCTTTATCTGGCTCAAATTTCAAATCTTCATTCTATTCTTGATTTCCACATAAAGCATCTTCTCCCAAGAATATTTGCAAATGTCTCCTAATGCCTCAATGCACAGTAAGATATGTACCTAAAACCAAACAGAATGCCTGAGATGATAATACAGAGTTTTCTGATTAAATCAGTTGTGATTTCTTTGAAATTAGAATGAGGTCATTTCAATACTATTCAAAACATGCACCTGCGGATAGAAATATAATGATGGCTCAAATAAAATCAAGCCACTTGTTATAGGTTGTCTCCCAATAGATACGTATGCACTCCAATCTCCAACACCCGTGACTGTGATTGTATTGTGAGATAAGACTTTTGCATATGCAATCAAGTTAGGATTGGATCACTAGAATAGACATAATTCAATGTGGCTTGGGTCCTCATAAGAAAAGGGAAATTTGGATAGAGACACATCAAGAAAGTAGTGAAGTGAGGACAGAGGCAAAGATTGGAATGATATAACTATAAGCAAAAGGATACCAAGGATTTCTGGCAAACAGAGGGTAGAAAATGACAAAGAATTATTCTTGCTTTCAAGTTTTAGAAGAATCATGGCCCTTTTCATACCTTAATTTCAAACTTCTCGTCTCCAGAATTCAATAAATTACTGCATATTAAACCCTTCAATTTGTGGTACTTTGTTAGGGTAACCCTAAGAAACTAATACATCACTGCTGGTGAGGTTATAAAAAAACAATCTAATGCTAGGAAGACCAACAAATATGTACCTTATAATCTTCTAAAGAGAAAATGAAGAACCCTAGAAAACTCAATCACTCAGTAATACTATAGATTGTACGGCCCTATGGATATTTATAAACTCTATTTACTATTTCATAGTGATATCTCTTAAGCTCAAGGTCACTGAAAGCACAATGAGAAGTGAAAAATTTGGCTTCTATTCTTCGCTATGTAGTCCTTCAAGAAAATGCAAAAAGAGATTCCAAAGAAATAGATATGAAAGATGTGACATAGAGTGAAAACAGCTTTGTGCTCAATCAAGCAACTACAGAGAAAAAAGTTATTTTGGGAAACAATTCCTGTATTGCTGTGGTTTCAGCATGCAGTAAATGCAACCAATATACTTGAGAAACCTCAATAGTCACTACGCATATAAATCCCAGTTCAAATCCCTTTCAATACAGAATATTCATATGTGTATGTTGTATTGAAGAAAAAGAAGGGAAAATGTTCTCTCTACCATGAATATTTACTTTGTACATGACTCATCCTTTGATGAGATCACAAGACGAGGAGGCAGATATTTGTCTGCTCTATAAATTAATTTAAAAAATTAATATCAGAAAGTTACAGGAGGTTACAGTTTGCTATTTTAAGATGATTATTGTCTTTAAACTTATCAGATCCCAATCAACAAAGCCAGGAGATTTTATATTATTTGGGGAAAAAAATCTTTCTTTGCAAAAGGGATTAAGAAGTATGAGATGAGGAGATTAGTTTGGATTACCTTGGATTATCTCGGTGAGCCACAAATGAAAAATAAGTGCCTTTGCAAAGGAGTCTGGGGAAGATTACACCACATGAAGAGGTGGAGAATGAAGCTAGAGGAAGTAACAGGACAGGTGGTGCAACCAAACCTAAAAATGACAGCAGCCACAGGAAGTTGGAATACAAAGACCATATTCTCATTGACAGCCTCCCATTGTTGTACAGCCCTGCCAATACCTTGTTTTGACCCAGTAAAACTGGCATAGGATTGAAGAGCTCCAGAGCTATGAGGAAATCTGTTTATTGCTTGAAGTCACACAGTTCCTGGAACTTTGCTGCAAAAGTAATAGGAAGCATAGAGTACTGGTACTTTACTAGTGCTTTGCTATGTGTTAGGTCTTGTTAAAAATTATTATTTACTGGGCACCAGAGGCTCACACCTGTGAACTACTCAGGAGGGTGATAGCTGAGGATAATGGTTCAAAGCTAGCCTCAGACAGGAAGGTCTATGAGACTCTTTATCTCTAATTAACCACTAAAAAAGCTGGTAGTAGAGCTGTGGTTCAAAGTGGTAGAGTGGTAGAGTGCTAGCTCAAGGATAGTGCCCAGGCCCTGAGTTCAAACACCACAACTGACCAAAAGAAAAAATTCATTATGCAACAAACCTAAAAAGAAGGTAACTCTTCAAATCCTATTTTATAAAAAGAAAAATATAGATACAAAAGATTGAGTGATTTACTTATAGCAAGTCAAAGCCTATGCTTTTATCTGATAACTCACAGCACTTTTCCCCACATCTCTAGTCGTTTGGCACAAGGCTCACTTGTGCTCAAAGTCTAGAATACTACCACTTGCCTCCTATGGGAGGAGGCAGGAGAATATCCCCAAAATAAAAAAGGAAGTATTTTTCTGCCAAGAGGGTTCCAAGTTACTTGGGCCACATTCATATTTCCTCATGTAGTCTTGTCCTGAAATAAAATTTAGGACTCACTGGAGACCTGGATGAAGAAATAGAAATGACAGGTTAGCTAGGTCACCTGGCCTGTGATATTCTGACTCAAGTACTTTATTTCAGAGCAGGTCAGTCTACAAGATCTGAGTGCTCTTTAAACACTATGGATTTCTTCTAAAAAAAGATATCCTAATTCATTGACATCCATTTTCTGATGGCTGTTGCTCTCATTAAAAGTGCTGGACCACAGCTAAAGCAATCTTTAAATACATTACCAGTCATATTAGAAGAATAATTTCAGTCATTCTCTTACATTTCCTTAACCTTTCCTAGACCAACCAAAAGCACTTTGATTTTTCAGAGGTAAAAGAGAAGGCTACAATACACCCAAGAGCTGAATTTCCAATTTTCTAATTCTGTACCTCTAACACTGCTTTCCATGACTTTCCCATTCCATAAATAAAACAACTCTCTCATCCTTCATAATTCCACATCATAGCTTCCCTAGGAATCTTTTCCTTGTTTTTTTTTACTACACAAATAATGATAATGTTTATAGAATAAGATTTTGCTAGGTGTCAAACACTGTGCTTTATAGGAAAGTAACTAGATTCGTAAAAACAGAAGATATAATAGAGATATAAGTAGATAAGATTTCAATCTTCACAAGCACCCTATGAAACAGGCAATATTCTAATTGTCTGAATTCACATATCTAAAAATTAAAATTAAATTTTAAAGGAACTAGGGAGTTTTCCCAGGTCATATCATCAGCCAGTCAGGGTTCAAACCTAAATCTGAAATTATATACCTCATGAAAGGATCTGTCACATCTGTCCCAGAGGACCATACAGAAGCAGGCAGGCACAGGAGAAAGATTATTACAAGGTTTATTGGAGGAACCATATTTTCTCCCGGAGAGAGAGCACATGGTGGCTTCCACTATCTAGGTAGCAGCAGGGTCTGAGGGTAGGGTGTGAGGTAGATGGGAGTTCAGGTGGGTCTGGGTGGAGAGAGGGAGGGGCCAGCAGGTCTCAGTGGAGCTGAGGACCAAAGGTGGGCATAATGCTTACACCCCAATGGTACAACCACCTCATGTAGTTCCCCAAACATTCACTTCTATAATTACTTACTGAGGACAATATTACATTCCAGCTTAGCATACATTCCTGGTCTTTGTTTGGTAACTCTGTTGAGCATGTCTTGTTTACCCCAAATACCTTGTTTACTGTAAATACCTAGATCCCAGGAACTCTGCTTTATATCTCTTTGAATTTTCAGCACTCAGCATGGTGACTTCCTGAATACAAACTTTGGTCTTCATCCAAATTTAACATTATGACAACATTTATCTTGAAAGAAATGCAATATAGTTGATTGCATGTTACACTTGACTGTATCATTTGTAAGTACAGTGTTTTACTCACTTATAGTGTCATTAGTGAAGTCTTCAAACACTGAGAAAGATTACAATCATTTATTTTATGTTCAATATGATTCATCAAACAAACACATTTACACTTAAAATATTCTTTTGAGCACTAATAAATGCAAAGATAAGTCAAAGGCAGGTTTTGGTCTTAAAGGAATTCAATTCAGTGAGAAAGATACTGTATGTAGATAAATGACTAAACAGGAAAGCAAGTGAAGATCAGTTATGTCAAGAACAGTTACTCCTACTTGTGTGCAGAGAATATATGGAACTTGAACAAAAGAAACTGGGCACTGCATTCAGTTAGAAAAAATAAAACATGAATGACAGAAAAAGGAGATTTTATTCAGAGAGATGTTATCCACAGAGTGAAGGAGGTATAGATTAGATAGGAAATGTAGTTAAAGAGTAAATCATTGTGTGTGTGTGTGTGCGCGCACACGCACGTGCTCGCACACCAGTGCACTCATACACAAACGCCACTACTCAGTCTTGAACACAGGCACTTATATATTTCCATAGCTTTTTCCCTCAAAATGGGTACTCTACCATTTGATCCACATCTCTACTTCTAGCTTTGTGCTGGTTATTTGGAGAAAAGAGTCTCATAAATGTTTCTGCCCAGGCCTACTTTAAACTGTATTACTCAGATCTCAGCCTCTGGAGTAGCCAAGATTATAGACATGAGCCACAGATGTCTATATAAATCATATCTTAGTGGCCTCAATAACAGGCTAAGTTCTCTACACTTGCCTTAAATGTCTAAGAAGAAATGTCATAAGAATACATGATTTCCAGAAATTAATAGCAATATCAAAAACAGATTAAAAGTATAAGGACTAAATGATAGAGTTAACTAACAGATGGATAGATGCAATTGTTTCAAATATGGTAGATGCTATTAACATTTTGCTATGTCTGTGTCTCCAATAAACTATACATGTTACTACCTAAATTCCAAGTAGGACTAACCAAAGATTGGCCCTAGAATGCTGTATTATCTTTTAGAGAAAAAGTTGTAATAGATGCCTCCTAATCAGTTCTGGAACCAACCAGTCATCCTCATGGACATTGAATTCAATCCTAGCATAATCTATATGTTTACCACCATAATTCAGTCCTTGTACATGTATTCTAGAATTTGTCACAGCCTTTCTTTCCTTTAGAATTATATGTTTATGTGGTGATCATTAAATTGTCACTTCCCACAAGACAAGAAACATGGCATGAAGGACACTTGCCTACAATCAGGAGTTAATAAATGTTTAAATTAAACCAGAAATCATTTGTAAACTTTTACTGATGCATTTGGTGTTTTAAACATCCAGTTGATTTGTTGAATAAGTGTTTGTTACCTACCACATGAAGACACAACACAAGGCAGGAACACAGAAATGAAAAATACGATGTGAAGACCTTGACAATGAAGAGTAAACAATCCGTTCCTTATAACACAGTCTTAAAATGTGGTAAGAGTGACAGTCACCATTAAGAAGCCCTCTCACTTTATCCAGGAGCATTTTAAAACTTCTCCAAAACAGAAATATGTAAGGGTAAAAATAAACAACACTACAAGACAAAGACATCAGAACCACTGTGTTATCCTGTGATTTATGCTGCCAAATACTCTTTAATTTCAAGTTAAACACAGTTCCTTCTTGGGTTCATGTAGGAGTTACACAATTGCTCTTGAAGGACAGTACTGTTGAAAACAGATTTCTCACTTTTTATTATGTATTCATTGGTCTTTGGGGACAGACATACATCTGGATTTCAGGCCTCTGTTCCTGGATCCTCATGAGTATCTCAAAATGAACATGTGCAGAACCAACTCACTTTCTCAGAACGACTCCCTCCTTCTTTCATCCATTTCATTGGATGATAGCACCATCATCAACCCATTCATTCAGATTACAAACTTTGCCTCTTCCCATTCCTCATTGGATGATAGCACCATCATCAACCCATTCATTCAGATTACAAACTTTGCCTCTTCCCATTCCTTTACCACCCATATGAAATCTGCCACCAAATCTTATTTATTTAATAATTTGCTTATAAATTATGTCTTCAGTTCTTATCCCTCCTCCTACTGTCCATATTACTCCACTAACCTCTCTGGTATTTAAGTCAGATAATCACATCCTACTGAATGGGTAGATGGAGTGAAAATGTTTAGAACATTAATTAAGTTAGGTCTCAAGGCCCCTGGAAAGCATCTTGCAGGGAAGGCATTGCTACTTTCAACAAGGATAAAATAACCATCAAGTAGATCAAATGTTTAGCATTGCTTCTCTCAGCAGCCAAATTTTATCCCAAGATGACTGAGACAGAACTACTTGCTGTTTTCTATAGAAGCTCTTTGTTGCCATTGACTTAAAATTCTTTCTCTTTGACAATTTTTGATGGAGATTAAGCAAAATTACTCACCTACTACTCATCATTAGTATTACTAAATACCAGATGAGGTCTCAAAGTTTACCTTTTCCTCAAAAGACTTTTCAGTTTCTATAATCATTCTTGAATCGTTACTGAAAAGGTGACAGCAGGGTGTTACAGTCACGTAAGGTAATGAACACGTTTCTTTTTAAACACTGTTACCCCATCTCTCATTTTCTCTGCTTACCCTTCCTTACACCTCCCCCCACTCTGCCAAGTTGTAAGGTTCATATCCACCATAGTGTCAAGTGAGTGTCATTGTTACATTAGTTCATCCTTTGTCCTGCTGTTTCTGTAATTCTTTTTCCCTTCCACTAATAGAATAATATTATATACAAGACATAAGGTACAGAAAATTTTATTTTCATTCTTCAGATGCCTTTTTTAAGTGACTTAATGTAGGATTAATGCAATAAAGCGAGGCTGGAAATAAGGAAGAGAAGATCTCTCATTTTCAAACATTATACTGATATGCCATGCCACTTCAATAACTGTACATGACATATGAATTTTCTCAAGCTTAATAAATTGTTTTCAGCAAAACTTCTTAACTACTTTTAAACTCATTGGACCAAAGCCCATAAAATCCATAGAGGTTAGTAAAAATCTTTGCCAAGAGAGATGAAAAAAGAGACAAATAGAAAACAGAGAGAAATAAGAAATTGCTTTATGATTAATTTTTATAAAAATGCATCCATTTCCTAGAAAATTTTGATAAAGATGTTCCTCTACTTGTCTTTGGTCTGTATTTCTTCAATCAAGTATTTGACATTTCTGTTTCCTTTTAACTCTCAACCAGCATTTCAAAAGAAATCAATATGACTTAGTAATAATTCATAATCTTCTCTGTGATATCTTTGTTGGGCAGCTGGAACAGTCATATCTTGCCAGCTGGATTTTTAGAAAAAAATATGTAACAACAAAACAGGAATCACAAATCACAGTAAAGAGTTTCCAGAGGGCTGCGTGTTCTGCTGAGCAATCCACTGTGTGAGCCAAGCATGCTCAGAAACTTGGATAAATCAGATTATCTCTGGAAGAAGCAACTCAAACCTTGTCTAATACTTTGGTTCTAAAGAATTATACTTTCATTGATCTAGGTCTATCGAGTCCACTCTGTGGTCTATGCCCCTTGGAAAACCAGAGAAAACTTTCAGTCCATATACATTCCAAGAAAGTATGGAGTATAAATAGAGTAAGACATTATTTAGAAGTGTACATACATGTGATAAGTTTTCTGTCCTGGCTAGGGGATCATGTTTGGTTACTGAACTAAACAAGAATCTACGTGTTATTCTGAGGGTATTTTGTAGATGTGGTAATTATCTACGATCAGTTGATATATTTTTTTTTTTTGGTCAGTTGTGGGGCTTGAACTCTGGGACTGGGCACTGTCCCTCAGCTCTTCAGCTCAAGGAGAGCGCTCTACCACTTGAGCCACAGCGCCACTTCCGGTTTTTCTAGTGCTTTATTGGAGATAAGAGTCTCACAGACTTTCCTGCCCAGGCTGGCTTTGAACCATGATCCTCAGATCTCAACCTCCTGAGTAGCTAGGATTACAGGGGTGAGTCATCAGTTGATTTTAACTAGGAGAGTATCCTCCATAGAATGGGTGGTTCTTATACAATCAGATGAGAAGACTTAAGAGCAAAATTGCAACTTCCCCTGGGGAGAAGAAACTCTGTCTCAGGACTGCAACATCAGCTCCTACTCAGGAGTTTCTAGCCTGCCACCCTGCCCTATACATTTTGAACTTTCCAGTCCCCCCAACTTTGTAAGCCATGCGTGGCATAAACATTATTTCAGAGGCTAGGGCCACATCTTAGCGGTAGAGTGCTTGTCTACCTAGAATGTTCAAGAGTCTTGGTTCTGATCTTGACAATGAATTAATTAACTAATTAATGCCATGGAAGTTTCCATATAGAAATCTATCCAATCCAATTCTTCAACGTGTGCAAAGGCCACTTGGGTATAGATACATTGCCTAAAAACATATATCTCTTAAAAATATTTATTATTGGGTATTTTTGTAATCAATCAATAAAAAAATAACATAAAGCTAATACCAAGTAACCTATACAAAATTTTTGTTGTTAAAACTAAGATGATATGGGGGAAATTTCAAAGTGTAAAACAACCACTGAGTTTGGAAATAAATTTCACCCATCCTGTAGAGTTATAGAACAGACTGTAAACATAACTCATAACAAGTAATGAAATGAGAAACCTTAAAGGTCAAGTACACAATCATATTTAGCAATCAGGCAACTGGCAGGGTAAGGATTATACAATGGGCCTATATACCCAAAGTCCTTTTGTCCTTCCACAACCCTTGTATCATAGTATTTAGGTTTCCTGTACCCTGCAGAGGCTCAATGAGGCATCAACTAACTTCCACAGTTAACAATATAAAACCCACCATATCTTTTTTTTTCTTCTTTTTTTTAATTGTGAAAATACTGTAGCGGGGGTTTCCATTTCATGGGCAGGATGATGCGTACATTTCTTATCAAGCATTGCAGCCTCCTCCTTTGTTTACCCTTCACATCCCTTCCCAGCCTCCCCCCCCCCCCCCCCCCCCCCCCCCCCCCCCCCCCCCCCCCCCCCACCGCACCAACATTGTAAAGCTCAAAATCCACCATATCTTATGGAAATCCTATGTAACATGCACTCTTTATAGATTACACCAAGTACTTCTCAAAATCCTAAAAGGCAGGAAATACTTGTAATTAGCATGTTTTAGACACAGTTCTTTGAGAGCTGGTTCTTTGAAAAGTAGTTGCCCAAAACTGAGTGAAATAATTAATGCAGATACTCCAAAGAGAATCTGATGAAAACCACTTATTTAATGAATGGGAAAATGGAGGGCAAAACAAAATAAATAATTTGGTCCATATAGCTTAGAAGTCAGGACCAGATTCTAATTCTATTGCCTATTAGTCTAAGATACCATATTTTTAATATTTCTGATCCTACAAAAGGCATAAGAGTTACAAATTCAGAGCAAGGCTTGAAATAGTAAAAAAGAAAATTCTGAGAATTGTAAACTACTCATAATCCTAGAATTAGCAAATCTTTTAGCCACTGGAACTCCTGAGTTTTTAAATATTTTGAAAAATATTTAAATATGTAACTTGGATAGAGTTAATTCAGGAACCAACTACTCAAATGTGTATAAAAGGTAAATAAACTTTAGCTCTTGGTAGTAGAGAAAGGAGTTAAAAACAACCTCTATTCCCAAACTCTGATTTGTGTTCTGTAGAGATCATCTTTGAACATGTAGAAATGTGAACCTAGGAAATGACACCACCCCAACCAAATGTATTAAGCCATTGCTCTTGAAATCCTCTGGTACAAATGGTATAAACCCTCAGGTATAAATGGTATAAATCCTCTGGTATAAAAGCTTATCTACAGCTTCAAGCCAGTATTTTCAAAATGCCTTTATCTGTTAAGTAAATTCCAATCTCTGTGCTCTTCTTTGGATTTTTCAATACCTCTAATACAACCAGAGTTTTCCAAAATTTTTCTCACTCCAATGTCTCCTTCTTATTGTCCAAGGTCATCAAAATATATTCTTAGGAAATGGTTTCTCTGATCATATTTCCCAAATTAGTTCTTCACATGTGTTATTCTCTATTGCAAATACACTTGGGCCCTTCAAAGTCCTTATCTCAATATATATTTTATGTTTTGTTTTTATATTTCTATTTGTTGGTAGAATGTTAATTCATTAAGGTTAGGAATCACTTCAGAATCCAGGAAAATATCTGGCATATTTCTGGTATTCAATAATATGGATAAAAAGTTCTAGTTCAAACATATTAATATGCAAGTAATAAACATTACTTGTTTATGTTTGCTGTGTAATCTTGGAAGCCAAGTATATAATTGAAATTTTCTTTCCTTTTATTCAATATAGAGAGTTATATAAGTTTTAGTGATTTCATCTAGAATTATTCTAGAAGAAATTGGGCTCAGTTTGTGATTGAAATTGTGATTGAGAGTTGTGATTCATAAAAATATTAACAGTTAAATTCTACAAGCTAACGAATATGTGTTTATGCTTATTACAATAACTTACGTAAATTATTTACTCTCATGACTTCTGTTTCTTCACTCATTAAATAGAGATCATAATAGTGCTTTCCTGATTAAAAGACATTTTCAGGATTAAATGAGATGATATAAAAAATTTAGCATTCTGTCTCACTCTGTAAAAATTAAAAAAAACTAGTAGCTATTTCTCTATATAGAAATTTAGTCATAAGGAATAGGAAAAATCACATTATCTGATTCCCACTTTTCAGAATGCCTATTGTAAATTTTAATTCTTTCTAACCTCTGAAACCTTACATGTGGTATTAGAGGTTCTTACTCAGTACTTCTGAAATGACTATGAGACATGTTCCTTAAAACTGTGATTTTCAAGTAGCAAATGCAAATTTTCATCCTAAAACTAATTTGCTCACACACACGACCTTAGAATGGACTCAATGGTACCAGAGAGTAAAAATGTTAGTGTCCTTTCCCATAATCTCTGATTTCTCTGTTTCTCAAGAGTAAAATTGTGATATAATTTGTTTCTCCTGGGGCTAGGAAGGTGGCTCAGTGGTAGAGCGCTTGCCTTGCATGCCTGAAGCCCTGGGTTCGATTCCTCAGCACCACGTAAGCAAAAAGAAAAAAGCCGGAAGTGGTGCTGTGGCTCAAGTGGTAGGGCACTAGCCTTGAGCTGAAGAGCTGAGGGACAACGCCCAGGCCCAGAGTTTAGGACCCATGACCGGACCCAAAAAAAAACCCAAAACAAAACAATTTGTTTCTCCTATTTTAAGCCTTTTCCCCTTTGACAGTGAAATGCTTCTTAAGATAATGCAATTTTCTACCAGGGCTTCAAGAGTGATCAAAACCTATAGACCAGTTAATTATATGTCTTTGTAACCCAACATTAAACTATTCACCATTCTTCCAAATGTCTTTAACTCATTTCCATCAATGAACCCCATCAACAGGGTTCCTAAAGTCCTCCCTGCTCAGCATGAAGGAGCCATATTTGTCAAGAACTAGTGTTCTACTTATATATCACATTAGCAATTCTTTTTAAATAATTCTTCCATTTGCAAGTGGAAAGACTTGTAAGCAGACATTTCTTCCCATACATATTTAAATTGAAAAATCATAAATGAGGATAATGTTGCTTTTCTATATCTAAATAATAGAGGTTGAAAATACTATTGTCACTAAAGACAACATTTTGGATAGAAAATTCAGTTTAGGGAGTGATATGACATATGTACATATAAAAGAGTTAGATGAAAATGTTCCCTATTAACACTAAAAAAAAAGTCTTAGAAAACTATATTCAAATTGATACCATATTGTTATTTATAATGTTGCCACAGGGTCTCTTCTTCTCTGACTTGTTTAGTAGAAGCATATCAAGCTACTGTCTAAGTTATCTTAATACCAACGATGAAAAATCAGGAAGTTTTTGCCAACACTCTGTGTCTACATATGGAATTTTTTTTAAAGTCTCAACACCTGTCTCATGCTCTGCTTTGCCCCGAGTTTAACTTGAAGTGAGAAATGGGTATTTTCATAATAGAACAAAACATGGTTTTTGAAGGGCTAAAAAAATTATTTACAGAAAGAAGAATTTATGTATTGTAGATTGTGAAACTTTGGACCAGCAGGTTTTGGAAACTTGCTATCAAAGAATAAATGGAACTTGACTGTCTTGAGAACAAATGACTAAAGCTCAACAGAGTTTGTACCCTAAAGGAAAAAACGGGAGTAGTAGGAAGAATTGGTTTCTTTTTTTGTTTGTTACTAGTCTTGAGCAAATATGTATTTGAGCCTGTGAAATGACCAGTTAAGACTAAAGGTAATTTTTCTCTTTCCAGTTCCCCCATCCTGGTGTTTTATTTTGCTGAACTTTGATTTGGGATTTATAAGGAATTACACTATTTGAGATCTCCCTTGAATCTGCCATATCGCAGTTAATACATTTGTATACATTTGGATACCACTCAATATATTCACGTAAGAGTTTTGTAAACAAAATCTAGCTTTGTATCTCTGGGCTTGACTTATTTCATTTTACATATTTTTCCCCAGGTCTTTCCATTTCTTTTCGAATGGTACAATGTCATTCTTTCTAGTGGATAAGTAAAATTCCATTGTGTATATAAAACACATTTTCTCAGTCCATTCATCCACTGAGTGGCATTTGGGCTGACTCTGTATCTTCACTATGGTGAACAGGGCTGCAATAAACACGGTTGTTATTGCAAATAAGGGAAACCATGGGACCTATGTTTCTTTGGGCCTGGCTTACTTCACTTAATATAATTTTTTCCAAGTCTTTCCATTTCCTAACAAATGGGGCAATGTCATTCTTTCTCATGGAGGCATAGAATTCCATTGTGTATATATTCCATATTTTCTTGATCCATTCATCTGCTGAGGGGCATCTGGGTTGGTTCCATATCTTAGTTTTAGGGAATAATGCTGCAATAAACAGTTGTGCTGGTAGCTTTAGGACAAGCAGAAAAGGTCAAAAGCTATGTTCATATGACCATATAAGATGATGCTAAGTGAAATGAATCCCAATATAGGGACACAAGAGGTTTTATCTTTGTTGCTGTTCTTTTTAATGTACTTATAATGTACTATGTGATTTTTTTGTTTCTTTTGTGTGTTCTTCCCCTATGGTATAACCCCTGTTTTCACTGTATTTGATTCCAGCATCTTGTATCTACATTTTTCTAATTTGGGAAGGGGAAGGGAAATTACAAAATGCTGAAACAAGGACACAGGCTGACCCATTGCTAACAATGAGATGTACAAGACAATATGTTGAAAACAAACTTTACAACTTGGGGGCGGAAGGGAGGAATTGGGGAGGTGGGAAGAGAAAGGGGGTAGGGGAAAAATATAGGAGGGGGTAACAATGCTGGGTAGGAAATGTACTCATTACCTTACGCATGTATTCATGTACTGTAACCCCTCTGTACAGTTTCTTTACAATTAAAAATATATATTAAAAATGGTTGTATGGGTGGATTTACTGTATCCTGAAAAGTAAACCCTCAAAATCCAACAACCTAATTAATATGGGCTAATGAGCTAACAAGAATCTTCTTAAGAAAATAAAAATAGCCAATAAATCAATGTGAATCAAAACAGCCTTGAAATTCCACCTTACCCTAGTTAGAATGACCAGTATCAAGAAAACAAACAATAACAGATGCTGGCATGGATGAGGTCAAAGAGAAGGCTAATACATTACTGGTGAGAATGTAAAGTTGTTCAATCACAATGGAAAACGGTGTGGAGATTCCTCAAAATTTAAATATATAACTCCTGTATGATCCTGCAGTGCCACTCCTAGGTAACTGCACTTATCTATGAAAAATCGTTGAGTTACCTCTGGTTATAACTGAGACCAAAAACTTATAATTGTCAAGTACAAATCATAGCTTACAAATTTACTGGTGATTAGTCACAATACTGCAAAAAAGATGTAGGTTCATACTCAGGATAATATTTTCAGTCAAAATATTGTATAACTTATGTCCAAATATCGCATGTCCTATGCAACTCATAAAATAGTTTCTTGAAAGTGTGTTAAACAACTCTGAAACTGGATGGGTAATTCCAGTTATTCAGGAGATAGAGATGGGAGGATTGAAGTTCAAGACAGCCCAAGCAGAAAGTTGAATAGCCCTCTCTCTCAATCAGTAAGCTGCATGTAGTGGCATATCACTGTGGATTAAGATCTAGACTAGCCTCAAGGAAAAATATGAGACATTCAAAAAGAACTAAAGCACAAACTAAATTTGGAGATGTAGCTCAAGTAGTAGAATGTCTATCAAGTGCATAGCAAAAAAGAAAAAAAACTAATAACACTGATTCCCAACAATCAGTGTAAGACATTGTAGCAACAAAATATTTTTATGTACTGAATTCTATTCTTGTAGTGAATCTGTCTTACTTGGAGAGAACTATTATGGGTAAAATTATTATGAACAAAATTGAATGGCCAAAAAATATTAGCTATTTTCACTAAGCATAGGTAAATATAGTCATAATCTAAGACCAAATGCATTATCCATATGGACCACTAATTCAGATAAGTAACTAATAATTCTAATTATTTTTTTAAACTAAAGACAGAAGGGAAAGAAATTACAGCCTCTTATTTTGATAAAAACTTTTGATAAAAACTTATGTTGAAAAGACTTATAAATTACAAGTATAAATTGCAAGAATGGCATTTCCTTTTTCTGAACATTTAATATTGTGATAGACCATTCAGTAGAAATAGTACTTCTTTCTTATAAATGGCTTTTTAAATTTACATTTATATTGTGTCTTTAACCTTGATTTAGCTTTAGCTTAAGGTAGTATTTGAAACTGAAAAGGGTAATGTTGGCTGGTTTATCCCTGTAAGCTTCACTATTGTAAAGTAATACCAGTTTTAAACCAAGTATAACAATCAAAATTTAGAAAGAGTAAAAGAGTGTTGCTGAAATTTATATTTTTAAACATCTAAATCTTAATGAGTACTCTTCTCTCAAGTATGAAAATAAATTGTGTATCAGTACAGAAATTACCTATGAAAATTAAAATGCTATTAAAATATTATATTTAATGTACAATATGTGATATTTTATACTTTAACATATAGCTACATAATATGTATGGATATATTAGTTATCAATGTATAATATAAAAATACTTGCAAGATTTCTTTCTAGAATAGTTTTGGCTACTCTAGAATATCAAAATGTTATTGTCAACAAAAAAATAGTATCATTCAAATGGTCTTCAGGCTGAGGGACCTTTAAACAAGTACTAGTCAGAGGTGAGCAATGATTCTCCAGCTGCAGAAGAGCTCAACATGGGCAAATTTAGTGGGATGAGATGGAATAATTACCTCATGAAAGTGTTTCTTTTCTTATGAATTTCTCCCAACCAAGAGACTCCAATATGCTGTGAGAGAATATCAAGGGAACTCTTACCAGTTATCAGTTATCAAGGGAAATCTTTTCCTTCCCCGTCTGCAAAGGTGTATATGCTCCTCCCCTTATCTCATGGCAAACTATAAAGGTTCAAATTTTGCCAAAAAGCAATAAGCCCAAAAGCACCACAAAAGTAAATGGTTGTCACTATTCTGGTAAACCAAACTGCCTGGATGAGTGTGTCACCAGAGAGAAGTGAAACCACATACTAGAAAACTTGAAATTCTCCCAGACATACTGACAAACACAATCTCACAAAAGATAGGAAGCATAGAATCATTTGGGGTACAATTGTTCCACAAAACAACTTGCTGTCTTTTCTTGACAATATAATGAGAAGTTAATGATGTCCAGTAAAATGAATATTAGAGGTAAGCCCCTACATACAAATCACCAGGGAAAGTCTTTTTTGCCAGAGATTTATAGCTAACTCTTCCCAGTTTATAATTTACAAAGTATTCCTCACCACCACCACCCTCACTTCAGATGAAAGTCCCTCAAAAAGTGTAGAACATGGAAAGAATAATGGATTGAAAAAGGAAATTTAGATTCTAACATGGGGGAATTTACACAAAGTTCAACATCTGTGTTTCAACTGTTTGTTTTTATTTTTATGTTTGGCAGTCCCGAGGCCTGAACTCTGGGCTTGGATGCTGTCCCTCAGCTCTTCAGCTCAAGGCCAGCACTCTACCACTAGAGCCACAACACCACTTCTGATCTTTTCTGCTAATGTGGTGCTGAGGAATCGAACCCAGGGCCTGATTGCATGCAAGGCAAGCACTCTACCACTGAGCCATCTTCCCTCAACTGTTTTTTCTTTTTAATTATTTTAATTGGCAGAGGACTATAGGTGTATGCCACAAGTTGGCATTTGAAAAAAATGATTTGTATACACTCTAGGTTTTATGGGCAATCATCTTTAGGGATTCTTAATGATCTTCATTTAATGTTTTCATAGTTTGCAGCTCACAACCCCATACCTCCATCTCCTAATTAGTGGTATTACAAGCAGGTACCATAACACTAGCATATTTCTGTTTTGCATAGCTCTTAATAATGTGAAAAATGAATTGCAGAATGATATTTGTAAATATACATATATATGTGTGTATATGTATGTATATATGTATTTCTTCAATAATTACTATGCAAATGTAAGTAAGTACATTGAACTGTGAGACTCTGAGAATGTGCTAAAACCTGGGGGGCATTTTAGGCAGGTTTGAGATCACATCCGAGGAATTGAAAAGAAATGCATACAACAAAAGTCATAGTACATACACACCCACATCTCCTCTATTTTTATATTTTACAGAAAGATCATTTTGTACCTGGACATATAGATTTTTTTTTATCAAACCTAGCTTTTTTCCCCCAGCCTACTATGGTTTCAAGTCCTGCCTATTAATTTGTCTATGTGATCAGTTGAAGAGGTGTTATGTACTAATCTACAAACAGATGTTTTGAAGTAATTTGAAAATTTAATCATTACTGATTATATTGCTCCTCGAAATAAACTGAAGTTCAAATTCAAGAATAAAATCATTCAGAATGCATTCTAGTTAAAAGTCAAGATACTAAGAAGAAAGAAAATGGGAAGCAAAAAAAATGGATATGATGTTTCAGTTTCATGTCTTTTTGAAATCTTTCTCTAGAGAGGAAAAGGTGAAGCTAGGCGCTGATGGCTCACACCTATAATCCTAGCTACATAGGAGGCTGAGATCTAAGGATCACAGTTCAAAGTCAGCCCAGGCAGGAAAGTCTGTGAGACTCTTATCTCCAATTAACCACCAGAAAACTGGAAGTAGCCCTGTGGTACAAGTGGTAGAGCGCTAGCCTTGAGCTGAAGAGCTGAGGGACAGTACCCAGACCCTGGTTCAAGCCTCATGATTGACAAAAAGGAAAAAAAAAAGAGGAAAAGGTGATACATAAACTATTGGTGGGTATATTAAGCAATAAATTGAATTGTTTATACATTAACAGTGCTAAATTGCACTTGAGCTTTGGCAATGTTTCAAGCTTGTTTATTGTGATATTGCCAATTTCTATAATCTATACTATTTATTGACAAGGATTTTATTCTTCTTTATGCCTGAATAATATTCAATCTTCTATATAATATGTTTTTTTTTGTTTTGCTTTTTGGGTTTTATTTTTGTCTGTTGTGGGGCTTGAACTCTGGGTCTGGGCACTGTCCCTCAGCTCTTCAGCTCAAGGCTACTGCTCTACCACTTGAGCCACAGTGCCACTTCTGGTTTTCTGGTAGTTTATTGGAGATAAGAGTCTTATGGACTTTGCTGACCGGGCTGGCTTTGAACTGCAATTCTCAGATCTCAGCCTCTTGATTTGCTAGGATTACAGGCATGAGCCACCAGCATCTAGCATAATATCTGTTTTATATGCATCTGTTTTATATATATAATACAGATGTATATATACATATATAAGTATATATATTATATATGTTATACAATATATTATATATACATCTGTATTATATATATATCTTTTTTATTTATCCAATCATCTGTTGATTCCATGCCATGGATTAAATCATTTATATTTAATTCAAAGCAAAAGGAACATACCTAAAGTGCACCTTATTTTATATACCTGAATCTATTAAAATTACCAAAATTGTTTTACATAAACTAAAAATATGAAGTTACAAAAATGGATTCTCATACACATTGCTCGCACCGTCCCAATGCTACTCTTTATCAAGTAGGACTTCCTCTGTTTGCATTTGTTCATTCAAAATGAAAAAACCATCTTGACAACTTGGTTTGACCCCAAAATAAAAAGGTTTTACATTCATCACTTAATCTACATCTTAATTAAACCATTATATGCTATTTCAGCACATACAGAAATTAGCTATGTCTTTTCTATCTCCTTTATATTCAACAGTTCTAATCTCAATTTTTTTTAACAATTTCTTTTTAAAATAAAACCTTAATGAATGGCCAATAAAAGCCAAAGTCTGGAATGTGTAGATTAACTTTCTTTCATAAATTTTTCTTAGAGTTTTCTTTGCTTCTAATTTATACAGTTATTTGTACAAAGATTAATTTTTCTCCTCCCAAAGGAGATTTTAAAAATGAACCGTCAGTGATTTTTTAAGCTAAAACATTTTTATAATTTCTTAGTTCCTAGAAGATAGAGTAACCAATGCCTCCATTCCATAGGATATAAGTAGATGAAGAAACCTTGATGCTCAATGAAGAATTAGAAGTTTGTAACATGGATGATTACAGATAAAGAAGGAAATAATATTTTTACTCTCTAGCTTTGGATGGACCCGATTTCCATTTCCAGAACAATGCATCTTTGCAGAATCCTTCCTTGATCTCTCCATCTTGAATTAGTTACTTTTCTCAAGCATACCAATTGTATGTATGTAATTGTAGGTCCACACTAGGATAATTTACATAGTCATTGAAAAATTACTTTTGTCTATCTCTTCTTCAAAACTAAGAACGGGCATTGCTTCTGCATTCTTTTCCATGTCTCAAATCCTCACATATGAGAATTTTGCTAGGACTAAATCCATATCGATGATATGTTTAGGTCACTATTGTAAGCCTTTCATAATCATTACATTTTCAAATCTTTATGATATCTGCTTTATTATCTCACTTTATAGGAAACCCAAGTACAAACTAAGTAAATTTACAGATAAAGTCTGACACAGTAAGTATGTCTAGTGACTATGAAAAATGATGCTAAACTGAAGAGAAGAATGAAAGCTGATAAACAACCCCAGGGAATTTAAAATTCTGAGACACAAAGGGCCATATGGAAGGAAAAGTAATCCTTGATTTTTCATCACCTATGTTTCATATCAAACTAGTTGGGTGTCTTGGTACTGAGACTCAAACTCAGGGCATCACAACTTTTCTTGGCTATTAGCTGACAGCTAGTTTCCTGCCATTTGACTCATACTTCTACACCTGAACCCTACTAACCAGTCAAGAAGAAAAACACAGTCAATGATGATAAACAAAAAGAAGGACGATTACAAAGAAGACAGGTATTTCATGTCTATGACTTGATTTGAAAGCAGGAGTTGATTAACTAGACTTGCTGGAAATTGGCATTCGACACAAAAAAAAAACAAATGGTTTTATAGACTATCTTTGAGAAAAGTTGAACACAAGTCAAAAATAGTTGAATCTCTGGACAACTAAAAAATATTTAGTACATCTTACTTTCTCATAATGATTGTGGAGTTTTTTTTCTGGTTTAGAAATAGCAACAAAGATGTATTGGTCAAGAATGCTTAGCTACAGCTGAAAACATGAGTAATAGAATGGAGAACTCCATTATTTGTCAGATTTGAGAGAAATTCATAATACATGCATATTTGAACATTTCAGGCACTAATAGACTGAGTGTTAAGGATGTGCCCTGAAAGGGAGCAAAAAGGAATAATTTGGAGTCCTCTCCCAAAGCAAGTTGCATCTTTCCTGTGACACCACACAAGTAGCACTTACAACTGTACATAAAACACTTTTGCAGGCAGATCTCTTTCTAAGGAAATGAAAAGACATGCTTGATCTGTAGGGAGATAAAACTTCCTAGGGTGAGGCCTCAGACAATTGATTTTAAAGGTTCATTCCTTTTCAGTGGTGGTATTTTGTTTTAAGAAGGCACATGAAAAACTGATTTCTCTCCCCCTTTCACCCCCTGGCCAACTTCAAACCTTATTTTAATTCCCATATGTCCTTAATAGGGTTCTTAGGAAAGAGATTCCCTTATTTGCATGAAAGTCAGCTATAAAAAGCAGTTCAAACTTGTGAAGAATAGAATTCTTGGATCACTAACACACAAAATAACCATAGTGGAGATGGTTGGAATCATCTGAGCTTAGTGAGAAGAAGCAGAAGTACTAAATCTAGAACACACTTGGTTTAGTTGATAACCTCTTCAAGGCCTGTGGTAATAAATGAAAACAACAGGGTGACTATTTTACTTATATGGCATCTCTCCACTCAACGTCCCACCTAACACTGTTATTTTCCACTTCACTGCCACCTCTCATTACACTGAGGAAATAAGAAACATCAGAGAATGCTACTTGAGGAGCCACAATAACCCATCTTCCCAGATGGTCTAACAAAAGGAGTGTTCTGATTTCTGAGGATGGAAATACTTTGTGTTCTGGTCCCAACCTCATTTCATTCTGCACAATTCTGTACCAATAATGTTCTCATCCCTCTATTCATCACCTTCTCTCTCCCTAAAGACTCTCCTATGCCTATGAGAGCTGGTGTACTATACTCTGATGACCATGGAATAGGAAGTAGAATGCTAAAACTGAAATTTACCCTCATGCCCCCAAGTAGCTACAGTGGGTCCATTGCTAACCTCTTTTTTAGGTCATTGTCATCTGTGAAATAGAGGGTTCTTGTGAAAACGGAGAATTTTTTCAAAGGAGACTATAAAACACTTAAGGGGCTGGGAAGGTGGCTCAGTGGTAGAGCACTTGCCTTGCATGCATGAGGCCCTTGGTTCGATTCCTCAGCATCACATAAGAAAAAAGCCGTAAGTGGAGTTGTGGCTCAATTGGTAGAGCACTAGCCTTGAGCTAAAGAGCTAAGGGACAGTGCCCAGGCCCAGAGTTCAGGCCCCACAACCGGACCCAAAATCAAAAACAAAAAACACTTAAGACAAGTTCTGATACATGTTAATTAACTTTTTATTTACATAGCAATATACCTCCGTAAGTCCCCTTTTGTCCCAGTGTACTTAATTGTACATCCTTGCTTCATAGACCCTGTTTCTAGTAAAATTTTTAGTACAGCCTTTTTACTTCCTCACCTCTCAGTCTTCCGCTAAAGCCAAATAATTTCTCCATTAATGTCATCAAGGACTTCCTATTGCCAAAGTGAAGGAAATCTGTTCCAGAAAAGCAGAACCCAGAGTCAGGAATAAAGCATAACCACTTAAAATTGAATGTCTTGGAGAAACAAGCTGGATTACCTAAGGTATGACCATTTTAAACTTTGTAAATTTTATCTTGCTATGTTGAATAATAATATTATAATCAGAATCCCCTCAGATCACATGATAGAAATTCACTTTAAGAGTTGGGTCCCTTGGGCTGGGAAGGTGGCTCAGTGGCAAGAACACTTGCCTTGCATGCATGAGGCCACATAAGCACAAAGAAAAAAGCTGGAAGTGGTGCTGTAGCTCAAGTGGTAGAGTGCTAGCCTTGAGCTGAAGAGCTGAGGGACAGTGCCCAGGCCCAAAGTTCAGGCCCCACGAATAGACCAAAAAAAATAAATAAAAGAGTTGGGTCCCAATGCTACTACACCCTTGGTGGGAGGATAAGTTTGTTCAACCACTCTGGAATGCAGTACGGAGGTTCCTCAAAAGACTAAACATACAGCTCCCCATGACCCAGCAATTCCACTCCTGAGCATTTACCCAAATGACCACAAACAAGGCCATATGAAAGTTATCAGCACAACCATGTTCATTGCAACATTATTTACCATAGCTAAAATGTGGAAACAACTCAGATGCCCCTCAGTAGATGAATGGGTCAAGAAGATGTGCTATATATATACAATGGAGTTCTATGCATCTATCAGAAAGAATGGCATTGCCCCATTCATAAGGAAATGGAAAGATCCGTAAAAAAAATTATATTAAGTGAAGCAAGCCAGGTCCAAAGCCATGCTTCCCTCATTTGTAATAGCTAGAATATGTCTGTGACATACTTAGCAGGGGATCACAATAGCCCAATTGCTAAGTATATAAGACCATATATAATGAAGCATATCAAACTGAACACAAAGAATTGAAAAAAAAAGCACTTCTTATTATGTCCTGTATGCAGTTATTTCTCTCTGTTTTTCTTTCTGTTTTAGTTTTCTGTGCCCTTTTTATTGTATATAAGCTTATCTGATCTGTAGATGGGAAAGGGAATCACAGAAGCAGCAGGACAAAGGATAAATTAATGCAACAATGACACTCACTAGACACTATGTCGGAAATGAACTTTACGACTAAAGGGGGGAAGTGAGTGGGGAGTGGTAAGTGGGAGAAAACGAGGGAGGGGTAACTGATTAAAAAGAAATGTATTTCTTACTTTGCTTAACTGTTATCCCTCTACTTATCATCTTTGCAAAAAATTTAAAAAGTAATGAAAAAAAAAAGAGTGTGTCCTACATTCACTGGAACAATGGATTTCATGCACCAGCACAAGGCTTACTACTGTCCTGTGACATATAGCCACAAACCCACTAGGAAGGTTGTCATACACAGTCAACCTATAGCCTTTCACCATCTCTCTCTACTTTCCCACCTCTTTCCACTCTCACTGTATCACCCACTAATACTTACATTCACTCTGCATGTCTGTGTTGATGTTGCTTGCACCAGATTCTGATTCTTGGGGCAAATTTTTCATCCAAATTGTGCTTTTCTTGAGGGTCAAAGGAAACTGATTTAAATAAAGTTCTGCTGAAGTAAAGACCACCTGCGTGTGTGCTTTATTGAGGCAGTGCTATTTTAAGACTGTAGGAAGTGAGAATGTATACTTTTTCTTGAAGCAGTGGGATGGGGAAATGAACCAAGCAAGGTATAGTCTTAGTGAATTCTGGTTCTGGATTTTTCCATAGGAATCTCTAGTACATAAACTTGTCCTTTCCTGAGGTAAGCACAGAAATTGGTACCACCCATTTCAGTGGCCACTGACTTTGGTCACTCAGAAAGACCACCTCTTGAAAGCTGAGAATAATTCTGTGAGTGTGTGTGTGTGTGTGTGTGTGAGCGTGACTGCACACACGTGTGTGTGTATGCTCTATCTGTGCAGGACAAGAAGGGCTGATATAGTATCATCTGTAAGCCATTAGCAGTCCAGACTGCAATTGGCATAGAGGGTACCAGCCTATCAAAGGATCTGGGAGAGTTGCTAACAGCATCTATCACAGGAACAACAGAAATAACTATGCCAAGAATATTTTGGAAAGCCACAGAACATTTGCTCTATTATTCACACTGCCACTCACTTAACGTCTCCAGTCTCTCATGGGTCACGAGGGCCTGTGACATCCAGCTTTACATCAATGAACTCCTTCTGTTGCTGCTGCACATCACCGCTCTTACAGGCCACCACCGCCACCACCCAGGCTATTCCAGGCAGATGCTGCACACTTCTGCCACACCGTAAGTACTCTATGCTGGATTGAAATCTATTTTTATAATAACTTTGGGCCTCTGTCTATGAGTCCCTCTTACATATACTCTTAGAGCTGGTCACTATTACAGTCATCTTTTAATTTTTTTTGTTCTTTATTTTCTTTAAGCAATAAGATCCTTATTTCTACATTTCCTACTTTCAGTAAAGATTTATCATCATTTTATTTTGACTATATGATAGGTTGAAAATTGACCAGAATAGTGTTTTCTCGGTGAGTTTTCTTGTTTTGACTTTATATTAGGCAGTAAATTATAATTTCAGTCTATTGAATTTTCTGATTTTCAATGTTCATCTCTTCTATAGGGCATAGGAATATCAAGGGAACTGGCAGAGCTCTTACACTGCTTGATAGATCATGGATCTCTTGAAAATTCAGGCTATGTGACCAAACACAATTGATCAATGGAACTCTTTATCCCCTAGCAAATTCTTCTGAAGATTCACAGCTCTCTATAGTTTACAAATTTTGGACTTTTTAAAAAAATAAGCAGGTATACAAACACCTTCTGTTCCTTAAACAGGAACAAATTACTAAGACAAAACCTTTAGTAAATAAAAGTACAAAACTCATCTGCATACTAGGAGATGTTATCGATCTCCAGATATAAACTACAATTATGCCTCCACTCTGAATTAGACCAACTCTTAACTAACAAAGGACATTAGCTAGCAAACTGTGGAGATTTGTGATACTACATGTACTTGCAGCAGAATATTGTGATCTTGAAGTCTCTTGAAGAAATAATCTCGCAGTAGGATCAAAGAGTATTCTTTGTAGTATGAAAATGGATATCAGTTTCTTCACATTTTCTTTTAAATCTCAGAGGGTTATCCAAAATTAGTGTCATTGTTCAGTCATATGCTAATGCTCCGCATAATTACTTAGCCCAATTTGTACATGAATGACACGAATAATAGATCTTCTGAGTAAAAGTTAAAGTTAATATGAATTTGAATATATGAGAATAAAATTAAGTCTAGTAACTTTTATTACATAACATTTTTCATCCCAACACTTTGCAGTCTTTGGCAATTATTTAATAACAATTGATAAGAAAGAGCAGAATACTTGAATGCAAGATTTGTTTTCTGAAGAGACTGTTATCTCTTTTAAGAGGTAGTGACCTATAAAGACAATTATTTTACATTTTGTAACATCTGTATCACAAATATTAATTTGTGGATTTCTCTAAATAAAATATATAATCTGCTTATATATTTTATTTAGAGAAATCCACAAATTAATATTTGTTGCTATTAAGATGTGATTATCACTAAATCATAACTTTAAAGATTTAATGAATAGCTTCAATTTTACAGAATAGATGAGTTAATATCTATAGTTAAATTATAAAAAAAATGTTAAGCACACTTCCTTAGTTACTGACAAACTTTTACAAATTGAGCTTTATTTTTATAATTAATTGACCATATGCAGCCTAAAAATTTATTTAGCTCAATCTTTAAAAAATTTCAAACTAGCCGGGCACCGATGGCTCACGCCTGTAATCCTAGCTATCAGGAGGCTGAAATCTGAGGATCATGGTTCAAAGCCAAACAGGACAGTCCGTGAGACTCTTATTTCCAATAAACTACTATGGCTCTGTGGCTCAAATGGTTGAGCACTCGCCTTGAGCTGAAGAGCTGAGAGACAACGCCCAAGCCCAGAGTTCAAGCCCCACAACCAACCAAAAAAAAGATATCAAACTATATTAGTCTAGCTACAGTATATGAAAAAAATGATTATATAAAAGACAGAATGATTGAATTTCAGTGAATTTACTGATTTTGAGTTAATTTGAAAGGGTTTTACTTAAGGTCTGGGTGAAGTCCATGACGAGCAGGGTAAAGACAGAATTTTCCCCTAAAGTGAAAGGTTATTCTCATTGCCAGCTATCAAAAGGAGTAGCTACTTCTGGACTAGATTATCAAACAGGAATTTGAACTAACGATGGAGAGGAGACTTAATCACAGGTCATGGACCCACAAAAGACACGGATGCCAAAAGCCTTGTAGCAGAGTCACCTTTTCTTGGCCACACAGGCACACTTTGGAAGTGAATGTTTTTAGCAGTTTCTGCTCTTTGCTAGCAGTAGACAGGAATAAGATCAAGGAAAACAGGGCAATGTCTTGGCTTCTGAAGCAGCCAATTGTGACGGAGCAGTAAAATGTAGCCACAACTGACTTTAGTTCTTGTGGAAGGTACATCACTAACACAAGCACACTCTGCAAAACAGAGCTCAAATTTCACAAGCATCTACAAATATAGCAAACTACCAGCAAGAAATAAAATCACAGAATCATAGAATCTGAACTCTTACTCTGAAATCATGTGAGAAAATCCCTTTTAGGGTAAACTCACAAAAAATAAACAGAACAATATTTTTGTGAAAGTACCTCCTGGCAAGGGAGGACAGAACATGTAATTGTGTGTTGTTATGGTTTGAATAATTGAAGAAGGGTAACATTTGTAGACAGAGGCCACTAGAAATAAAATCAGATGGGATACATGGACCAAACAAGATATATATACTTCAGATCTTGTTGATTCCTTTTGTCACAATCACAGTGAAAATTTTCGTAAAAAAATTTCTAAGGAGTAGAAAGATGTGCAATTAATTCTGACATTCTCAACTGGAGAATGTCAGAGCTAAGCTTCCAGAAAAATCAATAGAATCAAAATTCAACCATAGGAAAAAGTGGGCATGATTATGAAATTACTTTAATTGTCAAGATTTACCAGTTAGATGTATCAGAGCACTAATCTCCAGCTGGAAAAGTTTCGGTAACTCAGTTCAAATGCACTTTTCTACTTTTAGAACTGAAATAACTTTTCCTTTGTTCAAATACCATACCTTAAACCACAGGACCTCACCAAGTTCCTTGTTTTCATTTGAAAGATAATTTCTAGTTTTAAAAAAGTGTTGCACTTCACAGTGTGTTCTCTCAAAATTATTTTATTTCATCTTATAATTACCCTCTGATCATTTCATTGTTATTACCATTATTCTTAGAACCATTCTTTTCACATATGAAAAGAAGTCCAATAAATTAAGATTTTCCCAAGATTATTAAACTACTGAAACTTAGAGACCAATTATTCACATCATAAAATTCTCCTTTGTATAATAAAAAAGCCTCCAGAGTATAATTTTAATACATAAGGAATCTTTCTATAATATATTAAAATGAGACTAAAATGTCTAAAACCATATAACAGGTCATGTTTTGGAGTATGTATTACTTGCATGAAGTGAGGAAGTTTTTTAATTGAAGCTGGCTTTTCTATTTGAAAATATGTTAAATGATGTGGCTCTATTTAACTACAAATATTTAGAGGAAAAGCATGGATATGTCCTATGTTTTATCAAGTTGATTGTATATGAGAACAAAGGTGCTTTTTTATCCAATTTATTAAGTTTAACTACTTTGCAAAGAATTGGAAGCAAATCCCTTTTAAGTTGTAACAATGTAAGAAAAATTAAATGGAGGACTAGAGCAAGAGAGAATGTTTCAAATGTGTTTAACATTGTTTGAAATAGTCTTAAAATTTGGGCAAAGTTATTGTTAAAATCTGTCTTGGTTTTGCATATGTTCTGATAAATCATGCAACAAACTTACTGAATCCTATAATTATAAGCCTGTAATAATGTTAGTAGGGAAAAAAGCACAAATCAATATATCACAATATCAAAATAAGTGACATACTACCCAGAAATTAAGGAAAGAGTAAAGAAGGTAGAAACAATAGTCAATGGAGTTGGGTAGTGGGTATAGCATTTGCCTAGGATACAGGATGCACGAAGTTTGATCCCTAGTAATGAGCATAAGGAAGTAGATAGATAAATAGAGACAGACAGACAGACAGACAGATATTAGTATATGTGGAAGAGCTATACTACTAATACACAGCAAAGAGGTAAGGTCTACTATAAAGAGTAATATTTGAGAAGTGAGGGCAAAAAAAAGAGCAACTTCTTGGCCTTTTTGATTAGAATCAAGTGTAAAAATTATATCAAGTGAAGTAAGTCATACTCAAATTGTTTCCCTCATTAGTAATAAATAGAATGTGCCTATAAATCTATAAGAACACCCAATGGATAGTAAAAGACAAAATATTACACTTGGACATGATAAATAAGACTCTAAACATTAAAAAGGAGGATATTTGTAAGATAGGATCACAAGAGCTCAATAGCTATGTGCATATATATGATATAAAATGATGCTTATTGAAATAAAATCCAAGAAGTGCAATCAAGAGGCTTTTTTAATTTCACTTTTTGGAGTTATAGTTTTTCTGTTTCCTTCCCTTTTGTCTCAGCTTTTGATTTCTCTACCTTTTGTCTCATATATAAGTCTATCTGATTTGGGGAGGGAAAGGGAAGCACAGAAACTGTAGGACAAATGTTGAATTAATTCAGCAGTAACACTCACTATATACTATGTTGGAAATGAACTACATAACTGTGAAGGGCAAGGGAAGAAGGAGGGAAAACTCTGAGAGAAAATGAGGGAGTGGGTGACAAAAAGAAAGGTATTCAATACCTGACTTATATAACTGTACCCTTGTGCATGTCACCTTTACAATAAAAATTAAAATTAAAAAACAGCATCTGAGGCAGAGACAAAATAATAAAAAATCATGGAAATGAATTGACCTGACAATTTTCAAAAGAAGTACAATTGTCTAAGAAACATATGAAAAGAAACAAAACAAGTCCAAAGTCAAGAAAAAAAGATTAGAGCCAAAATATCAATAGAAAAATATTCTTCAAACACCAACAAAACTAAAAGTTGATCTTTCAACAAAATTGACAAACCTTTTGCTCAATTAAGAAGAAATATAAAAGATCCAAATAAATAAAGAATGAAAAAGAGACATTACAGTTAATGTCAGAGAAATAAAGATGACAATTACTATGAACCATTTATATGTTAATATATTGGATAACCCAAAAGATATGCATAAATGTCCATAAATACACAATCTACTAAGACTGAACTAAAAAGAAAAAGAAATCCTGAATAAGCCCATGACAAAAAAAATAGCAAAAATGAAATAATGTGATTTAAAAATTGTTAAAAGATCCTAATGGATATTTTCCCAAAGAAGATACATAAATAACAAACCAATATATGAAAATGCATTCAACATTACTAATCCACAGGCAAAAATCACAGTGAAATATCACCTTCTACTTGTTGCTTCTCATAAAAAAAGCAAAAAATGATGTGGATGGACAGAAAATAGCTCCTTTTAAACCATTGGTGGGGATGTACAGTGTTATAGCTACCACAGAAAAAAAGGTATAGGAGCTTTAGAAAAGATTAAAAAGAAGAGTCTCTTTATGACTCAGTACTTGAAATTCTTGCACATATCCAAAAAAATGAAATCTTAACCTTGAACTGGTAGTTACATTTCTTTGTTCATTATCTTATTCCCAATAGTCAGGCTATGGAAACATCCTAAATGTCTCTCAGTGTATGAATGGATCTGTGTAATTCAGTCTTAACCTAGAAAAAAAAATCCTAGTATTTATGATGACATGAATAGTCCTAGAGAACTAGTTAGACCCAAAGAGATAAGCTAAATTACCTCATTTATACATGGTATCTGAAATAAAAAGAGAGGATTCAATGGTAGCTAGCTACCAGGGGCAGGAGAGAAAGAAATGGGGAGGTGGGAGGTGGTCAAAGAGGCAGACAATATTACACCAGGCAAACAAATTCTGGAGGTCTCGTGTATTGTTTGGTAACTAGAATAATAATAATGTCACAACATATTCCTGAAATTTGCTTAGATATTAAAGTTATCAAAGTATCAAAAAAAGAGAGAGAGGTAGGTGGTGTTAGAAAGACCAACAAAAACAAAGAAGAGAAAAACTTATAACTACAGAGATTCATATGCTTAGAATTTCACGTCATACATATATGAAAACATTAACACTCTAAGACATATGCATATGCATATGGAGATATAATCAAAGAGTATATGCATGCATGTATACATGCATATAGATGCAAATATAGGTATATTTCCTGTTTGTCAATTACAACTTCAAGAGAGAGGATTCTGATACAGATACACAGAGAAAACTATATGAGGTCACAAAAAAAAAAAAAAGATAATAGTGGCTGAGAAAAAATAGTTACAGAAGAAACCAAGCCTAAGCTGGAGGCTGAGAGCTGAGGATTGTGGTTCAAAGCCAGCCTGGGTAGGAGAGTCCGTGAGACTCTTATCTCCAACAAACCACTAGAAAACCGGAAGTGGTGCTGTGGCTCAAGTGGTAGAGCTCTTGCCTTGAGCTGAAGAGCTGAGGGACAGCGAGGAAGAGGAAGAGAAGGAGAAGGAGGAGGAGGCATTCAAGCCTACCAACTTCTTGATCTTAGATTTATAGCCTTCAGAAATGTATGGTAATAATTTTCTGTTATTTAAGCCATCCAATCTGTGGTACTATGTTATGGCAGTCCTAACTGCCTAATACCAGCAGTATGAAAACTATGATCATTTCTTATACAGTCCAGACATAAAGAGGGGAAACAGCATTCTCCTAACTAGACACACTCATATACTGACTGCTTTTGCATTTATCTGTAAGATAAAACCATATCCTTAAAACCAAATTTTAAGGAATATCAGTGTATTACCCGTATTTGCAATTAAGCTTAACATTTTTATTTTTACCATGTCTCCAGGAATTACTATTGTTTTATATTAGAAAGTCTTTAAAAAATATGAGGGGGTTTTGAAGTCCTGAAAAAAATGCTCCATAGACTTATTTCTAGAGAAAAAGGAAGTAGATGTGTTCAGAAAGTCGATATTTAGCAGAAGCTGTTCATTTTCTCTCCACCTCTCCACCCAGTCATTTACTCCACTCTATGCTCACATGAAGTTTTAAATGGATAAATACCACTTCTCTTTCAACATGTAGTGTTTTGACCAATGAAGAGTGATACAGATATGTTGCTTCTTTCCCACTGTCTGCAATAGCATCATCAATGTAGATTCAACAGGCAGATGTTAGCATGAACAGCAATGACAGGAAGGAGATCTCATCCTTGACACTGGGAAGAAGCACTCCAGTCCTTTGTAACTGCCGTATATTTGTCACTATTTACTGTTTGTTTGTTTTTTCTCTTGCCTAAAACAAAACAACTTTATACTTCCAAGGATACCTTTGGGGTAGTATGCACACAAGGAATATAATGCAAATTATTGCTTCATTTTCTTAATGCCCACTTAAAAAAATGATTTCCATACTGAGTGTAAGCATATGCCATGATAACATTTGCATATTATCCAAATCCATGGAGATCCATTCACACAGAGGCCAATGACATGGCATCCTTAGAATTGTGCAGTCACCCTGGGTTACATCAAAACACTTTTTACATCTCATAATGATATAAAGAGTACTTTTAGAAACTATTGGTTAGAAAAGAAATAACTGTGTCTACAATTGTTTGGTACATTTGTGTTTAACAACATGGTATCTATTTACTAACAAATTACCACCATGCATACATTTGAATAACATTATGCCTACAAATTTTGTTTTGGATACATGGAGTCTGAATTGACTAATAAGGTCTCGTCCCATATCTTCAAGTTTCAGGGAACAAGAACTGACAGCTACTAGTAGAGTAGAGAGATTTGTGAAGCTTTAAGTTAATGTAAAGTGTGCCATTTAGGGAGCATTGTAAGCAGGAGGACGTAGGAGTCAGAAAGACAAATGTGTCTACTCTTTTCCCACCATGTAACTTTCCTATGAACTGAGCTTCTGTGATGTTCAATGTATTTCCACTTGGAATGGAGAGAATCACACTTGGGAGACCAAATGAGCTACATATATAAGCAGTTAATAGAGAAACTAATAGACAATGTGTACCATGTAAGCTATTATTACTGTGTTTAGCAACATTGTTGGCTGGTCAATAAAGAATACTACAACTTCTTCATTTTGCAGATATATAAACTAAAACTAATCTCTATTAATGCCCCGAGTTCCTGTTTCATTCTTGCCAGTAAGAGGCAAGCCCATGCCCCTTTTCCCTAAACTACACAGGAAAGCAAACTCTGGAGGAAATGCTCCCATGTGATACAGCTACTATAAGAAAATTATCACCATTGCTACCTCCTGGCCTTTTAGGTATGACTCATCCTACATGATTTATTAGCAAGACGCTTACTTTCCTAAATGATTTTAAACAAATATAAAGTCTGTGACAGATGAACAAACAATGTGCTTTACACTGTAGGTTTAATCTTTTAAACTAAATTACTACAATCAACAATTCATGTCAAGGATTTGAAGACATTTGGAACCATGGAAAGACCCTTTAGCATTACTACTACACTATAATGCTTTAGTAGATTTTTTTTCTCTTTTTTTTACTGGTCCTGGGGCTTGAACTCAGGCCTGGACACTGTCCCTGAGCCTCTTTCTGCTCAAGGCTAGCACTCTACCAATTGAGCCACAGAACTGCTTCTGAATAGTTAATTGGAGATGAGAGTCTTACAAAGGAGGAATGAATTTTCTACTTCCTACTGAAGTTGTCATAATATAATAATATAACATCATAGTATAGAGAACTATTTATATGTTTTTCATGTTTCTAGTATAAAGTAACCTATGGTATTTCCAGTTACAGAAAACTATAGCACATTCAATTATGTGCTTAGTCATAATAAAGAATAAATAGTAGTAATAAATGGCTCTGTTATTGGTCTATGTATTTATTATAGTATATTTTATTGTTATTGTAGAGTGTACCTCTTGTACTCCTTCTACTTAGGGGAAAAAGTATTCTGTAAAACAGGATGCCTTGTTAGGCTGGTAATGGCTTTATATATACTGTGCTTACCAAGTTCTTTGACTTTGTCAAAAAGCTTTGCCAAGTGACTGATCTGTATCACCAACCTTCCTGAAGTACTCTCTATGATGCTTACCCAGTGAGGAAATCACCTAACAACATGTTGCTTAGAATGTATCCCCATGGTTAAACAAATGCATGGCTGTATGTGTATATCCACAGCCATTCAGTACTTAATTTTAAGGCCCTAAATACATCTAAGATGGATGATCATCCTCAAAACTCTGTTTTATTAATGGAATGTGTCCTTAGCGAGTCTATAGTTCATCTTGGCAGAGGTAAACTCTGCAACTTCAAGCAGTTTTCTTAAATTCCAACTCCTGCTTTACCAACTACAAAAGTTTTCTCTTTATGTTATTTCTCTGAATAGTTTAACTCCCTACTCAACGCTCCGTCACCTTCCATCTCCCAACAACTGTAAATTTACACAGCCAATTACATTGCTCCCCATGTTCCTTCAATTTGTTAATCTCCTTGAAAATTGAGTACTAGTAAACTATTTCCACTACTATGAGTATAATAGTTTTCCCGTATAGAAAAGTAGTATAGTAGCACTATACTTCCTCGTATATAGGCCAATATCTTGAGCACTAATGACATTTCTTCAGAGTTCAAACAGGCAATTTTCTATTTTAAGTTTCAATGGATTTTCCACTTTACAATCCACTAAATGGTATTTATTGTGAATTTGATTTCTTCTAAATTCTAACTCATTTTATCATTTACATAAGATTTCCATGTATCCCAGAAACTTCCCTTCTACTGTCTTCTTAAAGATTTCTAGTAAGCATTAATGAAAATCTAAACACACACAAAGTGATTTAATTTGAATTAGGAACTACTAGTTAGTGGTGAATTCTATTTTGATAGTTTTATTTGTTGCAAGTATTTCTCATCTGGATAGAACATTCTACTAATGTAAATCACCTCTTCAAAAATAGTTAATAAATAAATAACATATGTCTATTTGTAAATAGCCTTAAAAATTAGAGAAACATGAGAGTTGGAGATCTTACTCAGTGGTAGAATGCATGTTTTGTATGCATGAATGGTCTGACCTCCAACAAAATCTTTACCTGAATTCGGGGAAAAAAGTTGCCAATTTGTTCTAATAGTTAATGTTTCTCTCAAAGCATCAAGTTCATTTGACATAATTTTTAAAAGTAAATAAATGCAATTTCAGCCATTTTAGGAGCCAACTTGAGCATAAGATTCTTATTTCTAAATAGTCACCAAAAAAGTGGAAGTAGAGCTGTGGTAGAGTCTCAGGTTAGAGGGACAAGGCCCTAAGCTCAAGCCCTAATGCCTGCACACACATAAAAAAGAACTCTCTTAATTTTTAAATATATTTATATTTTATTAATTACTGGCAAATATATTCTAATGCTTTAAAATACAAGGATGTCTAAAGAAAAGCTTTTATGCTGAACGTTTGTAGCCGTCTTTGTACACGTTCCATTGTCCTCTAAATTGTTTTGTCCTGCTGCCATGGGAACTAGCGGTCTCATGTGTGCTAGTCAGGTGCTCTTAGAGCCACACCCCCTTTTTGCTTTTGATATTGTGGGATAGGGTCTCAAGGGTCTCACATTGCCTCGGCCCCTCCTTTCCATAGACTTGGAATAACAGGGAGCAATGCCATTCCTGGCTTTATCTGCACCATCTTCACTTGATTTTAACCAACAGGCCAAGAAGCAATGAACAATTAGATGGATTAATTTAAAGCAATTTGTATAAGTCACATGTTGATTTCTAAATCTACTACACAAATACAACATTTAAGGATGTTTCTATTACATGTATGAGAAAAAGAGTAAAAGTTTATTGCTTTCTGCCTTGCAGGAAGAGTACAGATTCTTTCTGTACAATTTCACAATTTTTCCAAGAAGTGCCAAGAGTGTTAACTTTTATATTTATTATCAATTTACATGGAAGTTAATGAGGAAAGAGCAATATATCTTATGATGTCCAATTTGTTTTCTTTTAGTGAGATTTTTTAAAAAATTTATTGTAAAGGTACTGTATAGAGGGGTTTCAGTTATATAAGTAAGGTAATGAGTACATTTCCTATCAAGCATTGTTACCCACTCCTTTGTTTTTCCCCTACTATCCTTTTTTCTCCCCCCCTCCTCCCTTCCCTCCCCCCTCCACTCGAAGTTGTAAAGTTCGTTTTCAACAGAGTGTCTTGTATGTCTCATTGTTACAATGGGTCAACCTGTATCCTTGTTTCAGCAAGTTTTTAACTTAAATTTTGAGATATTTGCAGGCTCTCATATACCTGCAAGTGACAATTCAAGGAGCTTCCTATTTAGTCCTTTGTACAGGTAATATCCAAAGACAACATCTTTTCCCATAGGTAGTATCTTATACAAGTACAGTAAAATGCCACAGTCACAGACATAATTTACTTTGGGGGGGATCAATTGTGGGGCTTGAACTCAGGGCCTAGAAGCTGTTCCTGAGCCTCTTTGTGCTCAAAGCTAGCACTCTACTACTGAGCCGTAGTGCCACTTCTGGTTTTCCTGTGGTTCATTGGAGGTAAGTCCTGGGGACTTCGAACTGCGAACTGCGATCCTCAGATCTCAGCCTCTTGAATAGCTAGGATTACAGGAGTGATCCACCTGAGCCCAGCTTTGATCACTTTCTTATTTTACTAGTGCTTGTATGTGTGTGTGTAGGTACACCCATGTAATTTCATAACATGTTTAAATTCATGTGACCACTAAAAACAAAACACAGAACAGTACCATCATAATCACAATCTCTACTGTTTTTATTTTATATTTACTAAGATAATTGTATACTTTAGTCACGTTTTAGTTATGGTTCCATGTCTCCAATGATAGTCAATTAAACAGATTCTAGTTATTGGTTCAAATTCAACTCTTATCTTGTAAGCCCTAAATAATTGCATAAATGAGGAAAACACTAAACACAACTATTCATATCGAACACTATTCATGTTAAAGATACCTTTTTATTGAAAAAATAATTTTCCTGATGGCATATTTGATGGATAACAGCTAGCCACTTTTAAACATAGCAGTGAGTAGCTCTTGGTTTCGCTGAGATGTTGGTAGAATATATTTTTATAATGTATAGTTGGAAGCACTGAGAATGCCATTGAGCTGTGGTGAGAAATGATTACAAGTTTATTTCCAGCTCTTGGTATCTTTAGTAAGAGATCCAAATAGCTATAGCTTATCCTGAAATGTCTTTCTGTTACCTTACTTTTTCATATAGCCTTATCCACCAGGAATCCCTCCCATGGGCCTCAGGACTCCTTTCCCTCAAGCCCAATGCAAGCATAAATGAAAGAAATTAATGAAACACCACCATGCTGCTGGTCCACATGAAAACATCATGATTATCTTTTCTAATCAGATGGGAGTAATTTTCTTGCTCTCCACCTGACTAATTTCTTCCACTCTTCCCTCCTCCCATCAGGTACCTAGCTGCTAAATGTTTACAGATTAATTTGCATGCAATGGTCCCACAGCAACCATCACTCACAGGATCAAATTCCTTTGCTCTTTGATTAAGGCATTTCTACCCTGACCATATATCTACTTCTTAAACATTTAAAACTTCAAATGAAATTAAAATTATAGAACCCAGCCTACTATAGACTTACATCAATTTTTATAAGAATTTTTATGTTGATACAAAGTGACTTGAAATTCCAGAACACCTTATGATAACATTTATTTAAGGCTGATTATTTAAAAATAAAACTGTTGCCTGCTATTAAAGTCAAATCACCAGTCTACCAGAGTTTTCTATCTATCACTCTGTAACCCTGGATCCTTCATCCCATAGGAGGAAGTAATTGATGATCATCAGAATGACAGGGGATACCAATAATGAAGGGTTCATAATGTAACAAGTCTGACTTTTTCTATTACTGATTGTTTCTATTCCTTTTAAGTAAGACAGTGACAGTTTAACTCATTAACTCTAATTCTCCCAAATTATTATTACCCAGCTTACTGCATTTGTCAGTTTGGTTTTTAGCCCAGAATTATAGCCAAGAGAGGGTTTATGGAAAATTGTTGTGTAAAGGTACTCCATACCTTCCATATCTTCAGTCTGGCATGCTGTCAGCATTTTCTTTAAGGAAGGAAGAGGTATCTTAGGAGGAGTCAGAGATTTCCCACACACTCCTCCAACCACAGTAGCAATAATTTTCCAACTATTTAATGTAGGAGTTAATCATTTGCCATGTCTATGCCATTAATTCTTTTGTTGTTCTTGTTATTCTGCCTTGTTCCAGGAAGTTGCATCAATATAGTTAAATCAATTAATGATTTAATTGCATGAGCTCTTTATTTTCAAAAATAAGCAAAGCCTCTTGTAGTTTGTCTAAAAGTAGGTAATTTTGTTTCCCAAAACTAAATTAATTACTTGGCAGATACTGCAGTTACAAGATTTCTTTTAGTGGCTTGCTGTGGTGATGCATACCTGGAATAGAAGCCACCCAGGAGGTTGAAGTAGGAGGATCAAGATTTGAAGCCAGCCAAGGCAAAGTTGGCATTAGACTTTATCAAAATCGAATGGAGTGTGGGTCAAGTGGTAGTGCACCCGGGAATATCAGTTCAATATCAGTACTAAAAGAAATACTTTGGGCGTTGGAGAAACATGATGAGATTTATGTAAATAGATGCTTAGCTGGTTTTGTTAATTTGTGAACTAATACAGGGAAATAAAGTAGAACAAGGTAAAAAAAAATAAAGACCTTCACATTGAAATAAAAAAGGGGGAGGGGGAAAGCGGGGAGGATTGGGAGGGGAGGTGGAGGTGGGGGGAGGATGGGAAGGGATGGGAAGGGGAAACAAAGGAGGCGGCAACAATGCTTGATAAGAAATGTACTCATATGACCCAGCAATCCCACTTTTGGGCATTTACCCAAATGTTTACAAACAAGACCACACTAAAACTACCAGCACAACTATGTTCATTGCAGCATTATTTACCATAG
>NW_012267289.1:11532885-11696552 GCF_000151885.1 Dipodomys ordii | reverse complement strand
TATAAGACTATCTCTTTGTTGCTTTGTATGTCCCTCCCCCACAGTATAACCCCTGCTTTCACTATATTTGATGTCAGTATAACTTGTGGGGGAGAGGGGGAAAAAGCAGTTGTTTAAGGATACAGGTGGACCTGATGCAACAACGAGAAGTATAAGTGGTCATGTCCAAAACGAGCTTTACAACGTCGGTCGGGGGGGGGGAAGGGGGGGAGGAGAAGGGTTGGGATTGGGGGGGAGGGGGGAGGCTGGGAAGGGATGTGAAGGGTAAACCAAAGGAGGAGGCTGGTAAGAAATGTACGCTTTATCCTGCCCATGTAATTGTAACCCCTCTGTACAGTATGTTCACAAATAAAAAATTAATTAATTAATTAAAAAAATAAAAATGATTCTGTCAGATAAAAAAAAGAAATGTACTCATTATCTTGCCCATGTAATTGTAACCCCTCTGTACAGTATTTTTACAATAAAAAATTTTAAAAAAGAAATACTTTGGCAATGAGCTGGTGAGAGGAACTTTATATCTTCACTATCATCAAATGCTAGACTTTAGTTTAAGAAACCTCATAATTAACTATAGCAGTCTCAATATTACAAGTTGCTCTGGATAGAGGAAGGCATTGCCAAACTTGATATTATTCAATATCTCCATACCTGTTTTTCTGCATGTCTAAAGAGACTGCCCCACATCTAGGCACTCTATGACCCAGTCAAGTTGACACAGAAAACTTAACCCAACACAATTATTTCAATGTATGCATGAAATACTACCAAAGACAGCTGCATTACCAGCAATCTGTTTTGTAAACTTCATATTTAGTGACAATAAACCTTGGTTGACACAGAGGCCAGCAGAGAATTTGCATGAATATTTTGCCTATTTGTGATATATGGTATCACATTCCTGGGGAAAATATTATTTTGCATAATCCATGATGCTACCATCTTTCAGATTAATTGTTCTGACCTTGGTCTACAGGCATACACTGAAATGCATTTCAGATAATGTTAGTTCCTGTCATAATTATATGCTGTGCACATTCAAGTGGAGGGGAGTTAAAGAGCATCTGTGTTTGCCAGAGGGAGCAAGAAACCTTGAATGAAAAACAAATGCATAAATCTAATCTTAGGTAGAATGCTTGCTGTTAGATGCACACTGACCATGGATAGAGAGGTGTCAAACTCAAATTTTTCCCTCAACCAAAACTACAGCACCCAGAAGCCAGAGCTAATGATAAATTACCATAATCTCATGCTTTTAAAATGAATCTTCTGAATTGACTTGAAAACCTTTGTATGATTACATTATGAGATGGCAAGTGTGATAAACATCTTTTAATATAACCTAAAAATTTGATGCAGGCTTGCCATTATTTAAAAAAAAGACACATGAAATGATTGTGCATTGGGAGAAGTCTGAATGCACTGAATTCATCAAAAGCATGTTTATTTTAGAGAAAACACAAAATAGCCATGGCAATATGATCATTGATAATTATTGGAAATAAAGTCCTAAAAGTAACTTTGAACGTTTCTTTTACAAATCTTTACTTGACTTGTTCTATCTGACAATTGGATAGGTATCTGACTGTAAAAACCATTCATAGACACGTATTTAAATGTGTTCAAATAATATAAATTGGAAAGAAGATGAATACTCTTCAGCTTCCAAGAAAATTGATGAGTAGAGCATAATGGTCAAAATAATTTTTCTGTTGGCAGAGAAAAATGCCACAGATTTGATAGAGCCAAGACAGTCCATCTATAATCATGACTTTTCCTTTGTATGTGGTAATGGAATCACAAAGATGGGAGAGAGAGACAGACAGAGAGACAGAAAGAGACAGAAAGATGGAGAAGCAGAGAGACAGAGTGAGACAGAGAAGCAGGGAGAAACAGAAAACAGACTGACACTAAGACTGAAACAGGATGAAAATAAAGACAGAAACAGAAAAAAGACAATCATGTCCAATACACAGAGTAGAAGATGCAATCACCTGTCACCAGCCTGGCTTTCCCCTTGCAGGGCGTACAACATAAGAGAATTTGAAATTATCTTTCTTAAACTAACAGTTATCTTAAGGGTTTTATTTTATATGTTACCATGAAATCTGAAGTCACTGTAGCATCCAGAAAGACATTTCACTGCAAAGGATAAAAAGAAAGGGAAAAATCAAGTGGGATTTTGTGAAGTCATAAAATTAAATGGGGAAGAAAAGTAAAGTACATTTTTATGAATGAGAATAAAAGCCAATATTTAGCTAAGCAATTATTGGTAACATTTATTTCAGTGAGTAAATATTCTACCACCATACTTAGACACTGTTCTTTAAAATATACTTTACACTGAATCCTTTCAGCCATCACTTTAAGAGAGAATGAGCATTTTCTACTGCTGCTTTTTTTAGTGATGGTATTGAATATAACTAAAGCACTGTATTTCACATCTTTTAGTTATAAAGAGTAATCTATGCATCTCCATAAAGAGTATCACCCTTTCCCTATTGTCAGCCTCTGAAACAAGCACATAGGAGTTCTAGTAGAAGAAAATAAGGAATTTCTATTGAGACATTTTCTATTTCTAAACATATAAAAATCTACTAGTATCTAGTTCAGATACCTTAAGACCCATGCAAATTAAACCTGGTTGAAATCAGTTTAAATGAAAGAAATTAAAATCCAGAGATGGAATTGAGACATGGTTAGATCAAGGAGTTCAATGGGTCTGTTTCCATATTTTTGTTCTTCTTATTCCTATTGATTGTATATTGGGCTCAGTCTCTCCTCCAACAAAGTTACTCTCCCTTTATGGAAAGTTGAGTGCATTGTGGCTATATGCAACTACAGGAAAATTTCTTCTTATTAACATCCATACGCTAAATTACCCTAGATAGGATTGACTGACAGATGTCTATCGGGAATTTGGAAGCCATGGCACATGTAGAGAAGACTTGGACATGATACTCATTGTCAGGAACTGAGGAAACACTAAGTGTTTTAACATTGTAGCAATGTTAAAAGAAGACACAACTTCTCATTGGAAAAGAGCAGGGAAGGCAAAAGCCATAAATTTCCATTGCTTTAAATGACCAAAATTCCACAAGATTTATGAATTATCTTTATGTCTCTAACTTGACTCCAGAATCTCTAGACATCAGCCATCTACTGCTGCAAGATACTACAGATAGATCTTGTTTAGGCAGAACATCATATTAATCATCATGAGCATTTACAAACAAAGTGAAAATATTCCTTTTCTATTGAACCTACTTGTTGAGAAAAAGATGAATATTTATTTTGTTCAACAATTATCATAAAACTGGAACACAAATGTTTTTTTTCAAATATTTCATGACATATTCCAAAAAAGCAAAATCAAAGACTTCATACAAATATTAAACATTCTCTTTTAGCACTAAGCATTTACTTATTTTCTTTATTTATAGACTTAATGAGTTCCCATCCCTGGGGTTACAGTTGGCAAATTAACATACTAGGATACTGAATGGCACTCAGGTGATCTGAAGGAATTTAGATACCTTTCAATTTGCCTGAAACTCAATTTGCCCAAAGGTGACCTAATTAAGTAAGCTTTAAAACACTCCCAAGAGAAGGCTCACATTGTCACTGAACAGAAAGCTGTAATACAATATATCTGATAAACACCATCTATTGTCCTACACAAATTCTCTAGAAGCAGAAAAATCTGTGTAAAAGAAGAATTCACATATCATGCCTAAAATCACATTACTTTCTTTAAAATCATATATACTTTTATGTGCTGTGTCATTCTTCTTTAATTAGCCTTAGATGTTATATAATGTGACCATTGGCCAATAAATCTATATGTTCCTGAGTGTATTACATTTATCTAGTACTCTACATATATTGCTTTTTTTCCAGATACAAAAGAGAAGGTCATGTCAGAAATAAAAGTATGATCAAGACAAACTGTTTGGGCTATAAGCTGTTGTGCATCATTGAAGAAAGTATTGAAGCAAGCATACTATCCAAGGAGGAGCCCTGCTGAGCTATCCAGAACAACTTTTACTAAAATATAATTACTGAGGCTGTAAATATATTTGCTTTAATGGCTAGTACTACACCTACAATTATAAGCACTCCATTTATCTGATGCACCTCTGCACAAATAAAGCATTAAAGGGCTTTGAAATACTGGACAGCAGAGGGTGGTTTCTCATTGGTTTTCAATGAGGTTGAGCTGTGATGTCTGTCTTAGAGACAGAGAGACCATTAGCCTCCTGCCACTCTGAAGCAAATCCACACCTCAATTGCCTCTGAGCTCTCCAGCCATAGCCCATCACTCTTGTTTTGCCTTTTCTGCCAGTTGAGTTGTTTTTTACTGCTTTTGAAACTTAAAGGAGGTCAAAAAACAACCACCAAAAATTCACTTTATCATAATTCTTATTATGTAGGGATTTGATGTTCAGTGGGAAAATCTGAAGGAATAGCCATATCAATTGTAAATTTCAGCCTAAATGAAGAAGTCACATCAGAGATAGGAATTGGACTTAGGAATTAGATAAGCAGGATATTGTCCATACCACATGTTGCATGAAACCCTGAGCAGGTTGTGGGGTAGTTCTTATAATCAAATACTCCAACAATCTGCAGTGGGACTAATAATAGATGATCAAATAAAGACTCTGAGGAGATATGCATCAGTTTATTTAAATGTGGTTGCATAAAACAGAAAAGATCTTTGCTTTCAAAGTATTTTGAGTTTTGGATGCAAAAAAGAAAAAAAAAACAGCCAAGCGCCGGTGGCTTATGCCTGTAATCCTACCTACTTAAGAAGCTGAGATCTTAGGATCACAGTTCAAAGCCAGCCCGCTCAGGAAAGTCGGTGAGACTCTTATCTCCAATAAACCACTAGAAAACCGGAAGTGGCGCTGTGGCTCAAGTGGCAGAGCGTTGGCCTTGAGCTGAAGAGCGCAGGGACAGCGCCCAGGCCCAGAGTTCAAACCCCACGACTGACCAAATTTTTTAAAAAAACAAAGAAAGAAAAGCAAAGAAATGCAATGAATTGTGTTCAGCCTGGTGGCTGAACACAGCCCTCTTTACTTGGAGCTTTTCTACCCATTTTTCAAATTGGCTTCTGCCTAGCCATGAGCTCTACAATCGAACCTAGAATCTTGGTGTCAGTGTGTATGGTTGATTGGAGGAGTCCTTTAATGCTTCAAGTCATGAACCGTGTCTGTTACAATTTGTGTTAAACCTTCCCCCAGTCCTTGAGTTAATTTTATTCAAAGAAGCAAGTGTGTCTTGTGATAAGGCCATTGAACTTTCAGAATGCCAAAAGCTTTTCTCAAAGAGAAAAGTTATCAAATGTACCATGCTTCACTAAGTCACCATCACTCATTGTCACCACCAAGTATCACCATTGTAAGTATCCGTATTTCTTTGATACTTAGTACTTGTTGGCAGAATTAGAGAATTAGCAGGCCTAAAGGCAAATACATAGAGAAGGCTGGTGATATGTACACAGTTAAGATGGCTGATTCAATATTTTTGAGAAAAAAAAAGTGGAGGAGCAAGTAAAAAAATAAGTAAGTAAATTGGTGAATTTTGTCACCATCTTAAGTCACTAGGCCAGTGTCCCATGGAGGCTGTGAAATGAAAGGAGTATACATTTCCCTTGGCTCCAATGGTTCCATGGGCCCTTATGCATATGTGCTCCTCACTCATTCCAATTCAGGTGTATGGCGTTACAAAACTTTTCATTTATTTGTTTTATTATGCACCTCTTAAAAGTAAGCCAGATGCTTCACCTGGCACTCCAAGAAACAAGACAGCAAATGAACTAACACAATCCTCATTTGGGTTGCTTGAATGCATCACCTTTAAAATAGTTTAAGAGCAATTTTGTATGTAATTGTCATCTTATACCCTTATATTCTAAACCATCTAAGGCATTAATAAGCATTAATTATCAGCAGATGATCTGATTTCAGGAAATATTAAGATAAAAAACAAGCATGTTTTCAAGCTAAATTCAAAGATATGAATGACTCATAAAAGGGGGGCGCTGGGAAGGTGACTCAGTCATAGAGTGCTTGCCTTGCATGCATGAGGCCCTGGGTTCCATGCCTCAGCACCACATAAGCAGAAAAGGCCCTAAGTGGCGCTGTGGCTCAAGTGGTAGAACGCTAGCCTGAGCTGAAGAGCTGAGGGACAGTGCCCAGGCCCAGAGTTCAGGCCCCACAACTGACAAAAAAAAAAAGTCTGGTTGGGAAGCATGGAATGATATGCAGGCTGAACTCAGGTTCTAGGCACTGTCCCTGAACTTTTGTGTTCAAGGCTAGTGCTCTACTATTTGAACCGCATCTCTACTTCCAGCATTTTTGGTAGTTTATTGGAGATAAGACTTTTGTGGACTTTACTGCCTAACCTGGCTTTTGAACCTCAATCCTTAGATCTCAATCTCCTAAGTAGCTAGGATTACAGGTGTGGTGACATACACTTTTTTAATTCCCTGCTTTGGAATGTATTATAATGATTTATATAGAAATGCACGATTGATCTTCATAGTACTATAATCCTTAAGACTGAGCAGTCTTAGAACTATGATAAGAAAAACCAAGAAAGCTGTTAGACAGACAACAGTGGCATTTTGTGTATTAAATATTCTCAGACACCATATCATTCATATCTGTCATTTCTTAACAGAGTGTGCATCATGGCATAAATGTGCCATAGTTATTCTAACATCATTTTATACAAACTTAGAATTGGCATAAGAAATAACTTCTAATTTCATTCTCAATTCATGGTAAACATGAGACATTGGTCAGGGGTTTTATGGCTTGTACTCTATTTTTAGATTTTCTTTAAATTTAAAATATTTTACTCAATTTTTCCTATTCATGATTTGTATCTAATAAACAGTCTCAATACCTTTAAGCTATAGGTTTTACCTGTGCAAATAAGATCACTGGCTTATGGTATTTGAAGTTCTAATGACACTCTCATATATGAATCTGTGAGCCAATGGATGGAAAGAGAATCTGAGAATTGGTGATAGATTCTGTACAAGTTAATTCTGATATATGTCACTGTGAGATTCTATGCTGGGGCTTGTAGATCTGGTAGTTGAAAATGAGGCCTTAACATCCCAAATCAAAATCCAAAACCTTATTCTCTTAATTTTTAGGAAAGATAATTGTTATACTTCCTTTCTATCACATTTCCCAACAGAGTAGGATTTTTAACTTCTTAAATAAATGGTAAGATATACATTAAACATCACTTTAAAATCATTAGTCTTGCATTTGAGATCTATATTCATCATTTTTCCAGCCTTATAACCTTAAGCTAGTCACCAATTTTTTTTTACTTCATTCTCCCCAGTTATAAAATGGAAATGATTTACTCTCTATTTATTTACTACTCATTGTAGATATAAGGAGGTTTTGCAAATTCATTTATAGGTTGTATTCATATATGAAACATATGTGCTTTAAACAAGGAAATGATTAGAAATTCAGAGTCAAGTGAAAACCCTCCAAATGATCAATTTCCCTCTATAATGTTCTCTGACATTGGACTGCTCTCAAACAGTAGCCTAAAGTTCCTCCTCACCATCTCTTTAGGACTATTAGAAAGAAACCAGAACACAACTTGGATTCTCTCCTGACACAGATGCTGTGTGGCTCCTAAGCTAAATCCTGACCAGGTAATAACCATTGATGTTAGGGTTTGTTCAATACCTCACTCACTTCTTTCCCCTGTCTCTTGCCAAATTTAAAACATTTTCATCATTCAGTGTCAAGGAGTGGGTCAAGAAAAACAGATACTGTTTTCCCCTTGTTTTCAGAATAAACATTTCCAAATTTAAACGTCTCTAGAAGGATATCTGTTATCTACCCTCAAAGCAATTTTCTAATGCTTAATGTCTTCTACCATATGAAAATTCTTGCATATTGTCAAACTGTCCAAACCTTTTCTGGCTTCATTGTTTCCCACCCACATAAAGATGTCATAAACTATTAAGAAAGTCTAAAACATAAAATTAAAGCTACCACAAATATGCAGGCAGAACAAAATAAGTAAAGATAAGCTAATTTTAAATACATACTATTTTATTTGTATTATTCAAAACCTAACAATTTGGTTCCAAACTGAAAATTCTGAAGATATTCTATACAAAGGATGAAGACAGGTTGATTCTTTAAACCTGGAATTTCTTATGCAGCTCACCAATTTTCTAGCCATCAGCCCAATTTCTCACAAAACATTACAATACTAATTTCTACTTATTACAAAACAGCTTTTTTGCTGTATGACATTGCCTCTTGGACCCCATACATGACTTTAATTAAGATCTAACTTATTCATGACTATAATTCAGATCTAACAACCAGTCTAGTCAGATCGAGGTAATTAGTCCCAAAGGGTATTGTAAGAGAGCTCATTTTTCTTTTCATCTTTGTATTTTGGCAAACAAGTTGGGGTACTGGCTCATTTAGAAATTTGTATTATTCAGAGACCTCAGAAATGTGGGAGTGAATAAGCTAAGTGAATTATTTTAAAGAGGTTCTTATAAAGGGCTCATGTGTGTGCTGGTTGATTTGGTTTGTATGCCTTTACTGTGGTCCAGAACAGAAACGGTAAGGCTGATTAACCAGCATCAAGCTCATAAATTTTTAACAGCCTGTTACCAAGTTTATTAGAAATTTAAAGACATGAAGTTAACCCTTACATATCTCTTGCCTACTGGAGTTTTAGTGGCTTTGAAATCACTTATATGACTCATTTCTGTTTTTATTAATGAGAACTTTGAAAATTTGCTCTCTTGTTCAACTGAACAAATCAAACATCACAAACAGATTGTGAAGAGATGAAGTGAAGCTATGCTCTATGTGGAATGTAGTACTTTAGTATTCCTCTTTGTTTTTTTGTATTTTGGGGTTTGTTTTGTTTTGTTTTGGTGGGGGGAAGGAGTCATGGGGCTTGAACTCTGGGCCTGGGCATTGTCCTTCAGCTCTTCAGCTCAAGGCTAGTACTCTGCACGTGAGCCACAGCGCCATTTCTGGCTTTTTCTGTTTATGAGGTGCTGAGGCATCAAACCCAGGGCCTCATGCATGCTAGGTAAGCACTCTACCACTGAGCCACCTTCCCACCCCCAATATTCCTCTTTGTACGACCACTGTGGATGACACTATAGGACATCTAAACTTATTATTCTTCCATCATTTACAACACTTCAGAAGCTTCCCTTCTCCCCTTTAATCTCTCTTTCTCACCCTGACTTTGTCACACATTATCACAGCAATTCTAAACATTATAACCAGAGATTTCAGAGCCTCAAGTGCTTCTAAAGTGTGATTTATTAAATTCTCCGAACATCTAGTTCATACCAATTCATTTAGTTCAGTTTAATATATTCTAAGGAGCAAAGCATTTAACTAAGAATAATTCTGAAGGCCATAATGACCCCTGTACAAGACAGTCAAAACTTAGGCAAAATTTTCAAATCATTTCTAAAAAAAAAAAGATATGAGTGGGACCATGGGCCAAGTTAATTAAATGTATGTCCTTTTAAGACATGGCTAATTTTGATGGCTACTGCTAAAACATGAAGGACAGTGCCTTGTCATCCAACAGATAACACTACAAATGCAATAAGCCTAATAATGTAGGCCATAAATCAAGAAATCAGAGTTAACACCCCAATAATATCTGTTCCCAAATATTCCCAACTTAAGTGTAATACAGCCTTCATCAAACCTATTGTAAGATTTTGAGACTTAAAAGCTTGGATTCACATTCTAGCCCTATTGTCTTGTTAGTTCTTATAGCCTTGGGAAATCTCTGAAAAGAGAAATTGAGAAACAAATCCCATTACCATTCCTCCACAGCTTTTTTTCCCCACAGAGAACTGTAAAGTTCATACTCACAAACCACATTGGCAGGGAGAACCAAGTGTTAGGAATCATTTAAACTATGTCAAAATACTTTTATAATAGCTCAGGGTAGATGTCTACCTAGGCCAGGCATAGAAAAAATCATATTCAAAAACTTGGTACAAATTGGAAGGAAGCAATGTTCAGAAACAGTGAGTAGTGTGTAGAAAGACAGCAGGTAGATATGATGGTGAGGAAAGAAAAAAGTAACACTGAATGAAATGGATGAGATGGGCTGAGACCAGGTACAATTTATTTTGTGATTTATCAAGTCAAGATTCCTCTGTCTAAATCAGAACTTCCTTAACTGGTACTTAACCCAGAAATAAGATCAACTTTATATAAAATACAAGTCTTCCTTTGACTCTGGTTACATCTGTTAATGAATTTAGTAACACAAATTTAAAACAGATCTCACCATATATAATAAACATATCTTATAACTGCTCATTTCAGGCTTTGGATATAGCTAAGTGGAAACACATTTTCCTTCCATACAAAAATGCCCTGGGTCTACCAGCAATCCCACTTTTGGGCATTTACCCAAATGCTTACAAACAAGACCACACTAAAGCTACCAGCACAACTATGTTTATTGCAGCATTATTTACCATAGATAAGATATGGAACCAACCCAGATGCCCCTCAGTAGATGAATGGATCAAGAAAATGTGGTATATATACACAATGGAATTCTATGCCTCCATCAGAAAGAATGACATTGCCCCATTTGTTAGGAAATGGAAAAACTTGGAAAAAATTATATTAAGTGAAGTAAGCCAGGCCCAAAGAAACATAGGTCCCATGGTTTCCCTTATTTGCAATATCTAGTATATGTCAAGCGGAAAAGGTCAGATAATGTGATGTCAGGAAAATGAACTCTTAGATATGTATTTTAATGTTTTTCTTCCATGCATGTGTTTCTAACGCATTTATAAGATTATCTCTTTGTTGCTTTGTATGTCCCTCCCCCACAGTATAACCCCTGCTTTCACTATATTTGATGTCAGTATAACTTGTGGAGGAGATGGGGAAAAACCAGTTGTTTAAGGATACAGGTGGATCTGATGCAACAATGAGAAGTACAAGTGGTCATGTCCAAAACGAGCTTTACAACGTCGGTGGGGGGGGGGAAGGGGTGGGGGGGAGGGGGGAAGGAGAAGGATTGGGATGGGGGGGGAGGGGGGAGGCTGGGAAGGGATGGGAAGGGTAAACAAAGGAGGAGGCTGCAATGCTTGGTAAGAAATGTACGCATTATCCTGCCCATGCAATTGTAACCCCTCTGTACAGTATGTTCACAAATAAAATAAAATAAAATTAAGAAAAAAAATGCCCTGGGTCTATTGCAAGCAAGAGGAAGGAAGGAAGGGAGGGAGGAAGGGAGGGAGGGAGAGAGAGAGGGAGGGAGGGAAAGGAAAGAAAAGGAGGAAGAAAAAAGAAGAAAAAGGAAATGAAAGAAAAGAAATCCTGTATCTTGCCATGTGTACTGCACAGTCCTGCAGTCCCAATACTTGAGACATTGAGGCAGGAGGATTATGAGTTTGAGACCAACCTGGGCTACATACCAAGTTCCAGGTCAGTTAGAGCTGCTGCAAAACTATTTCAAAAAAGAAATACACACACACACACACACACACACACACACACACACACAAGTAAAATAAGATAAACCACATTATGAGGATCCAAAGGTAAAAGTTATCATATCCTATATAAACAAATATAAATTGTCAATTCGATTGTTGCAACAATTATTCAGAACTGAGAAACTGATTGTTGCCTAATATCTATTCTACTCTTTCTGAGAAAGAGGAAATGCAAAGCAGGTAATCCAATCAGAATAGCTTTCATTTGTGTTTCCTCGTTGGATATTCCTATTATGGCGGATTAAAATTTGTATTAAAAATTTGGATCAGTGCAGAGAGAAAAGTGGCTTTAATTCACAGGACAAACTCTATCACCCTGTTCCAATGTACATTTCCAGTCACTTTTTCTATTACTGTCCTTCCTTCCCAGGTGCGATCTCATGCTCATACACTGCTAGTCTGTACTTCTTACAGATTCCCAAACCTGTCTTTCCATTTCCTACACTGGAGCCTTTGTTCACAGTACTTCCTTATCCTACAATACCTTCCATTGCCTTGTTTATAAAGCCAACGGCAAGCAAGTTTGCTTGCAACGTTTTTGTTATAGTTCGTCAAGGTGCTAAATGAACAAAATAATTGGAAACTAACTGGTATCATGGCCTGAGTCACAGCCGGAAAGAAAATAATGGTATGAAAGAAAAATCTGATGCAGCATGCAGACGACTGGAGTCTCCATGTTTATTATGCTTAAATACAGAACCCCCAAAATAAGCCTACGCCACCTCTCATGTATATTCTCAGATGCCAGTACTCAAATGTGTAGGGAAAAATGTCATTGCAGAATTTATACCCTTCCTTTCTTAGAATCAGACTTAAATCCTGACTTTTACATAGATTCATGTCTGCTTTCATTTTGTTCACAAATCACTGAATGTTCTTTCAATCAATCCAAACCTATGATTTTACTAGATCAATAATATGAAATTCATAATCTTCCATAACTTATCTCTAAGCCACATAAACAAAAGAGTATCTAAATCCGAGCCATAGTGTTAGATCACCCCCCCACCCCTCACCAGCCATGTCAGTATCTTTTCCTCCCCTAGAATTTGAAAACATGTTTAGGAAAACACTAGCCTCTTGCTAATAGAAAGAGCTCAATGCATTAGTTCTGTGAGGAAGCATACCTGAAAACCTCTGAGTTAAACAAAATTATGTAGATTTACCTAAGGACAAGCTTTTGGTATAACATACCTTGATTGTCCACATTAATGATGTGTCTTGTTATGTCCATTTCCTCAAGCTTCTGTGTAATCAAATGTCAGTTGTCTAAAGACCAAGGTCAGCATTTTATAAACAGAAAAGTATACTATTGAAGACAAAATGCCTAAGTTCAAGTGCTAAATTTTACTAGAAGGTAGACCTCTTCCTCAAGGAATTTCACTTCTATGCTTCAGCTCCTCAGGGAGTTTCTATGATGATTAGGTGTATGATAAATTTAACACCTAAGAAGTGACAAGAATGACTATTATTAGAAGATAGGATTTACGTAATAATACCAACAGCAAATACCTTAATAAGTTTTAATTAATAATTTTATCTTCTCCCCATATTCCTTCTTATCTCTATCTGCAATTCATGGTTTATTTTACGCTTGTCCAATAAACAGTACTCACAACCAGCCCCTTTTCCTTTTCCTTCCTTTTGTCATTCCCTGTTTTGTTCGGCTTGAATTGTGGTGTCAGCCAGGCACATTCTACTCTGTTAATTTCACACAGCTTTATTCACACACACACACACACACACACACACACACATACACACACAATAAGGGTCCCCCTTTCTATCTCAATACAACAGAATTTTTTTAACCAACTATTAAAACAGAAAAAAAAATCTTGGTAAACATGAGAAATCTTCTCTATTTCCACATCCTCGAAGACCAATCTTCACACACATTGCAAGGTTAAGTATGTTCTCCATACGTAATGTTTACAATTTTACATTCATATCCCTAGTGCTTACTAGTGCTTATCACTGTTACAAGGCTACATTAAACAACGCTAACAACCAGAGTCAGAAATATATAAGTGTAATTAAGACAAGAATTGGCTTTTTCCTAATGGACAGATCGACATACACATCCCAGGACTATTATGGCATGTCAGCAGTGAGGGAGAACCAGGCGCCTTTTATCTTGTTTCTCTGCTCTTCTTTAACACTTGAGCTCTGTTTCTTGGTTCACAATGGCTACTCCAGTCCCATGATCACAACCACATACAAGCCAGCACAAAGGGAGAAAAAGCCAAGGGGAGAAGAGGATATGTGTTCTCCACAAGGTCATGGCACAGAAATTAAACTCATCGCATGCCTGAGGACACATTTACTAGAGATGAAAACTAGGACATAGTCATCTACATATAGCTATTAAGGAACAAATAGACTCTGCTGAGTCTGGATGAAACAAAATTGAATTTATGATTGACAGTCCTCATGGAAAAGATTTCCAGCACAAAAATATCCTCCTAACACACACACACACACACACACACACACACACACACACACACACTTTTCACCCTTAACTCTTCAGACAAAATATTCTAAGTAATCTTTAAGATAAAACAGAGACATCATTTGGAGGGCAGGACAGAGGACAGTTTTTAGGAGGAAGGAACATAGAATAGAGGAAAAGATGGAGGTACATTTTCAAGGTTATTTAATTTTAAATGTTATTAAAAAGTTAATGATTTTTATTTAATCACTTGAATTTTTAAACATAAAGTTTCATGGTCTCTGAATAATTGTTTTCTTTTTCTGAATTTGTTTGATTGAAACAATTTAATATATTATGAATAGTAGGATAAAATCAATTCCTGTTGTTTCTGCCATTTTTCACCCATGCATTTCATTTATTCATTTTGTTTTAGTTTTTCTGTCAGTCAGTTCCATACCTCAAACTCAGGGTCTTATAGCTGACACTCAACAACTTAAGCCATTCCTCCATCCCAGTTTTTTGTTGATTATTTTGGAATAACATTGCCACTGGCTTTCAACCAGAATCCTCTAGATCTCAACTTCCTTAGTAACAATGATTACAGGAGTGAATCTCCAGCATACAGCCTATGTCCATTTATTTGTGTTACTGGTAGTAATAGTAATCTGTTGAGCAGTTATTGCTTAATGTATTCCTTCTAAAGCCCAAGGATGTATACACTATTGTTAGCCCTATCTCATATGTGAAAAATTTGTGGGTACACTAGGATACGGTCAGGATACTGCTCAAGTAATCATCTAGGGACACCAACCCTTAGAACAGTCTGAAGTATTTGTCAAGTAAACAATCTCTTTATGAAAAAGAAAACAAGGAAAAATGATCAAGCATTCAATACAAGCAACCACTGCAGAAAGAAAAAAATAAGAGATTTATTTGAAATAACAGAAAACTAAACATATACATTTTATTTTTTTAAGCAAGGCTTTATGATTTGTGTTTTTAATTCCATTATTGCGATGCTATCTCAGAGAGAAATGCATAACTAACCCATTTATTTTCTGACTAGCAAGAAATGCAAATAGATAATACAAAACATTGTCACTAACAAGCAGCCTAGAGTTAAATTATTTAAGGGTGGTGAGTGATGATGTGCATGTTTTTAACTAATCAATATTGAAAGCTGCATAAAAGAAAAACTTTTACCACATTTTCATTTCTAAAATGTAGGCTGTTGACTTCTCCATTACGTAACCCCAGATGAATAGGAGAACGTGAGCTGAGACCCGAAGCAGAAGAATCAAACAGCCTGTGACAGGCAGAGCGCTCATTAGGTTGTGTGAGCAGATGTGCTGGATGCCAGCAAGAACTGCTAGCTACAGACAGGATTCGATTGGAGGACTAAACTCAAGTCCTTTACTGGAGATGTATTTCTGTGCTGATTTACTAGGTGGCGATATAATCTTAAAAATAAGCACTCGCATTTCTGTAAACGTTTCAGTTCTATTTTTCTTTTCTAATGGTGCAGTTTTCATTTCAAATTTCTATTTAACTTCCACTTTTGAAGTGAAATTGTGTGACTTCTCTTTCCTTCTGTTAATGGAAAAACTATGAGAGCACACGAGGTGGCCCGAGGAAGAGAAGTTTGTGATTCCTCTTTAATATGGCTTGTCTGAATACAGGATCTTTAACTTAGAACTACCACACATTCCAGAGAGCTAACATTCTTACTCATTACTTATTACACTGTTATATATTTTTATAAATAAATCATCTTCCCTTACTATCTCTGCTAGTCAGTCTTCATGTATCATATCTTGTCACAAAATGCATTGCCATTCTGCAGAAGTTTATAAAATGATGCATAGTATCTGTGAAAGTTCTTTAGAAGCAGTTAAACAGCATACAATATCAGTTATAATTTTCTAATTTCCAGTTCTACCAATGAGGACCACTTATGAAACACCTCACCTGGGAACTGGGCACACGGAGAAGCTTCCAGTTTCCCTTATTTCTTCAATTATCCTGAAAAGACTATTATCCCATTGGCCTGTATGTGATATCCTAGAGAATACCATCACTACAATTTCATACAACTTACCTACTGATAGTATATGGTGAGAATTTCGTTGGGAATGATGAAACTGTGAGGACCACCAGAGAAATGAGCTCACAGTTTCTAAACCCAGGAAGCATACTTGTTGGCTAAGAAAAATGAAAACAGGAAGTGGCGCTGTGGCTCAAGTGGTACAGTGTTAGCCTTGCGCTGAAGAACTGAGAGACAGCGCCCAGGCCCAGGGTTCAAGACCCATGACCAACAAAAAGAAAAGAAAGAAAGAGAGAGAGAGAGAGAGAAAGAAAGAAAGAAAGAAAGAAGGAAGGAAGATCAAAACAATTTAAAAAATGCTTTGGGATCACTGTTCAAAGCCAGCCCGGGCAGGAAAGACCTTGAGACTCGTATCTCCAATAAACCACTAGAAAACCGGAAGTGGCGCTGTAGCTCAAGTGGTAGAGCGCTCGCCTTGAGCTGAAGAGCTGAGGGACAGCGCCCAGGCCCAGAGTTCAGGCCCCATGACCGGACCCCCCCAAAAAAAAAAAGAAAAAAGAAAGAAAAAGCATAGTCTCACCACTTAAAATTATTTTTTTTGGGGGGGGGGCTCTGGCTTGCAAGGCAAGCACTCTACCACTGAGCCACCTTCCCAACCCTTAAAATTATTTCTAAACTAATATTTATTACAGTACAAAAGTACAAGTGTCCTATAGTGGCTAGTTAGCTAGTCCTAAATGATGCCCCAATTAACTATGTGTTGTGGTAATTATGACCTTGTATAATCAACCTCTATACTGACATGTGCAGCCCTGTGGCTTTTACTAATAAAAGTATGCAGCAAGAATGACAGTGTGATTATTCTCAACCTGGATGTTAGGGGAGTTAACAGCTTCTGCCTCCCATCATTTAGCTTTAGAAGCTTTAAATGGCCACATAAGAATTCAGCTCCCCTGCTCCAGCTACTACAGAGAGGAGACGTTACTATTATAAATGAGAAGCCAAAAGACTAGATATAAAGAGAGAGAGAGAGAGAGAAAGCCCACCCATCTCAACATCTTAGACAAGTGCCAGATAATTCATCTATCCTGTGGATTAGTGTATAGCCACCCTTTTACTGCAACCAATCTCAACATCTCAGACAAGTACCAGAAAATTCATCTATCCTGTGGATAAGCATATAGCCATCCTTTTACTGCTACTACTTTGGAAACCTCAATCAAGACCAGCAGAGGTAATGGCCAATGGAATAGAGTCAACACATGGAAACATAGTAGCATGAGAGATGCCGAAATGCTTGCAGGAGTAAGCCACCAAGTTTTGCAGGCAAACCTGTCACCATGAAACATGTCACCTTTATGCTTTATCAGCTCAAAACACTCAACATCTGTAAGAGTAAATAAATGCGTGATTTAGGGGACAGCTGCCCAGGAGAAGCACCCAACCACAGCATGCATAGGGAGGCCTCAGAAAATGTTGCAGCAATTTAGTGTAAGATCTTGGAGAACCAGAGACAATACAAAGACAAAGAAGGGAAAATGTAGCTACAAGGAGAAGGTGAATAGAATTTCCCTTGTTACCATGAAATCTCAGAGCTCCAGGCTTTATTTTTTATTGTCAAGGTGATGTACAGAGGGGTTACCATTGCATATATAAGGAAATGAGTACATTTCTTGTTGAACATTGTTACCCGCTCCCTCATTTTTCTCCCAATTTCCCTTCTCCCCAACTCCCTGCCCTTAAGGTGTAAAGTTCATTTCTAACATATTGTCTTGTGCATTGGTTCAACCTACATCCCTTGTTTCAACCATTTTGTTGTTCCCCTCCCCTTTCCCAAACCAGATCAATGCAGGTACAAGACACAGGGTACTAAAATCAAATACAAGGACAACAGGAGATTTTTGAAAAGGGGGTAATAAAAAAGAAGGAAAAAAGAAATAACCTCACATAGTGCATTAAAAACAAAAGCCACCCTTGTTTCCATGTCTTGGAGTTCATTTCAATTAGCATCCTCTCATATGGTCATATGTACATAGCTATTGAGCTATGTGCTAGACATATACTAATTATTACAAATGGGGGAAACATAGGGAATGAGCTTATTTTTCTTTGGTCTGACTTATTTGTTAAATGGCAACTCCTTTGTACAACTACTTAATGACAATTTTAAAACTGAAAAAAAAAACAAAAAACAAAAAACCCAAACTCTAAATAGGACTAATAGCCCTAGACTAGGACCACACTGATGGCACGGATTCTTGTTTCCATATCTTGAAGTTCATTTCCCTTAGCATCATCTTATATGGTCATATGTACATTGCTATGGAGGGAAAATAACCAACTGAGCACTTCTTCCAGTCTCCTTGAAAGTCTTTCCTTTCCTCTTGGAATTTCCTGTTGTCACCAATTTTCAATCCTTGGGAGGCATGGGGTGACACTCTTCATATTCAGTTTAAAGCCCCAGCAAACATTTTCTATGCTTCTCATAGCACAGTTTAGAAGGCTAGAATTTTTTTTAAAAAAAAAAGTTTCATTAAATAACAAGGCAGGAAATGGCAACCAGCACAGAGAAACACCAAGATGATCTATTATTCAAAGACAGAGATATCCATTGTATTTCCAAGGGGCTGTTCAACTTCAAAAGCACAGTTACTGCTGGATCCTTCCTACCCCATGGCTTGCCCATTTATCCATTCAACAAACACTGACAGAATCTACTGTTTCAAACATAGCTAAACATTTTAGATTGGTAAGTAAAACATACTATTCCTCTGTACAAGGAGCTTACAGCACTATAGTGGGTGATTGTGATGGTTAACATTTATTGTTAACTGTATGGGATGAAGAAATACCGACGAGATCATAGAGCACTCTACTGGGTGTGTCCAGGAAGGGAGTGGTTACAATCTTTGAAATGGAGCCAGAATAAATCTTTCCTCCTTTAAAATTGTTTCACTCAGACTTGTATCAGTGCAGTAGCAACAAACCTAAGGGAATGACAGTTAAATGAACAAGAGATCTACAAAAGGACTAAAAATCTCATATGGGATCAGGAGGTAACTAAATATTGAGGAAATTTCCTTAAAAGAACAATTGAATTCTAGAAAAGAAGTACAATTGACAAGCTAAAAGGGACCTAGGGTATAGGAATGCCAATCTATGTACACAGGAGACTTCAGGCACATAGTAAAATAAAATAGTTTAACATAATGAATAAACTAGGTATAAGAGGGTTAGAAGTAAAAAATGGCATTAGAGAGGTGGAGGCCTAGGAAGGAAGGTTTTGAGGATTTCATTTTATTCAAAGGGTTACCTCAAAAATGTCATCATAGATAAACATCTTAACATATTTTAGGGAATATTTCAGTATCATTGTGGGGCAGGATAAAAGAAGACCAGGCCATCAAATAAAGCATCTATGACTCATCTATACTTTTGTGTCCTAGATACAATATTTATGGCGAAGACCAAGAAAGATAGTTTCAAACTCTATATAGATCACAAAGGATGGATCCTGTGAGTTTTGCCTTAGTTCTAGCACATGAAGATTCCCCCCCCCCAGTGGGTTTATAACAAGAATAATGATACCCTTTGGATAAAGCCCAGTGGCTCACAAGGATATAATATACAACTAAATTAATATTCAACTAAATTATAATATGCCATAATAACCACATCTCTTCAATTTCTTTATGTTTGCTAAGGAAAACAAATACAAGCAATATTATTTATAATGGTCCCACAGGCCACCATGGCACAGATCTATTTATTATATGACTGTGTGCAAAAAAGGAAAGTTGGAACAAATTCAGATCATTAGATACGGAGAAAAGCACTTCTACATTTGTACAAGCTCTTGTAAAAGGTCCATGGGTGGAAGTGTTATCCCCATAAATCTCTAACATTCAGTAGCATCTCAGCACTATCAATGTAGGTCTTACCCAACTAAGAATAAACACACTAAGCAAACAAAATAAGAACAAGACCAATTATTGCTTACTCTCTTCCTTCTAGTTTAAATTCTGTCAATTTCAGAAAATGTAGCCCCTTAATTAGACTTACTTAGACATCAGGCTGTTCTGTACAATGGCCCAACCATACCAATACAAGTCCCTACACTACTGTTGGCTTATACCTCCATAAACAGAAGCAAAAGTGAAAAACAGTTCTTTAAATTCCTCTCCCAAGATCTTCTCAATGAAGTGTAAAGTGCAAATGACCTAGAGATCCCCAAAACATGTAAACAATAGCTGAGAATCAGCATAAACATTTCTGTTTCTGCTCTGATGGTACATATTTATTGCTTACCTCATTGCTTACTTGATCTGAATCCTGGATACAATTTTAGTTAAGAGCATTCTCCTCACTTACAAGTAGAGGAAAGCCTGAAGGCAAATGACCCATTTCTAATGGGGGGGGAAGTATTTCTACAATGATATTATTTCAGTTCTCATTTTTTAAAGTGACTTTTTAAAGTGAGTTTAGCAGGCACTCTTATAAATCATATTCATTTTTCCTCATTTGAAGAACAAACTGGGGGCATGGAACTTAATGAGAGTTTGGAAAACTTAAATATTTATACCCTGAGGAAATTAATCGAATTTGATATGGTAATGTTCTAAATGAAATGCTAATAAGCAAATAACTATGTAATCTCACTCTGTCCTATGACAATTATTTGACAAACTTCAAAGTCAGCTCAGTGGTTTAATGTGGAGGATCAAACTTAGGGCAGATTTCTTTTGTGAGTACTTAATTTGTGACTGCCCCCAAAAAAGACCCTTGGTAGAAATAAGTATGATATTGTAGTTGAATTATGGTTGAGTTGACTAATTGCATTTCTGCTCCCTAAAAATCTGTGCAGGTTAGCAGACCATGATGAGGCTTGTGACAGAGGACAGAGGTGCTGTGGGAATCAGGCTGCAGAGGACTTAATGACTTCAACACCAGCTCCAAGATTTGTGAGGTCAGGAGACCAGAGTAAAATATGAGGCTCCCTGACAGCAAGCTGTTTAAAACTGACCTTGCTCACCTTGGAGAATAACCAAGGAACGGATGGTTCTTCTGTACGCCTGTCAACAGTGAGAAGAAAGCATCTGAGGCTGGCTGGGGAAGTTCCCAGCAGGCAAACCATGTTTACAGCTAAGCTTGATAGCAGAAAATGCTCCCGCCCATTCTATGCTTCCTTCATAGAGAACTGTGGTATTAATACAAATCAGAACTAACATACCATTCATTTGGAGACAAAGCCTCTCCTTAGTCTAAGGTTGTGTGTAGCCAATGCTATTTTCCAACTGATATTGTTGTTCTCTGTCAACGTCGTGGCCTAGATTAGGGCAGACGATCAAGAAGCGGGGATGGTAGGATTTCCTCGGTTTTATTAAAAGTCTCTGACAATGGGGAGTTGAAGGAGAAACCAAAGGTGTATCTTGTTTTCCTATTTTCTCCTCAAGGATAATGAGACAAAATACTTCCTCTAGGGAAATCCAGCGACGTCATATAAATTATGACTTGAACAGCTGGACGGAAACTTGGAACCATATGGAACTCATGGGTTCAGTTATCTTATTATACAAATAAGGGAAATGGGGTTCCAAACGCATTAGTTTTGCCAAGGATGCAAATGCCCACTGGAGTAGATTCCAGCCTTGATCAGCTCTTCTTACTTCTAGTCCGCTTCTCTTTGTTCTGCCAATTTTAAATGAAATTATGTGTAAGGCATTTATATGAGCCTGGGTGATTCATTTTAATCAAGTCAAGATCCCTCCAGATAAATTATATGGGCCATTACTCACTCTACTGATTTTTGGATTAGAAAAATAATAATCATTGAATTGTATTTGAAGCTCTCAGGAACTCAAAACAATGTGCTCGAAAGAGGTGTTCCTGCATAGATAATTAATAATCTATCAACAGAGACAGGGCTAGGGTAGAGTTGTAACCTCTGCCTAAGTTTCCACTACTTCCTATAGGAAAGTTCTTAAGACTCATACTGAGCACAGTTGCCCTGTTAATCACTGCCCATGCTATTTTATGTCACCACATGTCTGCAGTCTCTCAAACAAAATAACCTCTTGTCCATTTTTTCTGAAGATCACCTTACCAAACCTTCACAAAACAATCACTCACTCAAAATCTTTTCCTGGAAGAAAAGTGGGTAATTCCTTGCTTGGGTTCTATCTTTTGGTCATAAAACATCAGGAACTTAGAGAATAATTCATCTCTAAAATATGACTGTATTGCAAACATGATCATATGCATTTTCTCTCTCTCAGAGAGAAGATAGTTTAGTATTGAGGAAGTTTCACAGAACAGTGATTAGGTTTTTTTTTAATTCCAACTATTCCCCTGCAATAATGCAGTAATGACAACCTAAGTGGTTTTTTAATTTTTTCTAAATCCAAGGGAATTGCATCTTCTGCACTGAAATAGGTAGATACATACACTGCAATAAGTATGATTCTATTATTGTTCAGAATTCCATTATTTGTGTATTGAATAGGGAGCATCTAGTCTCATTTTCTGTGTGCTCTGAGAACTGAGCCTTCATGAGCGTTTCTCCAAATGAGAAAGCAAAAACAATTATATCATTTCTATTTCATTTCAGCTTACTTAATAAAGGAGAAACAAGAGAGTTTAAAATTAATTGCAAGAGCTAGGCTAATGCTGGGTAAGTTAATGAGGAGCTTTTATGAGCTGTAATTTTTATTTATTTATTTGTTCAATTAATTATTTATTATATGCATTGGATATGGCCAATGTGTAATCGCCTTCTGGGTACATTTAAAGCTGTAATTACCCAAAAAATGAGCCTTGCCCTTACAACTTGTAACCTAATCAGACTCAGGAAAGCAGATCATTCACATATGGAGCAAATGTAATCTTCTGAGCTCTCTCTTAAAGTGAGATTTCAAGGAAATTTCTTTGTACCCAGTAAGAACTGGTGGTAATTCCTTTATGAATCAACAAGTTAATAAACTACTAGACACCTACTATTTGATAGACACCGTGGTAGGAAAGATGAGAAAATGAAAATCAGTAAGGCATGTTGTTATACACATTCTCAAGCTAAATGGTTTGGGTAAGTACTCTCCAAAGGCCCACATACAAAGCTTGGTCCTCAGAGTGGCAATATTGGTAGATGCTGTGAATTTTAAGCAATAGAATTTACTGGAACATCTTTAGGTCATTGTGGAATTGCCTCCTAGGGGTTGGAGGCTCCAACACCCCCCCCACTCATTACTAATTTGGGATGGGAGCCTCTCGCTCCAATGTTCAGATCACTCATCACAATGTACTGATAAGTACTACCCTTGATGGATGGTAAATGCAAAGGAAACCTAAAATGGAGGATAAGATCATAGGGTCACAGAGAGAAAACACTGCAGTTAAGCAGTGTTTATAGGTGACCAGCTTAAATTGTATTCAGTAAACATCTCCCACCTTTGGTACTACCCCATGGACTGGTCCTGGAGAAGGATTTAATGCTTTGCCACTATTCTCTCCTATTGTCATTTTCCAGTCATCTTGGAATGGCCAAACTACTTGCCAGTTGTTAATGACCCTTACTGCAGCAAGGCCTTACTTGATCAATCCACACACAAAGGACTTGATCAGATCACTGGAGCCACCTCTGACCACCTCTAAACAGGCTCATGACTTGGGACTGCTTTTAACAACATATATCTGCTTATTTCTGTCTCCCAATTCTCCCTATTTAACCTAAGACCACTGTTGGTACCGGGGAAGGATGAAGATGATCCGAAGTGCTCATCTTCCTATGGCATTGCACCCACATGACTTCCTTTCCCTGCCATATTTCTTTCCTAATAGATTCTATCACTTTTCCTGCATTCACATCCATCTTACATGAATTCTCATTTAGGATGCAAGCATTGAGGTTGATTCACTGAGCTAAATTTTCTGTAACAGTACCACCCAATCTTGGAGTTCACCCTCCAAGCTGAGCCAAGTCTTTTTCTTTCAGAGTCAATTGCTTCAGGTAATACAGTTTGGCAATGAAAAAATGACAGCAGCAATGACCACCTGGTGGGAGCCAGCTACACCACAAATGTCCTCTTTCAAGGCTTCACAATTGTCCAACAACATGGGATTATCATCCCCAATCTCCCATCCTACAGACAAGAGAGCTCATTTAGCAGCTTAAATTATTCAACTGTTTCCAATTAGCTGTTGCTCTAACTAGACATAGCATGTGGTTCCCATTCTAGGTGATATTTAGAAATTTTACTTGGCTCCACTCTTGTAAAGTAAGCGTACTTCAATATAATTTTGCCATTTTTATTAAGCAGAATTCATAGACATGTTCATCTCTTTGAACTATCAGTTCATCCTCAGAGTCTAGTTCACTAGATTTGGCATTTATGATTTTTAACTTGCCAGCTTTAAAAACTACTGACACCAATAGTTTCTGAAGCTATTTCATAACCTTTTACTATTTTTATTATTTTACTATTCTGGGAACCACAATTTCAGAGAACAATGCCGGAGCTGACTTAAACTCTTACGTGACATTTTAAATTAATCATTTTTTTAAAAAAATTATGTAAAGTGAAAGTAGTCATATCCAAGTCAGGCAGCAAACAGCTCAGAGAACACCCAAATTCAATTTATGAAAATTAGCATTTTGTGATCAATTTAAATGAACTCTTCATTCTCTCCTGCTTTGTAACCAAATAAGTCATCCATGTTTTATATTCCCAAGCTGCATGTTCCTCCTCCATAGAGTCAGTCTAATGACTTCCAGAGATTACATGTCTTAAGTATTGTCCATGATTCAAAGGTTGATTTCATTTCAGGAATATGTGCTTTTAGCACATCTCTGTGGCAATTTTTATTATTGTGTAAGGAAATAAACACTGATACAAATGACAGTACACTCAACTGTGATCTAGTTAGCCAGTAAATGAAGGACTTGTAGCATTTGAGTATTCATATTCTTGTCTCAGTTATTTCATTTCTTGATTCTGATTTGCCATTCAATAACTTCAGTTGGAAACAAAACATTCAGATTGCTAATTTCTGGCAAATTCAGTCATTCAAAACACAGTAGCTTTCTCTGATGTATACATTATCCATGTTTGCTTGCAAAGTGTTTCTTGCTTCTAAGAGAGAAGTAATAATGGTCTCTACTGAGTAAATGTACATATGTGCAAGCTGATCTAAGATTTAAGTTTACTAGATGTACCCTTATAAAAGTGGTTTATTAGTTATTAAGAAGTATGAAGGTAGACTTAATGGAGATTATGAGAAACGGATTTGGATAAAATAATTTTATTTTTTATTTTATTTTAATTTTATTTTTAATTTTATTTTTCACAGTTATAGTCTTGCAGGACATTGTTGATAACACACCTTCTACTGAAGTTGGTCTGTGTGAGAGATCCTTCTTTTCTTCTTCTCCAAGTCCATTTCATAATAAGTGTCAGTACATTTTCATCTCCCAAAAGTCTAACCTCCCTATACCAACTGTCACCCAGGGAAGACTTGTTCCCAGTCTTTCTTCTAAATAGAATCTTTGTGAAAATTCTGCATAAAGGCTTAAATATTTTTCCTGATTATAAGAAAATGGCTTGAGCTGGGCGCCAGTGGCTCATGCCTGTAATCCTAGCTACTGAGGAGGCTGAGATCTGAGGATCGCGGTTCAAAGCCAGCCTGGGCAGGAAAGCCCATGAGACTCTTATCTCCAATAAACCACTCGAAAACCAGAAGTGGTGCTGTGGCTCAAGTGGTAGAGCACTGGCCTTGAGCTGAAGAGCTGAGGGATAGCACTCAAGCCCAGAGTTCAAGCCCCACGGCCAACAAAAAAAAATGACTTTTCTTGATACTATTATAAAATGTCGTTTTGGTAACAGGATTTGATGATGCTTCATTAAAAAAAAAGTCGACCTTCCCTCCAAAACACACACACACACACACACACACACACCCACCCACACACACACACCCCTCTTATAGTCGACTTCATTTAATGAGTCTATGTTTATTTTTAATATTTTGTTACAAGGGCAACAGTGTACTGAAGACTATGTATTCAATGATGCTTTGGCTCTGGTTCAGCATACAGTCACTCTACCTCTCTAGCTCTGCAGGATTTCCCATTTCTATTTAGTCAGGTAGACTAGTCCACTTGCTTTCACTCATTGCTGAGCCCCAAGAGCATTCCCGACAGACCTAAAATTCTCACAGGAGTCTCTGGGTGTCCCTTACTTTGTCAAATCTGATTTGTTCCATTACCTCCTACCCTGCAAAAATCACAGGGGTAAAATCAAGGAGGAGAAGAATGGTTTTACTGCATTGTTTTTCTGTCTCTCAACCTTTGCCCCAAGACTTTTCAAACAACTACACAGCAAATGAAACACAGCCACAACTAAAGTAAGTTGGGAAAGTTTCCCAACAATAAAATAATCTCTAATAACCACATTAAGGGAAAAAAACAGAGAGGCACAGCCCTATATTAGTTTCTGTTAGGTAAATGTGATTAAGTCAATGTTTCTTTCTTTGATAACAGTTAACAATTACACAAAATGTGGTAAATCCACAGGTGCCTACCCACTGATCCCTTATACACACTGAATAAGGAAACCTTTTCAGGTGTGAATAAACCAATGATAAGCTAAGACTAATTCTGATACAACAATAAGCAAACCTACTTCCTAAATAAACTCAACCTTTTCACTTGCTAATGTTTCTCATGATACAGAAAGACTCAATCTAACAAATAAGCATTTAGGAAATGAGATGGCTCACTGAGCCAGGTTGTCAGATAAGAATTTCTTGCACTTGATGAACAGAACTTGTTTGAAAAGCTTCCAATCTGGTAATCAGCCTGATGCACAAGTTCCACTTCAAAAGCGCATTCATTCCTTTTAGGGAGGGCTTGGGGGATGGCAGAGACTTCTGGATAGCACATGTGTAAAATCTCCCAAGCTGAAAAGCCCTTGGTAATTGCAGGAATCCAGGAAGCCAATATGGTTGGAGTGCTGTGAATGAGTAAGGAGTAGCAATAATGTTTCTAAAAAGACAGGACAGCTCTAAATTTCTATATTCCCCCAAAAGGACTGGAAAATCTTAGTGAAATGGGAAAGCGTTGAGAGGTTGTACTCTCTGGCTGTTGCACATAGAATGGACAGAAAGACAGCAAGAGCAGTCACTAGAAGACATAAGAGTAATGCTATACCTAACTTATAATTGGCTAGCATCACTCTTCACCTTGCTCCTCTGCAGAGAAGACTTCTGAAGATCATTTTAACTATAAATTACCAGTAAAGCAAGTATCAAGAGCAAGACTGAGAAGGAAAAAGAGGAAGTAGAGTGATGTTGACCAAAAATGAGTTTCCAGTCATGGATATTAAAAGCCAAATATACAAGCCGGGCTTTAATGAGTCAAAGAGATGAGAGCCTGGAGGAACATGATGATAGATAGACGAGAGTAATGGTACTTTGTGAATGTTCAGGATTTGTTGGCTTTAGGTGGTAGAGAAGCAAGCTATGTTCAAGGGTCAGATCTGACCAGCTCCAATATCTTCTGATATGTTTCCATGTCATAAGTGAAGGGTAATCACACACAAACCACTAAAAAAAAGAAATATTATATTCCATGATTATAAATAGCATAAGTTTCAGGGAGAGACAGGATGGTAAACTGAGGCTCAATCAAGACCTTCCTGATGAACAGACCACAGTGCCCAAAGAAAAGTGGCTATTCAGATCTTATGTTATGGATCCTTGTGTTATTAGTGTAACCTGCATCTATGGATGACTTGTGAATATAAACAAAAGTTGACAGGTTCAGCCATTGATTGCTGGAATGACTAGAAGGAAAGTAAAGGAAAAGCAAGAGTCACTGTACACCCTCCCCATAATAAAGTACCATCATACATTTATACCAGAGAAGTGCACAGACAGTAGATGCTCTTTCTGTACAAACAATAGTAGGGAATATTAATGTTATTAATATTGCTCAGTAATATGGCTTAAACATTTGGAGCATTTTCCTGTTTCAGGACTCCTTCCCTCCTTGTCATGGTATTATTGTCTGAAGTTTTACCTGTTGTTCTAAGCTTGGGTTCTGCCTCCTTTGTTCCCTACAAAAGTCATAGTCTAGCCATTTGAGCTCAGGGCCAAATGATCCATTAAGTCACTTAATGAATGATTCATTCATTTCTTCTCAATTCTGGAAGGGTTGAATCCATTCAGTGTTATTTATAGGAACACTATAAAGAAATAGTAATCAGTTAAAGTTCCAGCACCCCGACAGTGTACTATTTCACAAATTAATTCTCTGCTCCCTAACACACTTATGAGATTTATGTTAGAAAACTGTGGAAGCCAAGGTCTCTAACAACAAAGGAAATCTAGAGATGTAGAATCTGCTTATATCGGTGTACACTATGGTATTCTTAGGGTTAAAAAGGTGGTCCTAAAAAAAAGTGTAAAGTAACTGTAAAAGGTTGTTTGGCAGCTTTAGCCCATCCAAATCCAGGTAATTAGCAATGAGGTTTAAGAACCAAGGATTAGGCTGAATGGTAGAGATCAAATTCATGTAATTATGACATAGCATGTGCTCAAGAGGAAAAGTTCCTTTGGTAAGGCATGACCTGATGGGGAAGGTGCTAGTGACTGTAGACCCATCCCAGAGTTTCCCATTACATATTTCCTCAATAACTACTAGGCTTTCATCCTGCAATCAGCCCTTTTCAACTTGACATAAAGCTATGTCATGCTCTCTGTCTCTCTTTTCCTTTGTCTCTGTCTCGGTCTCTGTCTCTCTCTCTGTCTCTCTCTCTCTCTCTCACACACACACACACACACACACACATACACACACCCCAAAAGTCTGCACAAGACAACTAGAAATTTAACACTGAGGCATACAGCAAGCTAGGACAGACAATCAAAACAAAGCAGAGAAAAATGTTTTAGGAACAAATCACACGGTATGCTTGGATAAACTTGCCCTACGTATACTTTTCTTGAATATATATTTTTCCGACAGATGCTTTTAATTTCATTTATTCAATAATGGTGAGAAAATAGGAAGAGATAAAAATGGCTTAGAAATAGAGGACATAGTGCCAGAAAATGTGGGCAGAGCCATTGCACATCTTACATAATCTTCAGCAGATACCATACTTTCTTTCCTCCTGATAGAGTATCTCCAATTCCCTGCTTATCCACCACACAGAGACACAAATTAGACACAAGGAGCCTCAATATATACTAATTTTCTTATTAAATTCACAAGTAATAAATAGTTTGAATATACATCTGAGCCTGCTAGTTTTTCATCATGATGGATGAAATTATTTATTTACCTCTGGTGCATTCAAGGCATTGTTTCTTAACAGCTTTGCCTGAATCCAGTTCTATAAACATCCATTGTGAGTCTTATTTTAAAAGCTCTAGTGTTTTCCTTCCCCTAACCGAGCCATAAAATTTGATTCTGTCTTGTTTAATGCATCTCCTCATCTCATTACCATATCCTGTTCATATAAACAATATAAATAAAATTTAAAAAGAAGGAAGAATTACACTCCTAGCTTTCACTTGTATAAGTCTTTATTTAAACAGAGCTAATTAATAAATGATAAACTTGGATATTCTATGCCTTCCTTGTGTTAAGAAAAAAGATACCTCCCTTTAAAACTCACTGCAAGCATTTAAATAGTTTATATGACAGCTTCTACCTCAAGTTGTAATTATTTTTATGGAGATGGGTCATGTTATCATTAACTACCTTCAAGTGCTGTACAGGAAATAGCAAGTCCTTTGTTCTATTAGTTGTGATGAATTTGGTAGTCATTAACCACCTTAACTCTTTTGTTCCATAAGTGCTGATAAAATTTATACTCTTTAAATAGCTGAGACATCAACAATTTTTCTAAGATTATGTGTAAATTTTTTTAGAATAAGCTTCCAGAGTGTGTAAAACATTTAAAGATCCTAGTGAAACCAAATACACAAAATACAATATAGTTGATAGAAAAAAAGAAACAAAACAACATATCTGAAATGAGAATAAAAAGTTCCAGTAGTTGTAATTGATACCTTTCATTTTTATATATAATTATCCTCCACAATTGCAATTTCATATTGTTTTTTCAATTACTCATACCTCGCCAAAGTCTAAAAATGTCAAGTGGAAACTCCTCCCAGAGATAAAAAATTTATAAACTTTAAATTAAGTGATTTTCTAATAACCAGGGTTTAAAATGCCCAAGATGCGGATAGATCATCCTTCTGTTCAGCGTATCCTATCTGTATAACTTCACTGAGTAGCCATCTTGGTTATCCTAGCAACCATGACCATTATAGCAGCGCTAATGATCGAGTAACCTCTACTGCGCATAATAACATCTCAACATTTAGGAGTGGTGATGTTAGCATCTCAGATATGTCAAAGAGAAACACATAAGATGTTTCTTTTTCATTTAAAAGTGAGAAGGTAAGCCGGGTGTCAGTGGCTCACGCCTGTAATCCTAGCTACTCAGGAGGCTGAGATCTGAGGATCACAGTTCAAAACCAGCCTGGGCAGGTTTATCTCCAATAAACCACTAGAAAACCGGAAGTGGTGCTGTGGCTCAAGTGGTAGAGCTCTAACCTTGAGCTGAAGAGCTGAGGGACAGCGCCTGGGCCCAGAGTTCAAGCCCCACGACCGACAAAAATAAAAAGGGAGAAGGTAAAAGTTTCCAACTTTTTAAGGAAATAAAATAATATACACTAAGATTGTTAATAAGGGGGAAAGTCAGTATAGATTCAGTACCATCTTCTACTTTAAGCATCCACTAAGGGAGTCTTGTAATGTGTTCCCCACTACAGAAAGGGAACAATTATAGTTGATCAACTAAAATATAAAAACTTTAAAAGAAAGAAAAAAAAAGAGGCCTGTATTGTACAAATATTGAAACACCATTTATCTTTAGAAGGGTGTGTGTAAACGGAGCAAAAAGACATTTTAAAGACATGCATTTTAATTTTAGTAAGATTAAATAAATACCAAGTCATAGGGCCTAAATTCCTGGGGTAGGGGGAAGAAAATCTAATTAGTAAAATTTAAGTTTTGCTATTCACATGGAACGAATTCTTTTAAGTCAATATTCATTGTCTTCGAGCATTTAAAGGTTAAATTCTGATGGCAAGTGACACAAGAATATGCCTTCCATGAATCAGGAAACCGTTCTCAGACCATAGTGACGAGAGAGAACTTAGCAATGGCACTGAACCAACTCATGGCAAGACATTTATAAAGAGGACAATTAAAGCTAGAAAAAAACTTTCAGTCTTATTTTCTGTGTCTTTCTTTGTCTCTGTCCCCTTCACCCTCTCCATGTCTATGAATACATCCTAAAGTTTTCTTTATCACACCTGGAAGAAAATGTAGGCAGATTTTTCTGTTTGATACCATGCAAGTACTATTACAAACATTGACTTTGTTTTTGTATTCCTGTATTTTTGTAAACTAACCCTCCACCAAGTATCCTACTTTGACTAAGCTGGAGTCTGACTTTGGAGACGTGGCTGGTTGTAAGCATGCAATCCAACTTCACCATGCACATGAGAAACAGCAAATTCAACAAAGAGAATAACCTAAACCCAAGTAAATGGAAACTGCAAACAAGATTTCTAAAACTACCCTAGAAGGGTTTTTTTTTTGCAATAATACCAATTTTAGTTTTAATTCAGAAGGAAACACGCCTCTAGATGTGATGATGTAACAATACAAATCAATCCCTTCAGACACAAATCATTCTAAACCTAGGCAGAACATACCAATCCACTGTTTATAGGCATTCGAGACCAGGAAATACAACCCAGGGAATTTCATGGGAAGAGCAAGGCAGTGAGACAAGCCCCATGATCACCCAGATTTTCTCTGGGGAAAATGTCCTCAAAGTAGCATGATAAACTGGAGCCCAAAGAAACTGAGCTAAGGCAGTGGGAACAATATTTTGCTATCACTGAAGCAGCCCAAATTTGAAGCCCATGATATCTGACAGAAAGAAACTGGGAAAGGGAAGTCTGCTTAGGGGCTCCAGGAAAATTCTTTAGTATGAGTGGGCTGTGCATGGGGTAGGTGAAACTTCATCAGACTGACCAGAAAACAGGTGCTACAAGACCCACAGAGCTCAGTGTTAGAGGATGAACAATGATGGAAGAAAAAACTCTGCTCTGCTTAGCGACACCAGAGGATCCTATTGAGGCCTTCACCAAGAGATTAAAAACAAATTGTTTGATTTTAATTTCAAAACATTGGCTGAAATCAGATTACCTGATCAAACAAAAATAAAGCCTATCATAAAAGCCTCAAGGGATATACAAAGAATTTTTGTCCTAGCAAATGAATGCCTAAGGAAAAAATATTACTGCTGTTTACAAATTTGCAAATACCCAAATGAAGACCATTCTAACACAAGCTCTATTGGACGAACAATTAAATTTCTTGTTTGGACAAACATCAAGACACTTAGAAAAAGGTAGCAGAATACGGATTCTTTACAGTGTGTAATCCAAAATGCCTAACGTACAAGAAAATTGTAAGATGACCAAAGAAATATTAAAATATAATAGTCCTGCAATAAAATAGTAGAAACTAGCCCTATGAAAGGTTTGATGTTGATCTTGACAAAAATACTACAGAAACTATTCTTAAGTTCTAAGTATGCAAAGTGTTAGAAAAAAAATATGGCATTTGATGAGTAAAGACAAAAGGACTTCAGCAGAAAAATAGAAAGAGGAAAAAAATTAACGGACCAAAGGGAAAATTAAATGAAATAGAAAAATAATTCTAAGGAAATGCTTATCAATCATGATGAGGGAATCAGTTAATTTTATAATAGTACAATACACATTATTTGAAAAGCAGTAAGAACAATCATTAAAGAGAACTGAATAGACGTATGGTGACCCAGTGGATGGTAAAATATTCGAATACATTTGTGACTTAAAACTTGGAATTAGAGGATATTGTGAATTCATCAAAGAATTTTCAATTAGTGGCATGCACCTATAATTTCATACTCAGGACTCTGAGGTACACAGAGGATCACAATTATGGGCCAAGAAGGGCTACAAAATGAGTCTCTTTCTCAAAGAAAGAAAAGTATATCTCAAATAATAGCTAATGTTTCCCAGTTTCAAGAGTCCCATAAGCTCAGTGAATGTCAAATACAACAAATACAAAGAGTATTTTGTCATCAGACTAGTAAAAAGTAAATACAATACAAGAGGTCATAATAACACATATTATAGCTGCTCTCAAAAACTGAAAATAGGCAGGACAATTCTCAGAAATAAGACAAAGTTGGGTACTCTAGTAGGCTTTTTAACTATAACAAAAAGGCAATAGTATAATAACAATGGAAAACAATGGGGAAAGAATACAGCATACAAAAATAGACATATCCATGTAAAGTCATTCGATCTCAACAGAGATGGCTTCCTAATTAATGAAAATAAAGTGTCATTTGGCAAAAGGATATGCATTGTTTGCCAAGCAGCATAAGCTAAAGGTAGAAGGTAGATGAGTACCTTTCAAAAACCTTAAGGTTCTACCATAAGGTCCAATTTAACTGTCAAGAAGCCACAGATAATTAAGCAAATTTAAAGTTATTACTGTAATTACTCCATTTTCTGCCCTTGATTTAATCCACTAAGACAATTGTTGATTTAAAATATCATATGAAAGTTCAATTACTGTATTTGAAGATAATTGTCAGCTAAACTGTGGATAAGGAAGTAAGGAAATTCATTTTGTATTCATCAAATGGGTCTGGGTTTCACTTATGTACTCCTGTGTTTGATAATAAAGTTCTTGGCAGAAAAAAAAATAATAGTATGCCTATTAATAAGAACTAACCTGTTACATATAGATACTTTTTTTCCCCTGCAGTCCTGAGGTTTGAACTCAGGGCCTAGGCATTGTCCCTGAGCTTCTTTTGCTCAAGGCTAGCACTCTACCACTTAAACAACAACACCACTTATGGCTTATTCTGTTTATGTGTTTACTGAGGAATGGAACCCAGGGCTTCACGCATGCTAGCCAAGCATTCTACCAGTAAGCCATATTCCCAGCCCCCATATATACTCTTAGGAGAAAAAAGTGACTTTTGCTTCTTACAATAAGTACAAATAAAACATATAATTTTTGTCAAATATATTATCTTTAATCTAAGTTATTTTTAATTGCAGAAGCTTATTTTGGTAAAATCATTTCTTAATGAGATTTAGCTCTATTTGAATAAGAAAAAAATGACTACATAAATGCCTCATTTGTTCCTGCTCATTTGAATTACAGCCAAAGCAATATTGCCACAAAGAGATTTTTTTCAAGTGTGGTATGTGCAGCAATAAGTTATTGATGTTAACATTTTCAGTCATTATTACTGTAGAGCTAAATATCACCCAAATCTATTCATTCCAATTTGACACATTGTATATAGTTAAGGTTGAGGGGCCCTATATTTCACTTCTTACATCTTCTCTCTATTACATTTTCTTTTTATCTCCATGCAAAGTCCATTCAATTTAATTTCCATTTTATCATTTTTGATAATGTGTCAATTTTTTTAAAATACTCTTCTTCCCAAAGAACTAGGACAGAGAAGGGAAATCATGTTGTTACTGAGAGATTTGAAACACAAAGGCCTTTACTGGTGGCAGATGGATTTTTTTTTCTTCTGAAGAGCTTCATCTCCCTTCCTGTCTCCTCCTAGCACAAATTAGGTGGAGTTTTGGTAATTAAATATTTCAGTGAATTTGGATTGTGAAAAAAATCCAACCTTGGATCATTTAGACTTTATCATCCATGAAAGACAAAGGTAGATGCTTTAGAGTGAACTATTCCAATCATCTATAAAGACATTGGGGAGACAATTATAATAACTCATCCTCCATAGATCAGGCAGGAATCCTCTGTTTTATTTACATTACTTTACCAAATAGGTAGACAGAAACTTTGGACTTTTTATCTTTATTTTTCTCTTTAGGAAATTTAATTTTATGATGATTACATTAGATTCATACTCACTGTTCACCTTATTAACTTTTTATTTATAAATGGACAGTATACCATGGAATAGTTGGGAGATGTACAATACATAGGCAATCCCTATAAAGCTATTTGCATAATGTTGAAAGCAAGCAATCTTTAGATTGTGTTTCCTGTAACCTCTATCTCTGTCATTATTATTTGAAGAGGATGAGTCATCGTTAACCATTCAATACTAAGAGTAGCACTCATGACACATCCAGGATTTGAATTCCTGGAGGATTTGAATTCCAAATATTGAATAGTGCAAACATACAATGGCATATTAATGTTCGCATCACGCAGCAGTTCTTAATATCTCCATAACTAGATTATACTTGATATGACTTCAAATGATTCCCTAACAAGAGGGAAGCCATTGTAATAGACTATCATATACATATTTGAACAGAAAAAACAATCTGCCCCAGAACTTGACTTTTAAGAGGACAAACGAACAGAGTCTGGAATCCAGCCTTTGCAAAACTGCACAAACAGCTGCATGCAAATGCTGGCGTGTTCTTCTGCTGTGGAGACAGTCTTTTCAAGCACCATGCCCTATAGATGTCTTCTGTCCATCCATCTGTCTCTGGGTTTTGCTGGCCAGTAAAACTGAATCATACCATGGCTACAGTGGACTCGCTGTGTCTGAAAGTCCTTCTTATCTTCAATTTTTCCTCCTCATAAAAACTTCTCTACTACTACCCTGAATATGTCATCACTGAATTATAGATTGCTTGTGGTGAAACAGATTTCTTCGCTTCCAGAACTTAATCACCAAAGTTGCCTACTCGGTGATAAATACATTATAGTAGTTTTTCTTTTATTTTATAACATAGTCAAGTGTTCTGGGAATCCAGAGAATTTTTATGCTTTAAATGTTTTATAAATACCTAGAGACTTTACCAAATGTATCATAGTATACCAAGGGAGTTTGCTTTAGGACTCCTATTTTTTGTGCATGATGCTGGAACAAATGTTTTAACCTATCCTTTATTATTCATTAAGAGTGAAAAAGGTAAGCCATGTTTTTGGTCTGGTACTAATATTTGACTCATGGCCTTACGTGTGTCTTGATGTTTGCTTGTTTGACCCTCTACCACTTGAGCCACACATCCACTACATCTTTTTGCTGATTAATTGGAGATGTAGTCTCTTGGATTTGTCTGTTCAAACTGGCTTCAGACAATATTCCTCCAGATAGTTAGGATTACAGACATGAACAAACAGCACCTGGCCCGGGTCTTCCTTTGTATATGCCAGGAACAAGAAAGTAGCTATAGAAGGAATGCACAGCTTCATATAACAAGAGTTGGGATCTGAGTATCAGCTGCTTGCTGAAGCTGACTGGGAAAGCAGACTGGCCCACATCTGGATGACTTACAGCACAAAGGATCTGTCAGAGTAAAAAAGTCATTATTCCCAAGGAAAGGAGAGCATGGATATAATTCTGCCCTTCTCACTAGGAGAAGAAAAAGAGGACTCTAAGACCCTAACGCTGTGCATTCCAGGCAGCCTAGACTTGTCCTTTATGCCCTCTCCTTTATACTGCACCACATATTCTTTTCAGAAGAGCTTCCCTCAAGAGAGAACTGTCTCATGTGAGCTAGAGAACTAGATCAGAAATGCTCAAGATAATTTCATTTCAGGACTTGACTCTCCAAAAAAAAGAAAAATGATTTATTCATTCCTACATTTTCAATGATAACAGAAACACTGATTATCCCCAAAACAGTCAGAAAGGTCCTGAAGTACAAATGTTTTAACACCAGAGCAATATTGACTTTCTTTTATCTGCTGACAGTTATAACATACAACAGACAAATCCCTTAAAAGATAACTTTCTCTCAAGCATACATTCCATGGAGGCTATTCTACGAGATTCTTCAAAAAAGGTTGTCAAATGTTAAAAATGTGTTCACAATTTGTTTTTATATGTTTTCCCTTTGGTCCACACACCAGAGCAACAGTGAGTCCTTTGACAACACTGTAATTGTAAGTTATCAATCATTGGTTCCATTAGAGGTATCTGTTTCCATACTAGGACATGTCTGTCTTCTCACCCACTGACAGCTTCAGCAAAGGAAACAAAGGAGAATTCTTTCATATTTGAAGAAATTGCATGTGGATATTTTACTTGCTATTTATTGATGTCAGACCAGTTAGAAGATTCCTAGTGCAAATGTTTTCATGTTTTTCAACAGTGTCATATAAATCTTAGTTCAGATACACCCTTAAAAGAACTTTGAATCCCCTGGGGATTTCTTTTATGAAACTAACTCCTCTAGGTAACAAACACTGAAAGAATATAATTGACACCTAAATACTTTAATTGATAATTGATATGGGATGAGGCAAATCATTTCTTTCAAAAATGAATACTTTTGATTTGAAATATTCATTTAAACTGTTGGGATAGTTAAGACTGAAGAAGAAAGGATAATCCAAATCTCTGATGGCTCACCCCCCTTCATGGGTCTTCTTGACGTGTTTTGTTCCTCCATCACCAGGCTCTGGTGATGATCTACTATGGCAGTGCTAAGTTGCTGTTCCTGTACGTGCATGTTCACAGATTTATTGAGCCATCTCATTGCTGGAGTGATTAGGCCTGTACATAGAATGCCACAATGTCAGCAAGGTTGATGCTGGCTCCAAAGTCTTTCAAATTAGCATTGATCATGGCATCTTTTCTATAACAAGATATTACTCATAATGGAAATACAGAATACCTCATACTGTCATCAAAACAGATTAAGCAGAATAGAAAGCCAGTTTTTGGAAAACAAAGGAATGATGCACTAGGAATTCTGTGATCATTCAAAATGACTGTTCTAAAACTGCTGCTTATATCTTCCCTGCAACATTAGGCGGCATTTACATTAAGAAGCCATAACTCCTATGTATGCAGTTGGGTTTTAATACAGGCTTCTTTCAAACACTGGCATTAAGAATTCACTTTTGAACTAAAAAGTCATTCTCACATTAGGCCTATTTTGCTTATTAAAATTAAATTCACTCCTAGGCCCCCAAATGGGTCTGATGGTAATTATCTAGAATCAAGGACTGGAATACTATAATGTTTTAAAAACTAAGCTGACAATTAATTTTTAAAAACAGTCCGTCACCTAATATGGATAAAAGTTTAATGCACTTCCTTAGCCTGCTACCACTCAAAGAGCCTTGCCAAACATTATTTTCGAAGTAACAGAACAGTAGCACATTGAGAGAGAGAAAATAAATTATTTCTACTATGATATTCCTTTGCTGTAGCATGTGCTTATTTACAAGAGCTCTTTACTTTCAAAAGCTCTCTGCATTTTACAATATAATCTAATTTTAGTAATCACGGTATCTCTGTAACATTGGTAAGTGGAAAATAACATTCCCATTTTCCAGCTGAGTAATTGCAGAAAAAAAGAAATAAAAAGGTCACTCATTTTGTCATTTTTCTAAGGTCACTTGATAAGAAAGGTCATAAATGCCCAAATGGAATTCACAGCCTAAACACTGGCAAGTCCTAAGCACCTCTGATAACTTCCCCGAGCTTTGCTCTCCTTTCATTGTGTGTAAATAAAATCCCACCATTACATAGCACTTACATAGCACTTAAAGTTAGCAGAGAACTTTAGCAGGTATTATTACACATAATCCTTATAATCCTGTAAAGATAGGTATATTTTTTATCCTGCTTTGCTGGTGATGAAAATGGGAGCTTTAAGGAGTTAAACAGACCTTTCCAAAGTAATATAGGAGATAATCGACAAAGCTACAAGAGAGCTTTAAAAAAGTCTTGCTTTCCTCTTCCCTATCGCTACAATTTGACTTTTCCTGGATCTTTTCTAGGCCTGCCAGTAAAAAGCATATTTTATTCTCCAAGATCTGATTCAACACCACCTGGTACACAGAGAATCTGTTATCCTAGTGTCCCCACAAGGAGGTCTGGGTGGATGTCTTGCATGCCTTTATAACATGTTGGATGCCTTTATAATCTATTTTTCCAGGATAAAGCAGTAGAAGGAAAAAACTGGTTACCTTGACCACAACAATTGTTCAAAGAATAGAATAATTAGCTAAGAAAATCTTTTTATTTTCATATAAAATTACATATAACATATAATGTATTTTCATATAACAACAGTCACATGATAACAATTGATAGCACTTTTAGAATATTATCTCCTCTCTTTCTGATGGAAGCATAGAACTCCATTGTGTATATATCTGATCCGTGGGCAGGAAAGGGAATCACAGAAACAGCAAGTCACAGGATGAATTAATGCAACAATGACACTCACAATACACTATGCTGGAAATGAATGTTACAACTGGGTGGGGGAGAGGTGTGGGGAGTGGTAAGAGGGAGAAAATGAGGTAGGGGTAAGAGTGTTGAAAAAGAAATGTACTCTTTATTGCCAATGAGGGATTTATGTTTCTTTGGGCCTGGCTTACTTCACTTAATACAATGTTTTTCCAAGTCTTTCCATTTCCTAACAAATGGGTCAGTGCCATTCTTTCTGATGGAAGCATAGAATTCCATTGTACACACAACGGAATGTGTGTGTGTGTGTGTGTGTGTGTGTGTGTGTATCACATTTTCGTGATCCATTCATCAACTGAGGGACACCTGGGTTGGTTCCATATCTTAGCTATGGTGAAAATGCTGCAATAAACATAGTTGTGTTGGCAGCTTTAGTGTGGTCTTGTTTGGGTAAATGCCCAAACGTAGGAATGCTGGGTCATAGGGGAGCTCTTTGTGTAGTCTTTTTAGGAACCTCCATACTGCTTTCCAAAGTGGTTGAACAAGTTTACATCCCCACCAACAATGCAGTAGGGTTCCCTTTTGGCCACATCCCCTCTGCATCTGCTGTTTAGATTTCTTGATTATAGTCATTCTAACTGGGGTGAGGTGGAATTTCAATATTGTTTTGATTTGCACTTCTTTTATGACTAGAAAAGTTTAGCATTTCTTCATATGTCTATTGGCTATCCTTGTTTCCTCTTCAGAGAAGTCTCTCTTTAAGTCTTTAGCCCACTTGTTTATCAGGCAGTTGTTTCTTTGAGGATTTGTTGTTGGGGATTTTTTTTAATTCTAAGTATATTTTAGATATGTGTCCCTTGTCTGTTGTATGACTAGTCACAGCATTATTCACCGTAGCTAAGATATGGAACCAATCTAGATGTCCCTCAGTAGATGAATGGATCAAAAAAATGTGATACACACACACACACACACACACACACACACACAATGGAATTCTATGCTTCCATCAGAAAGAATGCCACCACCCTATTTGTTAGGAAGTGGGAAGTCTTGGAAAAAATTATATTAAGTGAAATAAGCCAGACCCCCAAGAAATATAGGTCCCATGCTTCCCCTTATTTGGAATAACTAGTATATGTCTAGGATAATCTTACCAGACAAGCTGTAAAGGTCAAAAGCTATGTACATATGACCATAACCATGTAAGATGATGCTAAGCAAAATGAACCCCAAGATAGGGACAAAAGATTTTTTTCTTTATTGCTGTTGTTTTTAATATACTATGTGATTTTTTTGTTTCTTTTCTATGTTCTTCCCCCTATGGTATAAACCCTGTTTTCACTGTATTTGATTCCAGTGCCCTGTATCTTGTATATACATTTTCCTAATTAGGGGAGAGGAGGGGAAATAGCAAAGTGCTGAAACAAGGATACAAGTTGACCCATTGTAACAATGAGATGTACAAGGCACTATGTTGAAAATGAACTTTACAACTTGCAGGAGTGGGGGGAGGGAGGAGTTGGGGTGGTGGCAAGGGAAGGGATAGAAGGGGGAAAACAAAGTAGGGGGTAACAGTGCTCCATAGGAAGTATACTCGTTATCTTACTCATGTAACTGTTACCCCTCTGTACAGTATCTTTACAATAAAAAAACTAAAAGCAAATACTACAGTATTAAACAATAAAAAAGAAATGTACTCTATCTTACTTATGTAACTATAACCACCCTGCTCACCACCTTTACAATATATTAAAAATAAAAATAAATTAAAAATTAACAAAGAATATTATCTCCTCTACAGAGAAAAAAGAAATCTTGGGCTCTATTCTAGCCTGAGTATAAAAGAAGAGAAAGATAACACTGAGGTCTGGCAAAGAACAGAGTGGAAATGAAGTCCCAGTTCCAGAACTTTAGGCCAAGTAACCTGACAAGCTCTAGTAATTCAAATAAAAGGAGCAGGCAGTATATCCCAAATCTTGTCCCTATGTACTCTAGTTACAACACAAATTTGTGTTAACCAGGTTTTCCCATATGAACCAAGAAATAATGTCTCTCATTTTAGCAACTTCTCTACACAGAACACAGTCTCCATGCATGTGTGCGTTTCCATCAGATAGAAGTTAAGTCAGGAAAGTCATTCATTATTTGAAGACTCTAGGCTCTTGGAGAACCAGACCCACATCTTGACAAACTGTATGATCCAAGTACAAAGCAAAGTAACAGACTACTTGGGGATACTTACCTTGTTTTGAAAATAAGAATCCAAAAAGTTGAGCACTCTGGAAAGGAAGTGGCTACGTTCCCTGTGACAGGCAGCCAGTTTGTTCCCTTCCTAGGATATGTGACAGGAAGACATTTTGGCTTCAATTTGTCCACAGTGCCTAGACCTGAGCTGGAAGAGCAACACAGAGCATGATGTGGTCCGCAGATGCAGACTGACATCAACAAAACTCACAACAGGTGCAAATAAAACCCTAGTCACAACTGGCTAATTTTAGTGTCAAATCTATTTTATTCAATGTCCTCAATGCTAGCCAGCATATTGGCTCTCCAAAGATGCAATATATAAGTCCAATTCTAACTGAAAGATTGCTGAAGGAAAATACAGATAAAAAAATCTTGATATTCAAATGAAGCCACTATCTCCCTGGAATGATTGTATTGACCAAGAGGCAGGAAGAGTTGTCACTGGTCTCTGCTCTCCACGCACAGGATGTCCACACATGGGTTCATTCCACATGTTCTTCCCTATTTTCCCTTGGTCTGTTTTCTCAAGGTCAGTACTGCTATTTTTGATAGACTCATTTGTTTTTCAGGTTGCTTTTTTTTAAAAAAATGTCATAAAGTTACAATTAAGTCTTGCAGCCTTAGGAATTATCTCTGCTTCTTTGCCAATTTTGTGCTCATCTCAACAATATTGACTTTAACTTTTAATTTCAGAGAAGAGAGGGCAATTAAATGTTTCTCATCTGAAAATCCCTAGGAGAAGTCCCATTGTATCACCATGTCATAGCAGCAATTAGATAACAAAACAATTAATCGAAGAAAAAATTGTTTCCCAGAGAACTCTATTGGGTACAAAGTCAAACTCTCACAATGTCAACAGAAACATAATTGCAAGTGAGTCTTCACTGGGTCCAGGATGTCTGCTAGTCCTGTGGTTGATTGCACTTCCTTCTACCTGCAGTATGAGACTGTCTTCCCTAGGAACCATCTTGCCCATGAAATCTCCATTACGTACTTAATACAAAGGAGATGTAAGAGTTCTTTCTCCACACTTTGAGTTTCCAAGTAAAGTCCCTTTGTGTGGGTGCAGAATTGCTGTAATAATTAAGTGAACCAGCACATGTAAATGTGTTTAGCAAAGCACCAGTCAAATAAATGAAATGAACCACAGATATGGACATAAGTGGGTTTTTTCTTTGTTGCTGTTGTTTTTAAAATACTATGTGATTTTTTTTTCTTTTGTATGTTCTTCCTCCTGTAGTATAACCCCTGTTGTCACTATATTTGATTCTGGTGCTCTGCATCTTGTATATACACTTTTCTAATTTGGGGAGGGTAAGGGAAATAACAAAATGCTGAAACAAGGATACAGGTTGACACATTGTAACAATGAGGCATACAAGACACTATGTTGAAAACAAACTTTACAACTTGGGGGGAAGGAGTTGGGGAGGTGAGAGGGAAAGGGATAGTAGAGGATAAACAAAGGAGGGGGTAACAATGCTTGATAGGAAATGTATTCATTACCCTCTGTAACTGTGACCCCTCTGTACAGTATCTTTACAATAAAAAATAACAGTAAAAAAGTTTTAAACATGTCAGCCTTCATTGTGGCTAGCTTATTATTATTACTAGTAGTAGTAGTAGCAGTAAAACAACTATTCCAATTTGTTTTTTGGCATATACTCACTTTGAAAGATACTGGACCTAAATACTAGATTCCTGAGACCGACTTTCTGGTAATGAACTCTGATCTGAAAGTGGTGCCTTCTTACCTGCCAATCCAAATGATCCAACTGAAATCTTGCCATTTTGCCTTCCAGGTACACCACAGTTTAGCCTCACCCACATTTGCCACATCTGTGCTTCCCTGCTAGGCATTGTTTTACTGACATCCTCACTACTACACAGTGCAACACACACTGAATAGTACAGTCTTCATGCATAGCGGTAAGAATAAGGGTAGAGAGATAGGGTGAACCCCTAGGTCTTATGTTTCATAATCCAATGTCTTTGTTCTCAACAACTGCCTATAGATAATGTAATCATATCCCCAGATATGACAAGACAAGATGGTTTTAAAAACACCTTAGTAGTATCCAGAACCATATGCATTACTGTAGCATTTAAGGGTAACATTTAGGGAACGAAAGGATGCACCATTAGGAATTATAGGTCTGTATACAAATGAACACAAATGCAAACACAAAATGCCTTGGCCATTCCCTGTTTCCTTCCTGAGTCTACAGTTTATGGGTGAAAGCTTCATTGGCCACAGAAACCATTTTGGAAGGATCATTACCAGTTGCATAAAAGTTTGACAGTCAAAACATATTAGGTGGTTGTTAGCCATAACTTATAGAAAATATGAGCATAAGTGAAGCAAAGCTGAGATCAGAGGATCATACTCTGAACAGCCATATACATGAATCCAGTAATTTTACTGTTGCCAGCTTCATATGATCTAAGATGTACTTAAAACGCTATTGCTGGTTGGAGTGGCTGTTTGATGGGTGAGAGGTTTTGTTTTATTTTCTAACAGGTTTAAATCTTATTTTTCTTTCCTTGGCAATAAGATTATACTCTTGCTACTTTCAAACTCTGAAGCCCAACTCTCTGTCCAGCTTGAGGTGTTAGAAAGTGATATTTAAGGCAATTTCATCTTTACTACTGTAACCCCAAACTGAGGTAGAAATGCTGGTTTTGTCTTATGAAAGAACATGAATCTAATAGAAAATCAGACTGTCATAGAAATGAAAGAATTGTGCACCTGACATGTATAAGTATATGTGTATGTATAAGTGACATCTGCCACTTATACCAGACACCACCTGTAAAATATCTCAATGGCATACATTACACCCCAATATTTCTCAACCTGACAATTTCTTATGCTACAAACAGCTAGCTTAGTGTGATGTAATGGATACATTCCCTATAGAAGATGAAACTTTATTATTGTAATTGGCAGCATATGAATTAAAAATACCTGTAATAAAGGGTAATAAGATGTGACAACTCAGTCCATGGACCAATTCCTGGCTCAAGACATTGTTACATACATTTGAAAAGATTCAAATGCAGCCCTTGAAGCCAGCCAGCAAACACAGAGTAATTATAAAAAAAATAGAATATGAAAGGAATCACTGCTGTGATTAACACTAGATCAAATCTTTTGAGAAATGTAAGACAGCTTTACTATATTAAAGTGCCTTCAGTGCTACATAAACAATGTGGAAAAATAATTGACTTTAGTACTCATATCCAAAGGAATTGCTGATTTTGCTCATGCACCAAAATCTTGAGTGAATTCTGTGACCTTCCCTTGATTAGTTGATTGGAGGGTTTTAGTGATGGGAAATATCACTAAAAACTGATGGGATTCTCTTAGGTACACAAACTAGTGCTGCTCAGAGTGTTCTAGACATAGCATAGAATCTTGTACACTTAGTACCAGATAAGTACAGTGAGACTTGGGCCATTCAGGAGGCTGAATTCTTCAATCCTAAATATAAGGTTTGGACTAAGTAATCTTATATTTTCTTACAACTATCAAACAATAAGATTTTAGGTGCTCTCTCTCTCTCTCTCTCTCTCTCTCTCTCTCTCTCTCTCTCTCTCTCTCTCTTTCTCTTCCCCTCTCTTTAATGCCAGTCCTGGGAAGTCTGGGTCTGGGCACTATCCCTGAGTTTCTTTTGCTCTATCATTTGAGCCACAGCTCCATTGCTGGCTTTTTTGTGTGATAAATTAGACAAAAAAGTCTCATGGATGTTTCTTCCTGAGCTCACTTTGAACCACGATCCTCGGATCTCAGCCAGGAGGCTGAGTAGCTAGGATTACAGGTGTGAACAACCCATGCCCCACTAGAATATTTCCTCTTTTGGAGTGGCAAGACAGCCAAACAAGCTGAAATTGATTCTTGATCTCATGCAAGCACATTTTTAATTTTGGCAAATATACACTAAGTATTTGGCTGACATCTCAATGTCCTTAAGAGTCAAAAAGGAGTTCTTTCTAGAAAATCATCTTAATATCAATTTTGAATAAAACACAAAAAGAATACTAAAATGACTTCTATAAACTTTTCTAAGCCACTTTCCTCCTTCTTGTCTTAATCATTATCTGTCTTCACATCATCACTTTTTGAAAATTATCCATTCACTACTCAATGTTTGTAAATGAAATGAGCAGATTATAAATAATTAAAACCCTCCATTCTAAAGCATATGTTATCATTCTTCAGAAACATGTCACCTCAACACCTTTGTTATGGTGGAGCCACTTAAAGCTTCTCGAGCCTTCAATGATCTACACATCCTATGAGGTATGTCCTAATGTCACACATTTATCTGGTATAGCCATTCCATGGTAGAGTGTGGTTATCAGTCTTTTATTCCTGGGAGACTTGCATACAATGTACAGAGAGACCCAGCAGATATACTAGCAAACCAAGAGATTAGAGAATTAGCATTAAACAGGAGCTTTCACCAAGGAGCAAACAGAAGCCAGGTAGCCCAGGTAGAAATGAGGAGAGAGAAAAAAAAACACTACAGGGAGACAATGAAACTGAGTTAGGCTGAATATTTGTTAGTAAAATGGTTACTGAGCCAGATATGAAGTGTGAATTCTTAGTTCCAGTTTTTCATGAACATGATGTGCATATTTGCTTAGACTTTTAAAAATACTTCCTGACCTATATGTGTGAATTGTGTTCCAAAACTTACATTGTCTGAAGTAACTTGTATGCCTAAGCATTTTTTTGCATCCCAAGAGAACTTAAGACAGAACTGTATCTACCTTTGTCCAAAATGGACTTATTCTTAAACTAGCCAGATTCTAGTGGATCTCAGTAGGAGAAGCCTAAGGGAGAAATAGTAAAGTTCAGATATATCAATCTTTCATACTTCAGATTTCAGTAAAAGGATCAGTGGTCAAGCAACCTGAAACTAAAAGTTTACATGAGATGAATATAAATTACATCCATCTGCCCTAACCCTATTCATCATTGGCAGGAATAATCAAGATGGAAGTGTAATGAGGTTGTTTAGTAAATAAAGTTTCCTTAATGTTATTATTGCTTTCATGAATCCCTGGTATCAGCAGAAAGGTTTATCATGCCCTTCGAGAGAATGTCAGAAGAATTGTATAAATTAGACAACAGAATGCTTACTCTGTCTGCTAGTTGTTGAAGTATTTATCAGTGAGCTAATTAGAGCCCTGTTTATGAGGCTGAAAAGCTCAGGGCCAATTTCTCACACAGCTCCATATTTCCAGAAAAGCATCGTTACATCTGGTGTGCATGCTGTAGCTCAGCACTGATATTTTATTCATTTTATAGCTAGCAGCAGTTTTTCAGGCAGTATCTGTCTGAAACAGTGGGTACGGTACAGAGCAATGTAGCCATGATATGGTGACTCTGTGCTATCAAGTGGAAAACTTTAAGAGGAAAATCAAGGTAATTTGAATATCCTTGAAAATCGTGTTCAATGCACCTTTAAAAACATAGAAGAAAAGGTGATCACAGAGACAAAAGCACTCAATACCTCCCTCTCCTTATCTAAGGAAGAGTAAGATTCATGTGATGGCAAAAGAATTGAAAGCATCATTGCAGGGTCATTTCAGGAACCAAAATGACCAGACCAAAGAATGTTTCAAAACATTATTCTGGTCTTTTGGGTTCCTCAAATGGCTTTACTCTGATTTAGTTTGTCAGCCAGGCAATCAGCCAAGAACAAATGCACTTGTTTTGCCCAGAGTAATTACAAATTTTGAGGATGAATATACTTTCTTTTTTGTTCATCTACATTTTAATGATTAAATCAGGATACAAAACAAAAAAGACCATACACTTCTCACAGTAAGATGGATATATTTATTGTTTATAGGCCTACATGAGATGCAATTTCAGGTGGCCAGATTCATTTATTTATTTGAAAAACACGACTCTGGTTGAATTTTGAAATTTTTAAAGGGACAATCATGTTTATCCACTTAATAGCTCTGTTAAATCGGTGATAAACCTTATAATATTATCTGGTTTACATCCATCAACAAACACTGCCATCACGGTCCCTGAATGGTACTCCTAACTATACCCCTAGCAAAGCTCATAGGCATGCCTATGATTTCCATAGTGAATAAAAGAAAAATGTAAGACATCTAAAGCCAACTTTCCCATGATTTCTGATGGATAACATGGATAACCTTGATGATGTTGATGGCCAAAAAAAGGAATTCTTTAACTCTGAAGTTCATTTTTCAACAGCTCACCCAGAAAAGCAATTTAAGGCTAATGAAGGCCATAAAATACTGTGGGGAAAAATGGAATGCAGAAACAAGAATGACCAGATGCCATTTTGTTCTGTGATGAATTGTAGCCCTACTCTTCCTATCAAACTGGCCAGGTCAAGTGAATAAAGGTTTTCCTCAGTGGCACAAATAATAGCAAAGCTGGGTTCAGTGGTATATGCCTATCATTCCAAGCTATATGGGAGCCTGAATTGGGGAAGACTGTAGTGTCTGCCTGTGCAGAAAACTCTGCACAATTCCATCTCTGAAGCTAGACACAGTGGCAGGTAAATGACAACAGCAAACCTAAAACAAGTGGACCACAGCTCAGGCATGTGCCATGGTGAGACATGAGACCCAATCTTGAAAATAACCACTGGAAAAACAGCTCAAAGAATGGCTCAAGTAGTAGAGTGCCAGCCTAGCAAATATGAGTCATACAGTCAAACCCCGGTACTACCAATAAGTAAACAAATCTTAAGAACTCAAGGTATTAGTGTTATATGTGGTGTTGGTTGCTGAATGACAGTGGGTATTTGTCATAGGTGTTCAAAAAACACTTCAAAACAAAGATTTTAATCCACAGGGAAAAAATATTTCTTCCTCTATCTCTACTTAACACTTTTATCTTGGGAAATTCTGTTTAAAATAAATATCAAAAGAATGCATAGCCTAAGAGAAGAGCATTAAAAAAGAAGAGAGAGGAACATCAAAGCCAACAATGGTCCCCCCCCCCTGGATTGAGGAAACTTTTTAACCCAGTTACTGTCTGTCTTTTGTTCCTCTGTTTCTTCTACTTCATACATCTTTGCTTAGTTGTAGCAGTGAATCTCTAGAGGGAAAAGCTTTCATTTCCCCCCACCCCGAGTTAGCATCTTCCTTGTGGACAATGCATATATTATTAGAAAACATGGAGGGCTAAGGGAAAGCAAAGCAAACAACACAACTTGGTCCTCTACCACTCTTAGGTTCTGTTGATAAGAAGAAAATAAAGAAAAGGGTGAGTATTGATATATTCCAAAAAGTAGGAACCAAATGAAGAAGATAGGAGAAGGTGTAATAGAAAAACAAAACACAATTTGAGGTAGGGCTCTAGAGAGTAGGAATGGTAGAAAGAGGAGGCATGTGAAAAAAATCTGTCAATAGCTTTCTACTGAAGAGTCAACCTCTCCTATAAGGCAAGAAAAGTTAGAACAAATTAAATGAGAGTATCTTTCTATAGTTCTAGAGAGCGCGATGTTGGTGAGAGTGAAAGAAATATTAAAAGGCAGAGTTATAAAGAGATGTTATCAGTCATGCCAAGGTATCAGAGAATGTTTTACAGCAAGAGAGAGTGATTTCTTAGGCAGCTCTGTTAAGAATGCATTAAAGAGATTAAAAGAGAGTCAATATGATTAAAATACTGTGTGTACACTTGTGAAAATGGAACATCAAACTTTTTTGAGATAAGTTTGGGAAGAGGGAGGAGGAATGAGGGACCTGGACAGAGAAAAATGAGTTTGATCAAGATGCATTGTATAGATAGGTCAAAGTGGAACATTCTCGGATAACTAATTGATGCTAATAAACATATGGGCAAAAAAAAAAACCGGATTGATTTGGGGTGTGTAATGACTAGAGGTAGTAACTAATTACACTGTTGCTTTTCAGACAGTAACAATGGATTGTTATGACTAAAACCAGTGAATTATTATGACTAACAATTCAATAGAAATTTTAGAATTTACAAAACTGTCTCTCACTTTCAAAAAATTGAATCAGATCTGATTTAGGGCAGAAGAACAGGACTGAGTAAATTGAGGAGACAGGTAGGGTTGACATAGACAGCGGAGGGAATGATAAAAGGGTGACAATGATCAAGCTGCATTGTACTTATAAGTTGAAACCCCTATATACCACTTCTTTTCTCCCTCATTTACTTATTTTTATTTATATATTTTTATAGTAAAAGTGATATAGAGAGGGATTACAGTTACATAAATAAGGTAATGAATACCTTTCTTTTCAAATAGTGTTACCCCTCCCTCGTTTTCTCCTACTTTCCCTCCCCTCCCCTCTCAACTTCATTTACTTTTTTTTTAACAGACAATTTTTAAAGCAAAATAAAATAAGCAGGGAGGACTGAAAATAAGCACAGATGGGAAACACTGTAAAGCTAACCTGAGGTCTGTCTACTGTTTAGAAACAAACACTAAGGATGCTGAACATGGTTTCAGCCTTAGAAGAAAATTACTTATCATCCTAAGGACTTCCTAAGGACACACTCTGTTAGATCCTGGAATGAGAATTTATATTCAATGATGTCATTTCATCATGACATTAACTGTGTGCGCCCCCTCCTCTATTATTAATGGAGAAACTGAGGCTTTGGAGACATGAAGAAGTTTGTTGAAGATCACATAGCTGGCCAGTGAAAGAGCCACAATCTGTAAGAATCTGAAGCTGTTGACCACTTGAGCATGCCCTGCCTTACATGATGCTTCTTGGTAGTGGTCTCTTCTGTTTAGAGATTTACATTTTTGTTTAAGATATGCAGGTCTTTGTTAATATCTTCATGTTCTTATATGAGATATTACATTCTTTCTTTTAAAAAATCTAACTTTTTTTTAGATTAATCATTATTGGTTCAAGATAGACAGTACTTGAGCTTAAATTATGAGCCAGGAGGTGTCAGATTTGATTATAATAGCAACAGATCACACTAAAGAAAGCTGGCAAACTCTTGCCACATTAGATTTTAATCATGATGGTATGTGGGTAATGGGAAGCTTTTCTGCCAAGATGCTAGGGCATCCTGATAAAGTTACATCAAAAACTATCAAGACTTAAGAGACAAAACCATTTCCCCTCAGTATTCTCTCACATATGACAATATTTGCATTCTCAAAGTTAATGCATGTCATCAAAAAAGTAATTTCCAACACACTCGATGTTAAGCATTTCTGCATAAACCAGAGTAATATTTCTTTTGGAGCCCAGCTTTGGGACCACTTAGAAGGTCATTGCTTCAATGCACTAAGTGGGCCCCTGGTGGTATGAAGTAATTAATGACTTGTCCAAAAATGCCTGGTAAATCAAGCATATGAATGAGGTTCAAATTTGCTGCCTTTTCTAAGATGTATTTATGTACATGTAAATAGCCACATTTCTATGATTACTATCTACATTGTAACTAAAATAATGGTGCTAATAGTAAAGGTTCTTTTCTCTTGTGTACTTCACTTAATTACACAATTACATGTTCTCCAGAAAAGTTGTATTTGGACTTATCTGTGAAAAGACAGATTTAAAGGTGAAAAATTCATGTTATTATGAGAATGTAGGTCCCTCGTTCAAATGATAAAGCCACTTAGTAACAAACATTAGTGATAAGTGGTTTTGTTTTTCCACAGAGTAACCATAATCATATTTCCCATCTCACCTTTCCATCATATTAACGCCACTTTATTTTAATCATAAATTTATCTGAGAATAAGAGACAAAATAAACAACAGATCATGCTTAAACTAGTTCTTTCCAGGGAAAACAGAAGAAAAGTCTATTTAAAGAGTATTATCTCCTTGGCTAAGCAGAAAATGAATTTACTACAAAGTGTTGTGGAACCCCACTCTGATAGAATTGAAAGTAATTAAAATCTAATGGTAGGATCTAACCATTTAAATTGCAATTTAAATTGGTCAAATAGGATTGAACCCAGACTACTTATGATCTTAAAATGGGCCTTGTAAGAGATTCATTGTGTGCTGGTGAAATTTTTGCTTACTATGAGTTAAAATTAACATTGCATAGATGAAATGAAATAGTTTCAAAACGCATATAACTTTTTCATTTATAATGAAAAGATACTTGTAAAGATTTGTGTCTTACAATAGCTAATGGCAAAGAACAACTGGCAGAAAATTAAAAGCTTCCAATAGTGAACAAAAATAATTAGATATTTTCTCTTTATGAGATCTTCCTATTGTAGCATGTTTAGTCAATGAGGTAAGTCTGAAGAGGAGAGTTAAATGATCAAATTATATTTATTCATGTAAGGACACATGATTAAGTCAGTTATTCTCTTTCCAGAAGTAGAAATCTGAAAAGTTGTAATACATATGTTCCTATATGCAATTACATTATTTTGTTTAAATATTTCCTCTTTATGCTTGAAACTAATTAATATATTAATATTTCAACGATGACATAATCTCTCTAAACTTCCATTAGAGTCCTTGTTGTAGTACTTTGGTAACTTCTGTGTGAAATCTAGTTTTCTGGGAAACTTTATATGTATTTCAAAGAAATATGTGTTTAACTCATAGAAAAGTCTCCAGCTATAACCCTGGAATGGTAAATAATATCATTATTCAAAAAACTGACAAGATAAAAATTCTAAGAAGAAGAAACCTTGGTCTCTGTCTATTAGCTGCCTTGAAACTATAGACATGCAGATGTTCATGAAAAACAATGTATTTATGTATTTCCCTGAAGGAATGATGTTAAAATGAGAGCTCTGTTCTTGACAAGAGACTTGGCATGAAAGAATGCCTAGCTTAGGCCAATGATATCATAAAAATAGCCATAAAATTCTTCCATATATTTAATAGGAAAAAATATGCTCAGAGCCCAATAAAATGAACATAAATATCTTATGCACATTGATTATACAAGAGGGCACTCTATGCTATAAAGTATACTTGCTGCATATAAATAAAATTATGCTATCCTATAAATTAAAGCTACTTAAAATTAATATGCTAGCTATAATAAAGATTAAACATTAACAATGTTTTTTCATGCCATCTTAGAAATGTTATTTTTGGATGGCCAGAGTCTCTGAAATTGCTGTCTAGGGATGTTTGAAGTGACTTCTTTCTCTTCAAAAGATTCCCATTCTTAACTTACAATAACCAAGGCTGTTAGAGGCCCTGAGACTGCTTCCCTTAGGAGAAATGAGCTGAGAATAAGTATGGATAAGAATCACATGCACTGAGCCCTTTGGAAGTAACCAACCATTTAAAAATCAAAATTGAACCTCATTCAGACTTAGCCATGATATATATTATCATAAAATTCCAAAAGAAGGAAGTAATACATGATCCAAAAAGGGAATTTTCTAACATTGGTGTCATTTTGGGTCAAGAAACACTGCATTTTATGGTTCTATTTCACATTAAGGTCTGGGTAGTAATGGACAGAAATACAGAAAAGACAAAAGAGTGAGTTGAACAAAAATTGACCAAATCATGGAAGTCCATTTCTGATGTCCAGTTCTGAAAAGGGGCAGTAATGAGAAAGGGTACAGTCTGATTGACACAGAGGGGTGAGTTCTCAGAAGAGTCAGCAAGACAAACTTAAGTTCATGAAACCCCCTGATGGAGAAAGGGATTGTGACTGTAACACACAGCCAGATTTGTCTATGGCCACTCGTTCTACAGAAACCTACAGTTTAACAGCCTGCAGTAGAGGTAGACTCAAATAGATAGGGGTTTACATGTGGTAACTTGATGCTCAAAAACTGAATCCTTATTTTTGAAGTATGATCTTTATTTTTGCTTGTTTGGACTGCTATAGAAAAAAATGCTGTAAACTGAATGGCTTGAAACAAATAAACAAAAAAAGGCTATAAATGGTAATACATGCCTGTTAAAGGTAGAAGTTAGAGGATCACAACCATGGCCAGCCTGTGCAAAAGCTTAAGACCCTATCTTAGAAATAAAGTAAAAGTAAAAAGATTGGGGACATTGCTCAAGTGGTACAGTACTTGCCAAGCAAGCATGAGGTCCTGAGTTCAATTCAAGCACCACAAGTATATCTATTTCTCACAATTCCGGAAGCTTAGAATTCTAAGATCAAAGAACCTGCTGATTGAGTGTCTGGTGCAGGTCATTTGCTCATATACAGTATCTTCTATCTTTAGCCTCACCATGTGGGAGAAGCAAGCAAGCTCTTCTCTTTTTTAAGCTACCATTTGACAGGCTCAAAGTGTCACCAATATTGGTGACACTTAGTCTAAACACCTCCTATACATCTCAAAATTAACACTATTGAGTCCAAGATTAAATTCCAACATACAGATTCTTAAGAAGAGGCAAACATTCAAACATAACAATCTTGATGGTACATAAATGTCCCTTGCAACAAATTACCTGGTAATAGGGAATCTACTGAAAGTAAGATGTAAAGCTTCAGTCTACACTGTTAAAGAAGAGGAAAGCCTCGTGAGTACTTGTGCCTTTTGTGAAATCACTTGTTCTTTTCCCTTTATCTCATTGAGTCTGGGGTGTACATCTGGAAGTTTTCTCTTCCACCTTGTGCTCTGTGGTCTGGAGGGGTCCTCATGGAGCAATTGCCTGGAAGCTTTTCATTTCCTCTTTCAAAGTAACCTCGTTTTCATAAACTCATTTTATTTACAGAATACTAACAGACACACACACTAAAGGAATTATTACCCCATTTCACGGGTTAGGAAACCAACTTGAGGGAAAGAGTAAGTAGTAAATGCACATCTGTGCCTCTAAAGCAGAAGGCAAAGGATCTATCCATGCTCAAGTTGCCTCATGTGCAAGATCCTCAAAAACCAGGTGCTGAATGAATGTTTGATGGATGGTGTGTTTTCTATGCAAGTGCTTTGTTTGTTTGTTTGTTGTCAGTTGTAGGGCTTAAACTCAGGGCCTGGGTGCTGTCCCTGAGCTTTTTTGCTCAAGGCTAGCACTCTACTACTATGAGCCACAGTGCAGCTTCTGGTTTTTTCTCTGGTGGTTAGTTGGAGATAAGAGTCTCATGGACTTTCCTGCCTGGGCTAGCTTTGAACAACAGCCCTCAGTTCTTAGCCTCTGTGTAGCTAGGATTACAGGCATGAGCCAGTGGAGCCCAGCTGAAGTGCTATGTTTTTGGATACGAAGAGGTTAAGGAAGAGAAGTCAAGACAGAGCTGAAAAATGAAGATAGTTGTCACATCTAATACTGAGAGCATGCGTACTGTGTGAGAGTCAGTAGATAGTTATTCCTTAGAAAAACTTGCTACCGGGCACTGGTGGCTCATGCCTATAATCCTAGCTACTCAGGAGGCTGAGATCTGAGGATCGCGGTTCAAAGCCAGCCCGGGCAGGAGAGACCATGAGACTCCTATCTCCAATAAAAACCACCAGAAAACCGGAAGTGGTGCTGTGGCTCAAGTGGTAGAGCGCTCGTCTTGAGCTGAAGAGCTGAGGGACAGCGCCCAGGCCCAGAGTTCAAACCCCACGGCCGACAAAAAAAGAAAAAGAAAAACTTGCTAAGTTCAACAGTGGCATTTTTCACTTTGTGCACACAAAGAAAACACAGAATGTGTCTCATGCTGGAATGGAAACTAAAGCAGTCTGACAATACAGTCTATGCTCTTAAATTCCCACAATTTTCAATAGAAACAAATTAATAAGTCAGAAGGCACAAAAAGGTAAAGAGCAGATGCAAAACTGAGGAGAACTCAGAGTGGACATGGAAGGCCTTTCACAATCTAGAAAGTTTATATCCTCTAATTAAGCATGCATCTATTGCCGCCAAAAATACCAAGGTGGTTTGTGGAAAAAAAAACAAAAACAAAAAAACATGCACACTTTTGCCCTGCCGGGACTGCTGCAAGCATCCTTTGTTCAATAGGTCACAGGTAAGTGCAATCAATAAGATTAAAATGTTGTGCAGAAGGGAGTACATTGATTTTATTATGGAGGTCCATCTCAAGTTCTAGACATCAGGGAGTGTCTAGTGGATTTACAGATGGTGCCACATGTCTATGATCTCCCTTGAACTTCCTGGAGTTGACTTCAGCTTTATGTTAGAGAAACAATTCTCAAAATCTCATATGCAATAGAACTGTAACCAGATGCAGTAAATTCTCATCTTGGCCAGTATAAAGCCAATTATAAACATGACCAAAAAATAGAAGAGTGGGGAAAGATTTATTACCTGAAGCAAGAGTTACTTCCAAAACAATGCCTTCCTCTAACAAAGAAAGTGAAGTTTTAAATTGGTAAGTCTATACATACTTGCATAGAAAAATACTTTATGGGTAGGCATATTCCTGAGTGGGCACAGGTGAATATATTCCTAGACCAGATGCATAGCCCATGGCTATAATTTCAGCTACTTAAAAGGCAGGGATACAAGGTATGGCCTAGCACATACAACACAAACCCCTTAGCAAACCTCTAAGCAAACAAGGCAAGAGATAAGAATAGCATATGGACTGATGCTATCCCAGGTTTAAAAAAAAAGTATGACTCTCAATCTGAAAAATAAATAAAAAAGATCAAGCTGTAGAATACTTGCCTAGCAAATGATAAGCCATGCGTTTAAACCTCAGAACTGCCAAAAACAGAAAAACAGATTTTTCTAAAAGGAATACATTTCTGGGCATATTTAGTTTATGGTCATATAATTCAAGAAGAGAGATAGCAAGTGTCTTTGGAGGCATTTTATTTTTTTTTAAGTTCAAGGTAATGGAGAGCATGTTTAAAAGAAAAATGGCAGAGAGGGCATGCTCAGCTTCCTATCATAAAGATGGTGGATAGGAACTGTACTAGGTATGCTCATCTTTTTTTAAAAGTTTCATACGAATAAAAAAGCAAATGATACTTTGAGGCTACACTGATAAGAGAGTTTTCCCCTAAAGAGCCTGCCGTGCTCAGAGGCTAATAGAAACGGATAGCTTATTAAGGGGGAAAACACGAAATTTCCCCCCAAAAGTTTCTGATTGGATAAAACTGACCTCTGCTCTCAGAGGTTACATTGCTGAACACTTCCTGGGTACTTCTGATGATGCTGTACATGAATCCATACTCTGAAGTCTCTGGTACTATAATTATTACAAGCTTCTAATTTATTTCTCTTTATTCCTGACCAATGTCAGTCATTATATGCTACCAGCTATCCAGAATATACAACAAGCTTTTTATACAAGTGCTCGATTCCTTGATGACAAGTAAATAAAAGTTATAAACAATAATGTCCATAATGTTGCAGTTTATGCAAAATTCAACATCCTTGGGCTCGCCCTCCACAATCAATGTAATCAGGAAAGTTTCACCTGTTCAATATTGTAACTGTGTTCACTTTCCTGATCATAACCAGAGAGAAATAAGGTTTTGCTCATGTTTTGCAAATGAATTTTTTAAAAAATAATTTTCAGAGCTTCCCCATGAGCTTGGAACTTTCATAGTTGTCAAAGCTGAGTAGGGGAAGCTCTGACTGTTTGTTCTGACAGTTCGGTTGGAACAATTATTCAATGTGAGCATTATTTAAATGTGAGGGAGAAATGAATAATCTTCAGTGTGGTTTTTAAAAATCTAGTCTCAACATCTTATCTTCTATCTGCATTTGAAGCAGCCCATCGGTCTTTGCTTCCTGCCTCCCATTGGCAGTGAATAGAGAGCTTCTATATTAGAAAAAGTAATTTTGACTAAACAGAAAAGATGAACACATTGATATGTTACACTAGGCTCCGTTGTTTTTATCCCATTTGAAGGGATTTTAAAATGAAAGCAAACAGTGGACAATTAAGAAAACCAGTCTTACCCTGAAAATATTACTGGAAAGAATATGAGAAACCCTAGGTCTCTGGCACAGGCCAAAATTTTCTTAATAGAGACCCAGAACACAACAAATCAAAGAAAGGTTGGACAAATGGGATTTCATGAAGCTTCAGAGCTTCTGCATGGCAAAGGACATAGTTAGCAAGATTAATAGAAAGCCCACAGATTGGGAGATCTTCACTAGCAATACAACAGACAAGGGTCTCATATCTAAAATACACTTGGAACTCAAAAAATTAAATCCCCCCCAAATAAATCCCAACAACAAATTCTCAAAGAAACAACTGCCCAAAAAATAAGTGGGCTAAAGACTTAAAGAGAAAGTTCTCTGAAGAGGAAATAAGAATAGCTAATAGACACATTAAGAAGTGCTCAACCTCCCTAGCCATAAAAGAAATGCAAATCAAAACAACATTGAGATTCCACCTCATACCAGTTAGAATGGCTATAATCAAGAACTCTAATAACAACAGATGCTGGAGGGGATGTGGACAGAAGGGAACTCTACTGCATTGTTGGTGGGAGTGTAAACTTGTTCAACCATTTTGGAAAGCAGTATGGAGGTTCCTCAAAAGACTCTACATAGAGCTCCCTTATGACCCAGCAATCCCACTTTTGGGCATTTACCCAAATGATCACAAACAAGACCACACTAAAACTACCAGCACAACTATATTTATTGCAGCATTATTTACCATAGCGAAGATATGGAAGCAACCCAGATGCCCCTCAGTAGATGAATGGATCAAGAAAATGTGATATACACACACACACACACAAACACACACACACACAACACACACACACACACACACACACACACACAAAATGGAATTCTATGCCTCCATCAGAAAGAATGACATCATCCTATTTGTTAGGAAATGGAAAGACTAAAAAAATTGTATTAAGTGAAGTGAGAAACATAGGTCCCATGGTTTCCCTTATTTACAATAACTAGTATATGTCTGGGACAAGTAGAAAAGGTCAAAAGTTATGCACATATGACCAGATAAGATGATGTTAAGTAAAATGAACCCCAAGATAGGGACACAAGTGTTTTTTTCTTTCTTGCTATTGTTTCCAACATATTTATAATGTACCATGTGATTTTTTTGTTGCTTTGTATGTTCCTCCTCCATGGAATAACCCTTGTTTTCACTGTATTTGATGTTGGTGCCCTGTATCTTGCATATACAATTCTCTAATTTGGGGAGAGGAAGGGACAAAAATGCTTGAATTGGGATACAGTTTGACCCATTGTAACAATGAGATGTACAAGACAGTAGGTTGAAAATGAACTTTACAATTTAGGCGGGCAGCAGGGGGTTGGGGTGTGGAGGGGTTGGGGAGTAGAGGTGGGAAGGAAGGGAAGGTAGGGGAAAAACAAAGGAAGAGGCAACAATGTTTGATAGGAAATGTACTCATTACTTTGCTCGTGTAACTGTAACCCCTCTGTACAGTATTTTTACAATAAAAGTGTATTAAAATTAAAAAATTGAAAAAAAAAAAACAAAAGAAAACCAAGCTTTGGAGTTTTATTTCAATGCCTCCCCTAACCAGTTCCTCCACAGGAACCTATAAAGTTGTTTTCATTAGTAGCCATTTTAAGAAAAGATCTCAATACAAACAGAGTTAATGGAAGAAGTTGTTAGTACCTTTCTCTTCAGACTACTGGAATGAGGGTCACAATTTATTGGAGTTACATGGTAATTATATTTACAGTAGTCTTGGCCTTTCCTTCCAAGCAAGACCTCATAGGTAATGGAGGGAATCGGGAGAGTTCACAAACCAATTATCATCCTGTTTTGACAGGAAGAAGTAAGATGAAACTACACGGGAAACAGTATCTATTTGCTTCAAGGAATGGGTAATGTTCCACTGAAGGAGTAATTTGGAGAGTTTGTGTGTCTTTTACACATGCCATTTCACTCAAGAATCAGCAGGCAGTGTAGTGTTGTATTCATTCTAGATATTGCCTTTATGTACAAATAGCATTCATTACATGCAGCTTTTCCCAGCTCCATGGGCCAAGAGGAACACAGATAATTTGTAAAAGAAAAAAAATAATAACAGAAAATCTATCATGGTATATGGGTATTTTCTTTCTCTTGGTGAAAGGGAAATGCTTGGATGTTGTTTGCAAACATTACAGTCCAGTGAGCACAGACAAGCATCATTTTCATTGTTGACAAAACAAAGATGATGATGCTTTTCAGCTATCTCTCAGAGCATCAATTCCTGTTGCCTGAAGTGGCTGTGGGATTATAATGCATGCCAGTGGTGTGGAAAAACAAATGCACCAACGAGGAGTCAGTCAGAAAGCAAATGCTAGACAGAGTTCCCCAGACCTGCCATCTGAAAGACACTGAAGATGATCTGCTTGTTAAGTCAAATGCCAGCATTGTTTAGGAATAAGCAAAGAAACTGAATTTTGACTCTCTCTCAGAAAAAGCTTAAAATCTTATTTCTTGGTTCATGTACTTATCAGATTAGGTACAAAGGATTTTTCTGTCATCAGATAAAACAAAACAAAGTTGAGAGTTGGTATAATTACTTCAATAATATTGACTAAACTCTATCTTTAGCTCCTCTATTATCAGACCACTAAATGCTTTCCAGTTTTAATTATTTAGATACTTTCTCAAGAGGAAATGTTCTAGAAGGCAAAAAGAAAACTCATAATAAAACCAATGATTTTTTTCCTTATTGATCACGGTTATTTCTATCAATGTCTGACTGGTCTGTTTATCTACATAAAATACATGTTAAGTATCTACATGTATGTATATGTGTATGTCCAGATTTTCTTCTTTTCATATTATAACACAATCATTTCCTAATTCACTAAAGGTTTTAATAACTGATTTTAGTGTATGTATATATATATATATATATATATTGTACCCCCAAAAAGTATTTTATGCACAAATTTTCTACTTAAGAATTTGTATCATGTACCAGTTTTGCTATTAAAAATAATAGTGGTAAACTTGTATACAAAACAATTTATCTCTTTGTTGCTTTGTATGTCCCTCCCCCACAGTATAACCCCTGCTTTCACTATATTTGATGTCAGTATAACTTGTGGAGGAGATGGGGAAAAACCAGTTGTTTTAGGATACAGGTGGACCTGTTGCAACAATGAGAAGTACAAGTTGTCATGGCCAAAACGAGCTTTACAAGGTCGATGCGGGGGGGGGGGATAAGGGGGGGAAGGAGAAGGATTGGGATTGGGGGGGAGGGGGGAGGCTGGGAAGGGATGTGAAGGGTAAACCAAAGGAGGAGGCTTCAATGCTTGGTAAGAAATGTACGCATTATCCTGCCCATATAATTGTAACCCCTCTGTACAGTATGTTCACAAATAAAATTAAATTAAATTAAAAAAAACAATGCACTACTGTTTTAAATCTGTGAGTAAATGATGAGGCTATTTGAATAATAGTCCAAGGTTGGTCTGACCTTAATGGGACTTAGGGATGCCTACAATAAAGACTACATTTCCCAGAGGGCCTTGCAGGTACACTGCCTTTAGGACTTACACTTCACTTAATGAAAGCAAGCTGCCATAGCTCTGCAGCTTCCTGAAGTTATTGATGATGTGTGTGCCCTGTGATTCTACTTTTGTATTTCTTTCTCTATTTTACACCACAGAACAAAGACTACAAACAAATAGCAGTCATATCAAAGGAGTCCCAGTCTCTGAAGACTGCATGGTATCAAACAGCTATACCTGTCCTGAAATAGTACATGAAGTTTCTATTTCACTTAAGCTACTGCGATATTATCTCTTATTTCAATAGAATATAATTCTAGATAATACAAGCAGTGCTTCTTTTTCAGCGAAATAAATCTAGCACATCTTAATACTGTCCATAATAATTTGAATTGTATTAAATACTAAATCAAATTTCTAGTAGTTTGATTGCTATCTATTAATGGCATAATATCTATAAAAATAAGCCTTTTAATGTTAAATGATTATGACTCATATAATTCATTTTTCCTGACAATCAAAAATTAAAATATTATGACATCATATTTGAGCTTTTTGAAGCTATTTCCTCTGTCACTGACTTATGATAAAAATATATAAAAATAAACTAAAACTTCGGATTTCTCTTAAGTAGAAGAACAAAAAAATTAAAAATTTTGAAACACATAATCTTCTAGCAGACAAGTAAAGATATTTCAACTATACTGGAGATTTTATTAATCCCAGCTTTCTAGAAAATGTTGCTGTTCACAAACACAGAGCTTCTGAGAAGAATTTGGTGTCATTTATAGTCCCTTTATCTCTAAAGAACAGGAGGTCAGGAAATAAGATATTGTATGTAATGTAAGCATTCTTTTGACAACGTATAGGAAAAGCAGCATATGTTTTAACAATTCACAAAATTTATTTTTCAATGTGAACAACGAGTGAATGATTAGTGAATGATTCTTTTGAATAGAAATTCATTAAGGCAGCCAGCCTGTATTTCCCTGTACCTTAACAACCTGCAGTCAGAGCAGGGTCATATGGTAATCATCAGCCCCTTCTAAGGATGAAACAAGTATCTATCAGGATGAAGAAATTTTAAGAACATGTTGTCCATTTCTGAACACAATTTGCAGAGCAAAGCATGCAGTAGCTGGAAAGAAAACACCAACTTTATGGCAGTGATTGCTTCTAGGGTTGGGGATTAAAGAAAAAAACAAACCAAGATTAGAAAAGGGAAACAAAATAGACTTCAACTTATATACAAATTTCTTTTTATATATTTGAAGCAATTAAAAAACAAAATATGGCCGGCTGCCGGTGGCTCATGCCTGTAATCCTAACTATTCAGGAGGCTGAGGATCATGGTTCAAAGCCAGTCTGGGCAGGGAAGTCCATGAGTCTCTTATCTCCAATAAACCACTGAGAAAACCAGAAGTGGCTCAGTGGCTCAAGTGGTAGAGCACTCACCTTGAGCTGAAAAGCTGAGGGACAGCACCCAAGCCCAGAGTTCAAGCCCCATGACCAAATATATATATATATATATATATATATATATATATATATATATATATATATATATATAATGTCTGTGACTTGTTATGTTGCTTGATGCATTTTTTCTATAAATTAAAAAGTTTAAGGAATTAAAAGAGGAAGATGATAGTAACCCTAACTTCTCTTATTTTTCTTGATGTATACTTAGCCTCTCTTTTGTATTCTCAAAATCCAATGTCATTTTTTTCTAACTCAAATTATGTACACACAAAATGTTACATAAACTTTCCAGCATGTTGAATATTTTATACAGAAATGAAAACAAGTTTGCAGAAGATTCCGGTTGGTCAATGGAAGTATTCATCCTAGGGCAATAAGCTCCTAGATTTGGAAGACATTGGGTTAGGGGCCTGGCCAGGAAAGTTTCTTTATAACTATAAATTTGAAGTTAAATATGTGCATGCATTCTCTGAAACATTAATTAATTAAATGGCCACACTCTTCCGTTGGCTTAGTTATAATATTCATTGTACCTTTAAATGAGATCCAGTCCTAGTGGCATAAATCAACTTTGACACAATGTTACAAACATTTTAATGATTAATTGGCAAAATACAGGAGTCCCTGGGTATAAATCCATTAACAAACTAGAAATAACATTTTAATAATTTTTTAACCATAACCAAAAAAAATAATCTTTTAACCAATGATAGTAAATTTTTCCAAATGGCATCAATAGGAGGGAAGATACCAAAATCCATTCATGATTCATGTATGGAAGATCCAAAAGGGATTATTGGGTCACTTTCTTCCACAGTGTGAAGGGTTATGGGGTCCATTTCTTCCACAATGTACTCTCTATATCATTTTCTGTGATCAGCTTTCAGAATCTACCATATATGTGCATGGTAGCAAAATGAAAACTATTGAATAGTAAATAAGTTCTAAATAATTACTAAAACCTACTATATTGTCTGTTAGGTAATTTTTCATGTTAGCTAATTGTTCACACCTGTTAAAAATAAGTTGCAAATCTATGAACAAAAGCAGATAAAGCTTCAGAACCTGTATGCATAACTTTGAGTTGGAGTTGCATTAAATTGTCAAGCTAAAGCTCTCTCAGGATTTTTCAGTGTTCTGCTGATTAGCCAAATGATCAGGATTATTCAATAATAGATTCTGCTTTGGGCAATGCCAACACAGTTAAGATCCTGACAAAATATGACCTCAAAACTTAGCCACATTATCATTGGCTGAATCTCTAGTTCATAATAGCACTACTCTTCTCTACATAGAAAATAAGAAGGGAATTTGAGGTAACTATGTTGGCAATATGAGAAGAAAATATCCAAAATGGAATTGGAGGTTTGAACTAGGCAGATAAAAATCTGAATATTGAATTTCCTTTTGCCAACAATACAAAGTATCACATAGCTGAAGATTACTGAGCAGAAATGTCTAAATATTATGTTGAGTGTAAATGAGCAGAAGCCGCTCAAATCAATTCTTTCCTTGCTGTCTCAGCAAAATGCACCATTCATGAAGGCTGGCTCAGGTTTCCTGTGTTATTCAAGTTTGCAGAGGATGGTGATTTTTGCCAATAAGCTGTCAGGTAAGATATTCTCATAAACATGAATATGAAACTCTTCATCCAGTTTCTACTTTCCTTGAATTCTGGAGGAGATGGGTTGTCATTATGGAACTGTAGATAACAAATATAATGATTCTTCTGTCTCCTACCAGTGAAGTTCCTTTCAGCCAATGGACTTAGCTCCTAAAATCCAGTACTTCTCCATTGTTATTTCTGTGGCCCTTTTGTAAGCTCTTCACTTCTCTGACCTGAAGTCAACATGGATGTCATTCTTCCTCTCTCCTCGGCCACCAGCACTTTGAATGCCAACGAAATATCACATCGGTTCATTGAGTATTTCCAAGCCATACCTCCTGTACTGTTTTTCTTTGTGATGTAGGGTAATTTGACATGACTCAGAGCACAACTCCCCCAAACATGGCCATGCCTTACTTCCATTTATTCAGTGAATATAAAATAGGAGCTTTTTTCAAAGAAGCTACAAATTCTAATTATTAAATTAACTCTAAATATTGTTTAATTAAATTAGCAAGATAACAGAGTAGCGACAGGGAACCACCCTACTTCTTTCTAGTCAAACAGATTTAGGGCCCAAGCTCACACTTCAGCTCAAGAGAGAAACAAGAGGAAAATATAAGTAAAAGAGAATCTCAAGAACAAAGAAGTATTTATACCTTGTACACATGAGGACAGAAATCTGCAAAGTACCCCCACACACACACCTGAAGCACAGCTAAGCTGTGGTCTTAGCCATGTTGCAATCCTGACCAGCAAAGACAGCGACATACCTGAAGCTCCATAATTGCCAAAACAGGAACATGAGATAGTCACATCCAAACTCTTACCTCATGCTGCTAGTTACCCCAGAACCAATGTCAGGAAACATGACTATCCCACAGGGGACCCCTTCCTTGGAAGATCAGTGCCAGTGGTATCCCAGAATGCTTAACCTGGACCCCCCTTCACCCCTCCCACCCAAGAGGGATGCCATACTGGAAGATGGCAAAGAAGCCAAAGCCTTTTTCACACCCCTTCTTCAGTTACCTGCTAAAGATCACTGGAGACAACCCTTCTCCCATGCCAAAGACCTACAAGGTCCAGCAGTCTCTGAGCCTGGATCTGGGACAGGATGTGAGAACAGTGTTCCATACCTTGCAGGAACCTACCCCTGGGCTAGAACTCAGTCCAGGACTCTAGTCCTCCCCACCCTGCCTTTTGTGAGCTCACCTCAGAACCCAAACAAGGATTAGGAAGGTAAATGGCTGTGCTCTGTCCTGCAAGAACCCACCACCAGCCAGACCAAGGCCTGGACACTAGACCTCTGAATCCTGCCTTGCAGGAACCTGCATCCAGGTCTGAATCCAGGCTGAGGATCCACCAGCAGGCCAAAATATATAGGCCATACTCCCTGCTGGGAACCCACCACAGGGCCCTAACATCTGGCCAGGTCCCATTTCACTGCCTGTGCCACTTTATGCTGAAAGCTGTCAAGCACAAAGTCTGACAGGGACCCATCCAAGTGCACCACATCCCACCACCACTGAACTTAATACATGAACTGAAAGGCTCCTACAGTCCCTGATCCCAAATGCATAAGTCACAGTGTGCTGGCAAGGCTCATCCTGAACGCTCATGTCTGTGGCATTCCCCAAGCTCCTGGATGATCTTGGAAACATCATGGAGTGCCCACTTTGTAGGACCAGATTCTCCCTAGGTCAGTTCAATACTGTCTCACTTTCAATCCACCTTCCCCTCAGATAAAGAATGAAAGCCAGGATGGGCTGGGACTTTAATGACAGACTGAAACTCTGGGAAGAAGCTGAATTCTTTGTCTTTCCATGTTTTACTGTATCTACCATGTTTTAAAATTGTAGGCTCATTTTATCCAGAAGTCAAGCTCAAGGAATAGGGTAGTTGATATATATATATATATATATATATATATATATATATATATATCCCCAACATAAGGCCTTTAACAAGAAACTCAGTACTGAGAGGAGAGATATCCACCTGTAGAAATCACAACCTTACCTCTTGTAGCTTATTATCAAACTAAATCTTTCTCAATATTCATGTAAAGTAGGAACATTAAGTAGGAATAAGAAATACATTTTTGCAAATAAAAAGATCAGCATTTTCATGATATTTAATCATAATTATTTTATTAAACAATCATCTTTTACATATCATCAGACCTTACCCCTGAAGTGCCAAAAAAAACACAGTTTGAGGTATTAAAACTGAAGGGATATTTGCACATATTTGTAAGGTTTTCATGCTATGATAATCATACACTTGAGCACTACTAAATACTACCTAAAACTACAGCCTCATAAGCTGCAAGTTGTATGTAACAAGCCTGGTTTTCTCAGAATAACTGATTTTCTCATTTATGGTGAAAGGGTAGAAAAAATATGAGACTTAAGTTGCTTCCAAAATGATATATGTCCATTGGTAAGCTCTGTAAAATGGAGTATGGAATTTTAAAGGTCAACAGTTGAAAGAGTAGCCATCCCCAAAACAGAAAATCAAACTATCAAACCAGCTTCAATGATATAATGTCCTATCCACAGAACTTTATCTTCGGATCAAAGGCAATTCTTTTAAGTTATCTGGAGCAAGTTTACTGAAATACTTCAGTATCGTCCATGTACATACACAGTCACATTAGTAACATGGTTAATATTGTTAACACAGACTAAGTTCAACAGGGTCACTTCAAAGTTATTTGATATTACACAAAGAAAAAACTTTTTTTTACTAAACATTTTTAACATTGAAAAATTAGAGATTTTTCAGACCCAATTTGCTTTGTGTCTGTATCTTGAAATAAAAAAGTAATTACAATTATTTTATATGTATAAGCATTTGTTCATGAAATCTTCCAGCAACTTGCGGAGAATGTTAGCTTTTTTCAATTTGATGATTAATTTAATTATTAACTCACAGTGTAGATACTCCACTTGAAGCAAATCTGAAATTTCATAATGATTTGCATATAATATAGTAAAATAAGCCCTAAAAATGGGTCACAAGCAAGGTGTTAACAGTTAGTGCAGCATTTCTAAGAACTGTTCAGGCAATGTTGTTGTTTGTTCTGGAGCTTGTTTTACTTGTTCAAATTTGTCAACATATTAAACAAAAAGAAGGATTTGGTTTTTATTTTCCTTTTCAAATTTTTTGTAAGAACGAGGTTGCATAAATTTTGGCCTTTTAAAATAAGTTTGTAAGCCCTATAGGGGATCAAATACTCTCAGAGTTTACTCTTAGGGGAAAATGTTGTTTGTTCCATGATGCTAACGAACCCTAACCTGAGAAAGAAGGCTTCATTACACTATTTCTTCCTCTTGACATCAACAATTTAAGGGAAAAAATGAACAAATTTTTTCCCACAGAGATTACAGTAAGTTTCTGTAAACTATCCTTAGTCCAATTGACCTCCTTATTCTTGGCTGGAGGTTGCTGGAGGGTAGAGAAAACCTAAATCTCTTTTTTTTAACCTTGTTTTGAAATACAATTTTTAGGTGGGGATGATGTCCTCACCCCACAACCAAACTTTGTTTTTTGATGTGGTGATATGAGAATTAAGAATAATCACTGCACCGTTGCCTCCATGAGAGAGACAATGCCAACAGCTGTTGAACTGTGGTCCTGGTAGGAGAGATAACCCTGTGCTGATGCTCTCCCATAAATAGGAAGGAGAAAACCATCACTGCATTCCTATCCAGAGGAATAATGATGCAGTAACACTTAGTATCATTTCAGAGCTATTCTTACTGTGTACCACGCAAGTGGACACCACAGGCCCCACGTTATAGAATATATATCCCAGGAGTTTTTTTAGGGTATTTTTTTTCCAATGAATGTCATCAGACATGAAACACAACCCCAAATACAGGAAGTCATAGAACAAATACTTAAATTTAAGGTATCCAAATTGTCCAATCCAATACCTTAAACTGGAATTATCTATAATAAAACAAAAAACAATTGGCATTTTAGGGCCACATACTCAATTTTAATGCCTTTGCATTGTGCCTTTATGCATAGTGGGGGGGGAAGAATGCATCAAATGCATTTGTTTCTATGTTTACATACTATGTCTTAAAACAACAATCAAAAGAAAATTTAGGACTGGGGTTGTAGTTAAATATGAGAGTGCTTGCCTAACATGCACAAGGTCCTAGGTTCAACACCCAGCACCACAAAAGAAAAAAAAAAGAATATTGAAATAAAGTGTGACTGATTGTGTAATATTGAAGGCCTGGATTTTTTGTTGTTAGTTCAAAAGGCCCACTGGTGCTATAAAATTAGGGTCGGCCACATGTACAGATGAAAATAAGCATGCTATCAAAATCTTTCCACTATCCTTGTGCTATTGAACTATACCATGAAACCTATCAGACTACAAATACTAAATGTGGCTGACATTCAGTATAGATTGTACACTGAATACAGTCACTCATAATATAGGCAATAACACCTTCTCTGGAGAGCAGAACCTGATGCAGTCACTCAAAGACTGGATTTCTTATGCCATTCAACACCAGACTGGTGGGTCCCTTCCTGTGGAGAAGGGCTAGTGAGCACAGGAGAAGAGAAAAGCTCAGAACACCCAGAATAACCATTCCTGATATCAGAGCACTGGTGATGGCATTTAGCTGGAAACGAGGCTCACCCAGAGAACCTGCAGGAAATGACAGAGGCATAGTCAGAGAGGCTTCAAACCGTGTTTAGCTCACCTTCTTCCAACTCAGGCTTCCCAAAAACACCTCTCAGCAGGATCTTACAAACAACAGCATGCCATGGAATTCTGCTCTAACCTATTTGACAGCAATTCAAAAACAGTACTCAGAAGTTATGATCTTTGTGAGAAGTCTGGAATCCTATAGGCACCCAAAGTCAAAACTAAAACCAAAACAAATAATAAGAAGAAAAGAAACTGCCAAAGCTATAAAACATTATAAAAATTGATCAGAGCATCAAAAATCCTCAGTAAACTGTCACTTAAAATAAAAAACAAGCCAAGCGCTGGTGGCTCACGCCTGTAATCTTAGCTACTCAGGAGGCTGAGATCAGAGGATCACAGTTCAAAGCCAGCCCAGACAAGCTTAAAGTCCATGAGACGCTTATATCCAATAAACTAACAACGCTCGACAAGAAATGTACTCATTGTCTTACAGTTACATGTAACCCCTCTGTATCTTTACAATAAAATAAAAATTTTAAAAATAAATTGCCATAACTGGGGTTTTGGCTCAAGAGGTAGAGCACTATAACCTTGAGCAAAAGAAACTCAGGGACAGAGCCCAGGCCCTAAGGTCAAGCCTCAGGATTAGCATAAATAAATAAATATTAAAACGAATAATAAAATATATAATAAATAAATAAAATGAATTTTTTTAAACTGTGAAAATAGCTCTTATAACATTAACTGTAATCAAATATTTTTAAAACATAGCCTTTTTATTTGCAATACATGTTAATTATCTTACCATGCTGGGAATTGTTGGTTGGAGTTTCATCTAAAGGAACAAAACAGAAAAAGGGAAGTGACAATATTTTCTTCAATTATTTACTTTATAAATTTATGACTTCATAGTAACTTTTAGTCTCCATTTCTATTTACTTCCTTCCACCACAAGTGTCAGGGAGAAGCAATAGATGCAATCTCCCATTTTCTCCTCCATATGCTGCATTTAACCATCTACCTGTTCCCCAATCCCATTTACTGCCAATGCCTTGAATATGCAAATACAACTACTACCTGTGCTGCGTTATATTCTTTCCTGCCAGCTTTCGTTATTATCTCTACACGCAGGTTAGTGGGGCCAGTAATTGTTAACAGCTATTACATCTTTTATGGGCCTGTAACCTACCATTTGTTATTCTGGTATAGAGAAATATTCATATTTAGTCACTGCATCTCAAGTGTCACAAACATAATCTACACAAACATCATTTACATTCCAAGAAGACAAATTCACACTTAATAACTAAATGAAAGGAAAACATGACTCCTGAGCCTGAGCTGTTGTTTTATTTGCATCTATTAAGTGAAAGACAGAAGTTGTTGATTTTTCACTTTCTTTAGCAAACACAATAGATGAAATGGATGATTACTTGCTTTTCCAATTTTTGTTGCCAATTTGTAATCCTATCACTATTAATTTTTGAGCTCTGAAACTTGTGCAGCTCATGTCCATGTTAACATGTGGGTGTGAATTTGTTTTTGATTATTTTTGTATCCATAACATGTGTGCCATTGACTATTCATTGCTGGAGAATAAATATTATTACAATAAATGTATGCTATACAGTTTATAAAGAGCTATTTCATATGCTAGCACATTTAATGCCTACAGTAACCATGTGGTCTAGATAATATTGCTACCCCCATTTTTCAGATGAAGAAGCTTCCATCTGTCTCAGACTCTGTGGTAAAGTAAACATATACTAAATTTCTCTTCATAATCCTTTTTCTAAAGTAATATAAACTAGTCAAATGTGGGCAATATTGTAATGAAATGAATTTGAAATAAATAATGGGAGAACCTTATAGAAATTTATGAGGTATCTGATGGCATTTCTTTTCATATACATGAACCTTGGCAGTAGTGATAATTTTGCTATCTGACCCTGACGTACAGTGCTCAAAGTGAATACAACATTCATTTGCGGGATTCTTAAGAATGATTTGGTAGCTGGGTGCTAGTGGCTCATGCCTGTAATCCTCGCTACTCAGAAGGCTGAGATTTGAGGATCGAAGCCAGCCCAGGCAGGAAAGTTCCTGAGACTCTTATCTCCAATAAACCATCAGAAAACCAGAGGCGGCACTGTGGCTCAAGTGGTAGAGTGCTAGCCTTGAGATGAAAAGCTGAGGGACAGCACCCAGGCCTAGAGTTCAAGCCCCACAATAGACCAAAAAAAAAAAAAAGAATGATTTGGTACATTGCAACAGGAAAAATAAAGAACACTAATTTTCACTACAAGTCACCCTTACGGAAATCCTAACTTCCAATCAACCTACTTCATAAATATACCTCCACATGGAAATTAATGGGATGAGTGAACCGTGTTCAATTCATCCAGATATCCTGTGTTCTTTTTCCAAAATAAGCTGCCTCACTGGAACATGAGAGGAGCATATATCACTATATCATGCTCTATTTAGACTTCTTTTTTTTATTAAGAAATCACACATAACGGCTTTAAAAACTTTTTCCCCCTATTGTAGCCCCTGGTAGATTACACATGTATTCCTAACTACTTTGGAGCCTGTGGAAAATAGAGATTCCAAGCCAATACAAGCAGAAAAGTACCTGACTTTACAACAGGAAGTCTAAAATCAATAGGACATAGTCTAGGCACACACCCATAAAGGAAGTGAGACCCCGTCTCAAAACGACTATCACAAAAAGGGTCTAAAAGTATAATTTGGTCGTTGAGCACCTGTATAAGAAATGTGAGAACTTGGGCTCAACTCTAGTACTAACCCCCCCAAAAAAAGTTTGTATTAAATAATAATAAGCTCCATGTGACTGGAGTCCCCATGAATTCTGCATTCTGAAACCAGGAAATCTCTATTTCCCAATTTACCATGAACCTCTGTGGGAATAATATCCTAATAATAATATCCTAATAATCCTAATAATAATAGCCTGTGAGGACTATAGAAAAAAAAAGTAAATTTCTTTGTGTCTTAGGTGTGTTGGATAAATTGTCCACCCAGATGAGACCAGATCTAGGTTGCAGAAATTAAAAACAACAGCAACAACAACTACTACTACTGCCATTGGAAGACTGCTGAAAGCTAAACAAAGACAGTTGGAGGACCATTTGACATGGTGTTTGAAGGTAGATAAAGGTAGAAAGGATTGCTGTTTCCGATGGGTGTTCATGCAATTACATACTTTTGTATCATTGTGATAAAAACCACTATCTAACCAAGAAAGGGAAGTCAGATATTCCCAGGAGCCTTTTGTCATCCTCCGATCCAGTCGGTCTTATCATACACACATGTGCTAAAAGAAACACACCAAGATGTCTGGAATTAAAATAAATGGGAATAGTAAACTTGGTAGGATTTTCAAAGAATATATTGCTATTTGAGGATCCATAGGAAAAAAAAGATATTTGTAGCAGTACCACAGCTGTTGGAAAGCCAGAAATGACAGAGATCCTGTCATTATCTACTGCCTCTCACATAAAAAGGTGGAAAAATTGAAAATGTAAACATCATTGCAAAGATATATGGAGGATAAATATTTTTCCATTATCTATTGAACTATTTTTAAATCATCTTTTCTCTCTCTCTAGTAAAATGAATCATAACTATCAATTCAAAAACCTCTATACTTTAAAATTTTTTCTTCTATATAAAATGCCTGTTTCTTCTGAACTCCAAGATCCTTGGGATCAAGTTTAAGGTTCAGATCCTGGAAAAGTGCATGTCTCATGAAGGAGTTAAATAAATATGCCTATATGAGTTATATGAGTTATTATTGACTCATTAAACTCACTGATATCAAATGGACAAGAATTTGGCTTGGGCTTTCTCCATAAAAAGTTAATTTAGTGAAACAGGAATTTCTGTTTCTTGTGTTTGTGCTAAAATTATACCCCATAGGCATTTTTCCACCTAAGATGTCTTCAGATTTGTGATCTGTATATAAGAACACTTCAGTCATGTTGAAGATTTTCATTCTGAAAAATTAAAGCATAATTAGCTAAAAGATTGTTGGATAAAAATAACCAAAGTCAACTTGATTTCATAAAAAAGCAAGACAAAACAAGAGTTGTAAGGTTTTACAACTTATTTAACTTGGCGTAAGCCAGACATCTAGGGGAAAAGAGTGGTTCGATGAATAAATAGAGCAAAACTTCCAACTATCAGAGCTTTTAAGAGGGCAAATCAAGCCCGAAATTGGACTTGTCTATACCAACTTGGTCGTAGGACTGGGAAAATAGATTCTACCAGACATAAGCAAAAAATAAAATGAAACAAACAAACAAAGCAGTAGCCTTGGTCATAAAGCTGAATATTAAGTTTGCACAGTATTTGCCTGCAGAAGGAAATGGCTTATGTTCCAAACTCAACGTTCATGTAGAATTTTTAAATTTACGTGACTATTAAAGTAGTTCAGTGCAAACATTGCTAAACATTGACACTGAAACAGTGAGGCCATCATGCGAACCAAAAAAATAAAGCCTTCTGTTAACTATCAAAGTAATAAATAAAATAAAACTAGAGCATGTAAGAGAGAAATTAAGGTATCCTGGAGATATGAACATGGTTTCGTAGTAGCTTTTGTTGTGGACAAATCCAACGGGACTTAGAATGCTCTAATGTGCTGACGAAAAGGGTAGAAACAGGTCAGAAACTGGAAAGCAAGAAATCTGAGTGTTAAAGCAGCTCACTGAAGTCTTAGCTTAGACATTCCAAGCAACTGGACACTGGATGTATGAAATTTACAACTAGGATAGCTGGTTAGCTATCCTAGAATTGGGTTTACTTGTGAATCCTCACTGAAAGTTGAAGATCTTAGAAAATTGCTTTGGCTTCTTTAAAAATTACCTTGCATTGTGATAGTACTCAGTAGACACTATGTGGAAAATGAACTATGCAACTCGTGGAGGAAAGCAAAGAAAAACAAATGTACTCATTACCTGATTATGAAATGGTAACCCTTTGTACAATACTTTAATAATAACAATAAAATTATATATATATATGTATATATATAGGTTGTGTGGCTTGAACTCTGGGCGTGGGCACTGTCCCTCAGCTCTTTAGCTCAAGACTAGAGCTCTACCACTTGAGCATCACTTCTAGCTTTTTCTGCTTATGTGGTGCTGAGGAATCGAACCCAGGGCCTCATGCATGCAAGGCAAGCACTCTACCACTGAGCCACCTTTCCAGCCCACAAAATTATACTTTTATAATTTTCTTACAGTAGCAAATTATTCAAAAATGTTAATATCCAAATTTTATTTGACCCGGGTAAAACAGAAATGAGATTATTAAGAAAAAAAAAGCATTTACCCAAAATGAATAGCTGGACGAGTGAGTATGTGGTTGTATGCCTGGCTAGCAAGTGTGGGATCTTGTGTTAAAACCCCAGAAACACTAAAAATTCCCAAATAAACAGAAATGTCTCCATTAAGGTACTTTTCCTAAAACAAACTGTCTTCAGACATGCTCTATAGAAAAACAAAGAAGGGGGTAACAATATTCGACAAGAAATGTACTCATTACCTTACTTACGTAACTGCAGCCCCTCTGTATACATCATCTTTACAATGCTGAAGCATTCCTAATTATTGGTAACCAACTGTGAATTTCCTTCCAATGTAATTCTATTAGCAATTTCTTATACTTACATAGATATAAGAATTGGGTCTTTCACAAATACTAGTCATCTTCTAGCCAGTCATAACATATACCAAGACCATAGGGAGTAAAGACTGATTTTGAAATTTCATATTTAATAAATTTTTGCATTATTTAAAAAGTCTATTAGTGTCCTTTCCAATAATGGTATGCTTATACAAACACAGAGAAGTGAATAATTAAAGCAATCATCTGTATTTTGTTAGCCAAACCACTTTTTGCTTAATTATACAGCTATTTCTGGCCAACTTACTTTAACTATGAGATGAGCAGAAAGACAATATAACTGAGACAGAGCAATAATCTTGCACTTAAATATAGATCGAGGAAACATTATTAATATATAATCTAAACCAGAATCATTCTTTTGTTAGATAAGTCTGCAACTATAGCTTGAGAATCTTGAAGCATACTTTTAAGGGAAAAAAAAGCCTTTATTTTAAACATAGAGAAATTTTTTATTTTTTTATTTTTTATTTTTGTCAGTCATGAGGCTTGAACTCTGGGCCTGGGCACTGTCTCTTAGCTCTTCAGCTCAAGACTAGCACTCTGCCACCTGAGCCACAGTACCACTTCCAGTTTTGTGGTCGTTTATTGAAGATAAGAGTTTCATGAACTTTCCTGCCTGGGCTGGCTTTGAACCATGATCCTCAGATCTCAGCTTCCTAAGTAGTTAGGATTACAGGCCTGAGCCACTGGCACACAGCTTAAACATAAAGAATAATGTTCTTAAATAAATGAGGTAAAACCTCAAGTCACATATCTTGTTAAAACCAAAACTATACCTAGAACCAGCTTTTGCCAGTTTCAGCCCCATGGTGTATACTCTGCATGTGTATTTTCTCAATCAACACGGATTTAAATCTATATTCCATTGCAGAGCCTGTATGGATATGTGTGCATTCATATATGCACAGATGTTTCTATATATGGTTACATAAATATATTAACAGTTATGTCTATATGCTCATGTTAACCTATGTGCATGAATGGGTACCCTGTATGTGGTATATAATTCAAGATTCCGCAAGGAAACAGTACTCAAACTGACAGGTGTAATGCATATTTAATAGGACTATTTACAAAGAAATAGTAAATTCACAAAAGAAAGTTGACTTTCCTGGGCAATGAGTTTAAGAGTAGGTTTCAGGAACCAAGAAAGAATAGTTTTATGGCGAGTGTCTAATGGGAATAATGACTTCACATTTCTGACTAAGGCCAGGCTTTTGACAGCACCACCTACTGGCCAAGTCAGAAATTAGTAGGCAACGGAGTGTACAAATGGGTGAAGTCTGTATAGGTGACATGTCAGGGACTGAGAGGACAGAACAGGAAAGGTAAAGTGGAAGGGTAATGAAATATCTGCAGTGCATGGTGTGTGTGTGTGTGTGTGTGTGTGTGTGTGTGTGTGCGCGCGCGCGTGCGTGCGTGTGTGTGCGTGCGTGTGTGTGTGCGTGTGTGCGTGCGTGTGTGTGTGTGTGTGTGTGTGTGTGTATGAGAGACAGCTAGAGAGAAAAGCTGAAACAGAAGCAGAGAAATGGAGAGAAACAGAGAGGAGAAAGACAGAGTCAGAGACCCAGGGACAAAGAGAAATAGAAATTATAGAGAAGGCAATATCCTCTATGTGAAAGTTGAGTAAATGGTATATTACTGTGAAATTTAAGTTTCTAAGCAGTTTAATATTTTCAAACTGTTTTGAGACTTTATTAGAAGCCAAGCCATAAGCCATCTTAGAAAAAATCTATTGCTAGACATATTCTAGTTATACATTTTTCTAAAATGGCTCATGGATTATCTTACCAGACAATCAGAAAAGGTCAAAAGCTATGTACATATGACCATATAAGATGATGCTAAGCGAAATGAACCCCCAAGATATGGACATGAGGTTTTTTCCTTATCACTGATGTTTTTAACATCATTTTTTTGTTTCTTTGGTATGTTCTTCCCTCTATGGTATAACCCCTGTTGTCACTGTATTTGATTCCGGTGCATACATTTTTCTGATTTGTGGAGGGGAAGGGAAATTACAAAATGCTGAAATAAGGATACAGGATGACCCATTGTAACAATGAGAAGTACAAGACGCTATGTTGAAAAAGAACATTACAACCTGGGGAGCGGGGAGGGAGGAGTTGGGTAGGTGGGGTGGGAAGGGATGGTAGGGGAAAAGCAAAGAAGGGGTAACAATGCTCGATAGGAAATGTACTCATTACCTTATCATGTAAGTGTAACCCTCCTGTACAGCATCTTTACAATAAAAAAAAATTTAAAGAAAGGAAAAATCTATTGCTGAAGACACAAGGAGGAGCACGCATACCACTTCTAGTGATGATGGGGCCGGCAGAGAGGATGGCGCTTCCGGAAGTGCTCTGGGGACTCCAAGTGGTCCTGCCTGCAGCATTTCTCTTTTCTCGGTTGCCACAAATCTAAGGTGTTAATGAAAGCAAATGAAATTCCACACCAGCACAAAATTGTTTCTTTATGGCCATTTGGAAAACAGATTCTTTTGAAAGAGATACCACATGTTTAATTTTATTCATTTCCTTCTGTGCATTTATTGAATTACTTGGCATGTAACAGCTACAGTGTTTCTTATCCTGGCTTGGGCCTCATTTCTTCTTTCCTCCCTATAATAGTGCATCGCCTCATTAATTCACACGGCTCAGTGACTCTCCTGAAAAAGAGCTGTGTTTATCAAACTTCTCTACTTTTATTTCCCGCAAGTCTTCAATAAATTCTCCACAATATTGGTCAGCACAGACCCAAGCTAATATGAACTTTGCATTAACTTCCATCTGATAGGGCTAGTTAGGACAAAAGCGAGCAATGATCAGGAAGAATAAGAATGAACTGATTATAAGTACCATTAGTGCTACTTCTGAATTTTAAAGTTGCTTGCATTTTTCTAAGGTTAATATTAATTCAACCTGTTAAATCCAAATTTTAGAATTAAAAAAATCAATACTATTTATACTTGGTGTCTGCACACAATTCAATCTACATCTTTTAGAGCATTTAACTTTTGATCCATTTGATCCTCATCTAACTTGTTAGCATGAGCCTAGCCCAGTTCCCAAGTTTTCTCATCTGCCTACACTCTGCCCATCCTGTAATGGATGTCTACAAGTTTGAGCATCCTTTCTTATATGGAGTGTCTCTTGTACTCTCTGCTTCCTTGGACATCATTTGTCTTCATATTATAGCTTCAGCCCCTCTGCTTCCCCTCCCCTCCATCTTTCTTGTAGTATTCATGTATTTGTCATCATTTACACCATAAGATTTTTTTAAATCCTGTTTCTTTTTATGATCATTGCATGATCCTGAAACACAAGCCCATTGAATTCAGAATTCATCAATGAATCATTTCTGTGTTCCCAGCTTAGCACAAAGTAAGCATTCAATAGATTCTTACTAAATGAGTGATTTGAGTTCTACTTCCCACAGTCCAACCCATAATTTTGCTCACAGAAATTAGATGCTGACATCTGCTAACCTTTCAACACAGATTAATGCAATCATTTAGAATAAAACTTAATTTAACACGTACCGGCATCAGGAAGGGGCAGTCATCAGCTCTGCAGAGCTTGGTAGCACAGTGCAGGAAGACGGTGGACATTTTCTGATTCTTGTGCTTCACAAAACGGAACACTTCAAATGAAAACCGGCCCCGTTGGCTCCTGCCATTTTCAATGACTGTAGTCTGAGGGTCTTTGTCACAGCTATATGACAAGGAATGTGAAAACAGGATATTGTTGAAAAGTACCAATGTATTGGGATTTGTTGATCGATTTGTACAGTATTGGAGGGAGCTTAATTACAGTATCAGCCAAGAGAACCTTGCTATGTTACAGATACTTACAAAGAGTATAAGCTAATTTAATAATTATTGCAAGAGTAAAGAAAATGTGGTATACATACACAATGGAATTCTATCCCTCCATCAGAAAGAATGGCATTGCCGCATTTGTTAGGAAATGGAAAAACTTAGAAAAAATTTTATTAAGTGAAGTAAGCCAGGCCCAAAGAAACATAGGCCCCATGGTTTCCCTTATTTGCAATATCTAGTATATGTCTGAGTCAAGCAGAAAAGGTCAGATAAGGTGATGTTAGGGAAATGAACCCTAAGATAAGCATTCAAATGTTTTTTTTCTTTCATGTGATTGTTTCTAACATATTTATAAGATGATTTCTTTGTTGCTTTGTTTGTCCCTCCCCCATGATATAACCCCTGCTTTCACTGTATTTGATGTTGGTATAATTTGAGGAGGGGAAGGGAGAAAAACAAATCGTTTAAATAGGGATACAGGTGGACCCATTGCAACAATGAGATGTACAAGTCATTACGTTGAAAAACAAACTTTACAACTCTGGTGGGGGGGTGATTGAGGGGGATAGGGGGGAGATGGGAAGGGATAGGAAGAGGAAACAAAGGAGGAGGCAACAATGTACTCATTATCTTGCCCATGTAATTGTAAGTCCTCTATACAGTATTTTCACAATTAAAAAAAAAACTAAAGAGGTCAGTTTCTGATCACAATATCACTGTCAGATTTTAGGAGGATTGTACATTCAGAGAATTCAAAAATCCAAATAATATAGCTAGAAATATATGTGGTGAAAAGTCTCTTCTCCGGTCTGAACCCTTGTCTAAATATCTCTATGTTTCACCATCTTAAATAACACCAATAGATGAGAATATCTTCAACACTATAAAACCTAACTTTCAAATTTTAAACATATAATCAAATGAGATGAAATCTTTTAAGGGTTTTAATGCATACTGGCATGTTCCCCAAAAATTCTTGTGCAGATGAATACTTCCAATAATAGGATATATGAGTAGCAGTGACCATACCCTCTGAACATCATCTTAGCCATGATAAGCCAATAAAATATATTCTTTTGGTTTCCTACATATTACTCTCATCATGTGTAAATAAGCTGCAATGATCTGAGCTGAGTGCATTTTATAAGCATGCTTAGAAGACATTACATAATACTCAAGTCTGTTCTGCTGTCAGATAAAAATGCTGGAAGGGAGTTAGCATGATGAAATGTTTTATGATCAATGTCCCTTTTTCCCAGATGTAGATTACATTCACTCTATCATTGTCGACTGAGACATGTAGCTGCAGTTATTGACCAAGGGGGGAAAAAAAGGAGTATCGCTATATTATACTTTTCTATTAAATACTGATAAATGAGCAAAAGAATGTTGCATGTTGGGGCCTAAATTATTCAGACCATTAGTTTGCTTTAACTCTCCTTTTGATATCTGATGAGATGAAATGGTTATAGGTCTACTGTCTTTCTACACTGAATACTTTCCTACCCATGCTTTTCCTAAGACAATGAAATAGGCCTGTCTTTTCTGGACTTTACTTGCAACTTTCACACAATAGCCTTATCAGTATTTTGTGTTTAAAATTCTTCTAGACTGCTGTGCTTCTATAATATGAATTCCATAATTTGTGCATCTGACCTAGATTTCCCATTTTTATTATCTACAACTTGGTCTTTGGTATCAATACAGATCTCTGACACTTACCTAAGAAAGAGGTCATATCGAATATCATCATTTGGATTCCCTGATGGAGTTGTGTAGCAAGAATCCATCAAGACATTCCATCTGTAGTAGCAAACATAATATACAGTCAGAATCCTCATTGGGGAATTGATAGTTAATCCAAAAAAAGTAAATATTGACAAATTTCTTATGCCATGGCAGATCATTTTGTATTACTAGGTTTTTTTTAAACAAAAACTTGTCTATTCAGATTTTCTACTAAATTCAAACTGTTTAAAAAATCTACAATAAACTTTTAATCCTATGTAAAAGCTAATAGTATACCCAAAAATGGGTTAAAGGCAAATGAGTGGTCAAGGTCTGGAGAAGAAGAAACTCCAGGTAAGCTTCACAGACAGATGCTTCTGAGCTTCACTATGAAATGGTCTTTCATCTTCAGAAACATAAGATAGAAAATATTATGACAACAAATACAGTCAAGGTTTGATGCAGTTTATATAACAGAGTCAGGGAGATGGGAGTGGCATTCATGACACTTCAACGAATAGAAGAAAGCCATGAGGCACATGCAGTTTTTCTCCACCAGACCAGATTGAATCAAGATTTATATACAGTGTAAAAAATCATAAGTCAATAAGTAAGTAAATAATCTACCAGAAAGGAAATGTCAATAAAATGTAAAAAGAAAATCTTGGGCTGGGAAGGTGGCTCAGTGGTAGAGCGCTTGCCTTGCATGCATGAGGTCCTGGGTTTGATTTCTCAGCACCACATAAGCAGAAAAAATTAAAAAAGCCAGAAGTGGCACTGTGGCTCAAATGGTAGAGCACTAGCCTTGAACTGAAGAGCTGAGGGACAGCGCCCAGGCCCAGAGTTCAGGCCCCATGACCAGACTCCAACGCCCCCCCCCCGCAAAAAAAAAAAGAAAATCTTGTATGTAGTCACATGGAGCTCAAGCCATGGTTAAAAACTTAGATAGGTAAAAATAAAATAAAAAGAGAGAAGATAAAGAAGTACGAAATTGCTAGAGTATCAGAATACCAGCTGCAAAGTTTAAGGAATAATACAGAAGTCCCAAATAATTCATTACCATCTTTGTATTTTTATTTTTTTTACTTTTGTAGCAGTATTAGATCTTTAGTTTTTGAGTTCCTTTTTTGGGGATATTTTTGTGGTTTGTTTTTTGTAATCTCTCTCTCTTTTTTGGAGACAGGGTCTCTCTACTTAACCCAGATTGGCTTCAAATTCATCATTTTTCTGCCACAGTTTCTGAAGAACTGGGATCCTTTTCTATTTTAATCATTCCAAATCTCTTAAGTGTTATATAAAAAACTAATTTTGCAGTTATTTTTCTGAAAAAAATTTGTGATTCTGTCCCTGACTTTTATGAAACATCTTTTGTTATCTAATAGTTATGTATGAGTTTATGCATATACACACAAATGACAAGCGTTCACAAAATTACTACCTATAATTAATCATCTTTCTGACAAAGAAATAAAACATTCCAGTATTCCAGAAGGTCTCTCCAGGGCTCTTCAACTCACTCCCCCTCCTTATCTGTGGAAACAGTTGTTATTTTCCAATTAATGACATTAAACTAGTGTTACCCCTTAAACTTTGCGACTGGTTATCTCTTTTTATTGACATGACTAAATAGTGTGGCAATGATAGTATTTTTGAGTCAAATGTGAAAGTGAAAGAGGTGACTTTAGGATGCAGAAGACTTAAGTGTCTGGGCAAACAAAATAGAAGCATTTAGAAATACCTGCCATCCAGATTTGTAGCTTGCACAGATGCAAACACTTTGGTTTTCAAAGGCAATCCTATACTCGGGATAATTAACTGCTGACTGTAGGTTGAATCCTAATGATGAAATAATAAACATCTCTCATTACTTCTCTGACAACATCATGTTTACCACTTAGAACATCATTAGAGGGGTTAAAAGGGGGAAGTAAATTAAGATAAATCTACATAACTAACTCCAAAAACAATGCATGAAATCCTAATTTCTGACAGAATTTCTCTTAAATCATATTCTTGCAACAAGTTGGATTACCATGCAAAAATCATTTTCTTTCTATCGTTTATCCATATGTTGTGGTTAATGTTCATCATATTAATTATATTCATCAGTCAGTGTTTATTACTCAGTTTGTGAAATATCCAATGGCCAATGTTTAGTTTAAGTGAGCATTCAGCTTATTCAAATTACATCAGTGACTAGTATTCAATTTATTTAAACTGTATCAGATTCTATTCAAACCCTTACTGTTGCAGTATCAGGACTTACATTTTTGGTATCTTTAATTTATCTGATATCTTTCATCTTGTGATTTAAAATTACCAAATTTCACTAAAATCCAAAAAGTAAAATAAAAAGAATCACACATTTTCTGAATTCCAAAATGTACATCATACAAGTCTTATACCAAAAATTTTTGTGAGTACCAATACAAGACTCTCAGGGCTTTCTTTTAAAGTCTTCAGTCTTATTTTAGACCATTCTACAGTTTATTTATCCCTCACCTATAGTAGATAAAAGCTGATCAGAAATGTAAAATTTGATAGTGAAGAAAAAGACTGGAAATAAAAAATTTGAAACACAGACAACCCTTCATATTTTGAGAAGTCAGATCCTATAGCCTACAAAAAGATGTTTACCTCCAAATTTAGTAGCAAAATATAGTGGGGTTTTGTAGCAAAAAAATAAAATAAAACATTTGTAATTTCACTACAAAATCTTAAAGTTCAAAGAAGGATAAAATAGGGAGCATCTCCTGTTTCAAAGGCTGGGAAGAAATAACATCTTTTGAACTTTTAAAATGAAATAATAAGAGTTAGATGTTTTACTTAAAAATTGCCGCCATGTGGAACATTTCATTCTCAAATAAAACCACACACACATTCACACACACACACACACACACACACACACACACACACACACACACACGTGTGTGTGTGTGTGTGATTATATGCTGCACTTGGAAATTGTGCTTATATTCCTTTCTGTATTTCTAATTATTTTCTATATCTCTGATAAATGGTACTAGCTCTTCTAGCCATATCTGATAGGTGATGGTTTTCTTTAATAATTTTTCTGACTTCCTTTTCCAATGTCTCCAAGTAAAGTACAATTGATTAACATTACTGGTTTTTCATCTCATGTTTCAGCAATATTGTTGCCAAGAATGCAAAAAGTTATTCTCAAATATACACTACAGCTAAGTCATTTGAAAATGAAATATGACCCAGTTATAGTTTAATATAAGTCCATATGACTCAAATCTCTAATTAACTACCAAGAAGCTAGAAGTAGAGCTGTGGCACAAGTGGTAGAGTGCTAGTCTTGAACTAAAAAGCTTAGGGACAGCATCCAGACCCAGAGTTCCAGCTCCAGGACTGGCACACACACACACACACACACACACAAATTCACACAATGTTCAACATGGAAAGTGAACTAAATGTGAACTATGATGTCTTACTAGTGACCAGTTATAAGAAATCCTGCTTTATTATTTGTCACAGTAATATCACAATATATGACAATAGAAGAAATTCTGTCCAGAGGCAAGAGGGGGTTATTTACACCTATAATTCTCTAAAACAATTGTTAATTTTAAGAAGATTTAACACTAGTTTGGTGGACATGATTGAATTTTACTACATGTGTGATAAATAAGGAGCTGTTAAAATACGTATTTTTTAAAGTTCAACCACTAATAATACCTTTACTGAAAAGTAAAATACCTTTGGTACAACCTCTTTCATTAATATTGTGACATAAAATGGGTTAGGTTTTCCCACAGAACCAAAATATAAAAGTCATTTTTACATTATACTTATTTAGTATAAAGATTACAGAACCAGGCATAGTGGCTCAAGGGGAGGATTGTAGTTCAAGACCAGCAAGGGAAAATTAGCAAGACCCATTTCAACAATAACCCTGAGTGTTAGTGGAGTGTACACAGGAAGTATGTAGTGGAGCTACATAGGTGTAGAAGGATTTCAGCCTAGGGTTTGCAGGTATGTGGATGGTACAGGTGAGTGGAGGAAGAAGGTGGAACGCAGGACTTAAGACTCTACCTAAAAAATAACTAAAACCAAAACAAGCTGGGCACTTGGCCTAAGTGGTAAAGCATGTAACTAGCAAGCACAAAGTCCTGGGTTCAAACTACAGTACTATCAAATAAAATAAAAGGGAAAACATGTAGAGACTGAAAGATTATGTCATGCTGGCAACAGGCTTACAGTACCATTTCGAATTGTAAAGAAGAACTTCACAAGAAAACTGTCTTCAAAACCACATTTGTACATTTTGATTTTCTGCTTTTCCCCCTGAAACAATCGTTTAATTTCACAGAAAACAAATGTATAATTAAATGGAATGTGGATATAATTTTCATTTTTTTAGCTTGGAAAACCTCCTATTTATCTCACTCAATTATAATAAATATCCCTGAATCAAACCAGTCACCTCGATGCTACCACAAGAGCTTACATATATAACTCATTGGATAGAAACCTTTCAATTAAATATAAAAATTGCTTAAAGAAAAATAAATAAATAAATGTCTAGCCATATTGAAAACAAATATTGCCATGGGCATTCTAGAACCAAGTTAACAGGCATCTCTATTTGCAGAAGTAAGTTGCCAGATGACAGAAAAGGAATCTTCATTCCAATACATTTTAATTTGTTGTTTAGAACTCAGAGATGTCACACTACAAACTTACAAACATGATTTTTTAAATGCCTTTGGAAAAAAGTCCTACTACAATATTTATAGCTCATTATATTCCAAGTATAAAGCACTAGCTTTTAAATCAGTTGCATGAATTATATCTCTGTGCCATGATGACATGAATAATAATGCAAAAAATCAGATTCATAATTTACAAAAATGTTGGCTGATAGATTGAAAAATTGATATTTAAATCAGGCATTTAAAATGTATGAATAAAAATTTTTAATCAACATGAAAATATCATTTGGGGGATTAATGGTATGGTTATAAATAGAACCCATATATTTTTTCACGTTTTGCTGCCACTCTCAATATTTACATGACAAAACTTTAGACAATGGTCTGTTGTCAATCCAAATTATTTCAGATATGACACAATTGTCCTTATCCAAAATCCAGACTGAAAATATTAACACATTCATCACCAAGATGTTTCCAAGAGAAGAATCCTTTGGAATTCCTGCACCTTTCTATCACAAAAATTTGATTTTCAAAATCTTGACCCTGATTATTGCTAAAATGCACACTCATATATGTGCACACGTACTTAACTTGATACTTGCCATTACTATTATCAAATCACACTTATCGTTTAAATTCTCAATCATCTATCAATCTGTAGAAATGTGAATGGAGCTTATACCATACATTATGACTAAGCAATATGAAGTTGGAAGCTAAGATGAATAAATGTTACCCAAGAACAGCAGGGTTCATGTGACTTTCAGTAGATTTTTATAGAAAAGCTATTCGCCTAAATGGCTCCTCACAACAGCGAAAGGGAAAATAACATCTTTCACCCGTCAACATACGTTATAAAGGAGTAGGCTCAAAGTGCTGACAAATGTTCCATTGTTCTCTCGCACAGAAATAGCAGCTGAGGACCTAAAGCAGATTTAGAAGAGGGAGAACACTGGTGAGATTTTAAATTAAAAGTTTTAGGTCTACTTGGAATGTTTAGGTAGATTTCAGGCACCAAAACTCTTAAGCTCTTAGAGTAGGTGATACCATTTAAATCACGAGACAAATAATGAAAAAGCAAGGGAGATGAAATAAAGATAACTGTCCTTTATATACTTTTCATTTATCAAAAAAAATCCCTTCTGTGTTTTGCATTGCATGTGTAAGACATTTTGAAAAAATATTATCATTTTGTAAGAACTGAATCTCGTACACATACACTTTCTTCAGTCCCATTGAAAGGAAAGAGAAGTTTCATGAGATCCAGGATTTTGTTTTACTTTGTTAATTGCTAGAACATTGTAAAGTAAGCATGATAAATATTGATTGGATGAGTGAATGAATTCCTACAGCAATTAAAGCTGAGAAATTCATTTAATGTTGGCGGTAGAGGATAAAAGAGAGTTGCTTCTCTTCACATCTGTAGTCTTTGGACCAAAGTCTTGTGTTCCCATTTTCCTCATCAGTTTGCTTTTGACTAAAATGTGGATCATCATCATTCTGTTGTTAAAATTAAGTATGGGTATTTATTTTAAACTGAGTCACCCTGCAGCCTCCGTATTCTCTTGTAATTATGACAAACTATAATTTTGATTTCATAATAACAAACCCCATAATACTGGAAAAGGAAAGTTATCTTTCCATCACCATATCTGATGAAAAATATTTGACAAATCCAAGTGATGGTATTGTGATATGAACATAATTGTGTCTTGGAGTGTGTACTTTAGAAATAACAAATGAAGACATGGTTACAAACTATAGCCTCAGTCCATGAGTAGAGTTCCTTGGATCTAGGCCAAACCACCTCTCCTAGAGAATCACAGAAACTCCTCAGAACTCACAGCAGCAGAATCCAACATGCTTGTCCCTTTTTCAAGCAAAAAGATCCAAAAATGTAGTGACCAAAGCAAGTGTTTACACTTAAACCCTGGAAATATCACCAGGTCTCCAGAACTGCTTAAGTAAGCATGGTTCTTGGGCAAAACAAAAGAGAATTCATGGGAGGAGAAAGAGAGAGAAAGATAAGCAGACAGACCCCAACAGAGGAGACAGAGGAGAGACGATAAAGGCAGAAAAAAATAAAACAAATGGCTTCTATTAAATTGTCTGAGTCTGACTTCTATCTTTCTAGATACCTCAAATATAAGAAATAACTCCAATATAAAAACAATAGGAGAAAGCAAGAATAAAACATAAACTTACGAAGCAAGTTGAGTGTTATTAACCAGGTATTCCAAAGGGTAAGTACAACTAAATTTATAAAGAAGCCCAGGTAGATAGCTGATGATTGTTGGTGGGTCTGGAGTATCAATATATCCTGAAATATTTCCTATTTGTACTGAAGTTGAATTTCCATAACCAGTGACACCAGGAATTGTGGAGACCTGTCAGAACAGCAGATCATATTTAATGATTAAATTTTCATGCATGTGTGTACGTGTATACACACATATACATATTTACATATACAGGCAATTCCTATGCAAACAAGCATTGTATTAGATCCTTTCTAGGTTTCTGTTCAATGGTTACATGCTGTGGTAATGAAATTATGCACAAAGAATGTTGTTTATAAATCATTAATTATGTCTTTTAAGTAAATGAAAGTTTGTATTTATCCAAGACACTTTACTCATATTTCCTACATAAGAAAGGAAAGGAAGTAAGGAAGAAAAGAGCCCATAGGGCTACAAGTTCATAGGAAGCCCCCATAAAAGGTCCAACTTCTCTGGCATGGCTTAAGATTCCAATTAATCTAACAATATTTTCCACATTAGTTTCCAATCTTCAAGCTTCTGTTCTTGATAGGAATGTTCCAGCCCCAAGACCCTTTTTGCTTTGGTCTTGCTCATACTGCTTTCTACTTCAGGCAGTAAAATATAGGTCTTTCCTTTGTAGGTGTTATTCTTCCCTGGGAAAAAGCCAACTCTGTGTTTATCTCTGTCATCACAGTAGGTTCAGTAGAGGAGCAGCCTGATCACAGAGCTGGGAGTTTCCTCCTTCATACTCAAAGCTCTTTCTGAGCAGGGGCCAGCCAGGTCATATCTACAGCTCCAGCAGCATGGGCCTCACAAATAATTTCTGGACAACGCTGAAGTCACAAATGTGCTCAGGATTGGTCTTCTGTTATTCATGGAGATGCTCATTCTCTTCCAATTGTCACAGTTTATAGATACTTTTTAGACCACCGTGAACTCCCACAAGTCATGGCTATCTTATGTATGTATTTTCTTGGGTTTGCTTATTTTTTATTGGACTCTCAAACAATACTATAATTGAAAAACTATCATTTTAAGAATACAGTAAATATGTTTCTAATTTTTATAAAATCAAAGATGTAATATGGCATCCAATAAATATTTGAACAGATATTACTAAATCCTTTAAATCTTAATTTTCAACCAACGGATAAATTTTATGTATGAATCTAACAGCACATAAGCAAAGCTAAAACTCTAGCCAATCCACAACTGTGGAAATAATCTTTATGAATAAAAAAATTTTTATTCTAAACCAACAATTTAGTAATTTAATTTTACTCATAAGGAATGTTTTCACAACAGATTCCAAATCTAGAAATATTCAAGGCAAAATATGAAAAATGAGCAAATCTTCTTCACTTCCCAACTTACTAAAGATAATAGTTCTGTGAAAAATTCACACAAGCATACACACACACAGAATAGTTTTATATTAGAGTTATTTCTGCTCTTTAAAACATGGTGCATATATAACACATTTTCCTGACTTTAATTTTGTATCATTTCCTAACCAGGAAGGCAAGGTAACTTAAATCCACGAAAGAAGGGCTTTAGGGTATGATAGGAGGAGGCTGAGCCTCCCACCGTCTACTCCAAAAAGGAACAAGGCCAACAATAACCAACATGCCTCACGCTCCCTTAGGCCCACTTTATAACCTCTCTGCACACAACTCAGAGAGATAAACAAATGTTTTTAATCAAAAGAGTCAACAACACAAACCTGCAAACTTGGGAACGGTCACAAGCACAATATTCTAACTGCCCTTTGGGAAAAGATAAGTAAGAAGATTCAAATAAATCTCTTTGCCTGTCTTCCAGTCCCTACCAAATTTAGACACCAGGCTCTTAGAATAATAAAGCCTTCTCTTTTAATTCTAAACAATAATTTGAAAAGAAAAAAAATGAAATGTACTCGTCACCGACTTACATAACTGTAATCTGTCTATACATCACCTTTATAATACAATAAAAATTATTTAGAAAAAAGTGAATGTCAATTTCTCCTTCTTTACTTTGCTAGGCTATATCACCAAGATTGCATTTTAACAAGCAAAATAAAAACCAGTCCTAAGTAAATTTCTTTGCAATTAATACTCATCAAAAATATATTAATTCCAATTAATTTTAATTCCCTGGACAGTCAATTCCTTCTTTGATTCTTTGTGTGTGTATGTGTATGTGTGTGTGTGTTCAATGAATTAATTTAAAAAAAAAACACAAGGATGTCTGCTCTCTCCACTCCTCTTCAATATAGTATTAGAAAGCCTAACTAGAACAATAAAGCATGATGCAGACACAAATGGGAATCCAAATAGGAAAAGATGAAGTAAAACTCACCCTCTTTGCAGATGACATGATCCTGTATTTAAAGAACCCCATAGATTCCACTCCCAAGTTACTCAAGCAGATCCAAAACTTTGGCAAAGTAGCAGGGTAGAAAGTTAACCCTCAAAACTAAATGACTTTTCTGTATGTCAACAATGAGAAAAGGGTGGCTGAAATCAGGAAAGCAACTCCATTTGTAATAGCTCCACAAAAAATAAAATACCTAGGAATTAACTTAACCAAAGAAATGAAGGACCTCTATGATGGAAACTTTAAAAAGCTGAAAAAGAAAATTAAAGTGGAAAAACCTCCCATGCTCCTGGATTGGGAGGATTAACATCATGAAAATGGCAATACTGCCAAAGGCTACCTACAAATTCAATGTAGTACCCATCAATATCCCAACCCCATTCTTCAATGGACTAGAAGAATCAATCTAAAAATTATGGAACAATTATATGGAACAATAAAAGACCCTGAATAGGGCTGAGAAGGTGGCTCAGTGGTAGAGTGCTTGCCTTGCATGCATGAGGCCCTGGGTTTGATTCCTCAGCACCACATAAGCAAAAAGAAAAAAGCAGGAAGTGGCGTTGTGGCTCCAGTGGTAGAGTGCTAGCCTTGAGCTGAAGAGCTGAGGGACAGCGCCCAAACCCAGAGTTCAGGCCCCACGACCGGACCCCCCCAAAAATAAAGACCCTGAATAGCAAAAACAATCCTTAGCAGAAAGAACAGTGCCAGAGGAATATCAATACCAGACTTCAATACCAAAGTTATAATAATCAAAACAGCTTAGTACTGGCACAATAACAGACCTGAGGGACCAATGGAATAGAACTGAAGAGCCAGAAATGAACCCAAGGACCTATAGCCACCTAATCTTCAATAAAGGAGACAAAAAATTAGGATGGAAGAAAGACAGCCTCTTCATAAATAGTGCTGGCAAAATTGGTTAACCACCTGTAGAAAACTAAAGTTAGATCCTTATATATCATCCTGCACCAAAATCAACTCCAAATGGATCAAAGACTCGAGGTCAAAGCAGACACCCTAAAAACATTACAGGAAAGAATAGGAGAAACTCTAGGGCTCCTTGGCACAGGCTGAAATTTTCTTAATAGAGACCTAGAAACACAACAAACCAAAGAAAGGTTGGACAAATGGGATTGCATGAAACTTCAGAGCTTCTGCATGGCAAAGGGCAATAGCAAGATCAATAGAAAGTCCATAGATTGGAAGAAGATCTTCTCTGCCATAGAAGAGACAAGGGCCTCACATCTAAACTATATTTGGAACTCAAAATTTTAAATTCCCTAAAACCAAATCCTCAAAGAAACAACCGCCCCATCAACAAGTGTGCTAAAGACTTAAAGAGAGACATCTCTGAAGAGGAAAAAAGAATGGCCAATAGACACAGGAAGAAATGCTCAACCTCTCTGACATAAAAGAAATACAAATTAAAATAACATTGAGATTCTATCTCATCCCTGTTAGAATGGCTATAATCAAGAAATAGAATAACGGATGCTGGAGGGGATGTGGCTAAAAGGAAACCCAACTGCATTGCTGATGAGATTGTAAACTTGTTCCAACACTCTGGAAAGCAGTATGGAGTTTCCTCAAAAGACTAAACATAGAGCTCCCCTATGACCCAGCAATCCCACTTCTGGACATTTACCCAAATGATCACAAAGTAGGAGAAAAACAAAGGAGGGAGTAATAATGTTCGATAAGAAATGTACTTATTACCTTTCTTGTGTAATTGTAACCCCCCTGTACAGCATCTTTACGATAAAATTTTTTTGGGGGGTGCAGTCTTGAGGCCTGACCTCTGGGCCTGGGCACTGTCCCTCAGCTCTTCAGCTCAAGGCTAGCACTCTACCACTTGAGCCACAGTGCCACTTCAGGCTTTTTTTTTCTTTTTGCTTATGTGGTGCTGAGGAATCGAACCCAGGGTCTCAGGCATGCAAAGCAAGCTGCTCTACCACTGAGCCATCTTCCCAGCCCCCACGATAAAATTTTTTAAAAAGCCATACTAAAGCTACCTGCACAACTATGTTTATTGCAGCATTATCCACCAAAGCTATGTAACCAACCCATATCAGTAGATGAATGGATCAAGAAAAAAAATATATATATATACAATGGAATTCTATGCTTCCATCAGAAAGAATGACACCGCCCCATTTGTAAGGAAATGAAAAGAGTTGGAAAAAATCATATTAAGTGAATTAAGCCAGACCCAAAGAAGCATAGGTCCCATGGTTTCCCTTATTTGCAATAATTAGTGTACATCTAGGATAATCTTAGCAGCTGAGCAGAATAGCTCAATAGCTATGTACATATGACCATATAAGATGATGCTAAGCAAAATGAACTCCAACATAAACACAAGAGGTTTTCCTTTGTTGTTTTTGTTCTCAATGTACTACGTGATTTTGTTCTTTTGTGTTTTTCCCCTGTTGTTTATCTCCTGTTGTCACTGTATTTGATTTTGGTGCCCTGGGTAATATATATATATATATATATATATGTTTATCTGAATTAAGGAAGGGGAACAACAGAATGTTGAGACAAAAGACAAAGGGTAAACCAATGCAACAGTGACACTCACAAGACAATATGTTGGAAATGATCTGTACAACCTGAGAGAGGGGTTTTGGGGGAGAGAGAGAGAGAAGTAGAAAAATGAGGGAGAGGGTAACAAGTTAGACAAGGAATATACTCACTACCTTACTTGTGCAACTGTAACCCCTCTGTACATCACCTTGACAATAAATTAAAATTTTTAAAAAAACAGGCTATTAGTTCTCACTCAGGGTGAAAATTTGCAAAGCACTGCTTTGACCTTCAAAATGACTGAAAAAGTGTACACTGGAATTTTATGAGTAAGACTTAACTCTGCTAAACATTTTGAATTGGAAGTGTAGGCCCACACAATGAAGAGATTCACCCAAGAAACATCAACAGCCTTCTTATACAAAGGATTAATGCTGATCGTTCAATGGCAAGATTAACAGAAGATAATAATTGTCCCATTTTACCTGTATTCTTTCTTCCTGAATGAGATCACCGAAGCAAAAGGCCAAGTGATTCAAGTCAAATTCACTGGCATAAACACTGTATGATCAGGTACTGCAGTGAAAGCATAAAGCCGATGGCTAATGATAAACCGCAAAGAAATTTCCATCCATGTCACTTACCCAAAAGAATGTTGCGTAGAGCAGCTAAGCAGCCATCAGGCCCTTTCGACTTCTCAGCTACTATAAACAAAACCATTACTGGAAGATAAAATTGTGTGTTTGGGAGTGCAAGCCTCGAGCAGGCAAAGGGGGAAGAAAAAGATGTGTTTCGTTTTCTTGGAATTTTTTTTGGAAAGATAGATTGAGCTTCTGATTATTTCCTGAAAATAGGTAGCTTTTTATTTATGACTTCATACCTAGCACATAATATCACACTCGTATCTTACCACTAAGTTGTTTCCACAGCCCTCCAAGGTGCTGAGATTGATGATGAAAATGACCACGGCTGGAAAGGTGTTGTTATTGATGAAGCCCCTGCAATGGGAATCCCCGTGCCTTCCATTCAGCGCCAGGTCTGTTTCAGAATAACCCGAGAAGAGGACCGTGCAAAAATTAATCTTCATTGTAATGGTCTGCACCCCACAGTACACATTGATGTCTCTTTCAGCTAAAACATAAATGGATTTAAAAATAAACAATTGTCATAAAGGTGCAGTAGAGCATAAATGAACAACTCTTTCGCTTCTGAGATGTTTGCACTATCATCTAACTCTTTCTAGTCTGCACACTTTATTTCAAGGTTATTAAGAAATAACTTGATTTTGCTCTTCATGGAAAAACAGAAGAGGTATTGCATACGGACATTAGAGTTTACCTCCGTTTCTTTGTGTCTGCAGTTCAGTAGGTATGCACTGACTACCAATTGAAGGCTGTTGAATTACAGGAAAATTGAGTATGGAAAAAAAAAGAAAGAAAAGAAAACAGATTTCTTAGAACATTCCAAACTAGAGCAAATTATTTAAATTCCCTATATGTTGTGAACTTCAGTACAGATTATACATTCTCCCAGGTATAAAGATGAAGCAATTACATTTGTCCAAGTCCAAATTGTTAAGCACCTTGGTGTTTAGTAACTTACCCTGGATGTACAATTAAAGCCATCCAAAATAATTTCACTTTATTTAACCTATATTAATTAAATTTAATTAATAAAAATTTTAAGTAAATTTAACCATATTAATTAAACCTAAATTGCAATAGAGATAGAGAATACAAGTATAGTGATATGATAACCAAAGATGTGTAGGCTACTCAAAGAACAATTTTCCAATGACTATGTATGCAGAAAAGAAGAGTATGTACTAAACATGAAATGCAAAACACAATTTTCATGGTTCTCAATGATTTCATGACTTATCAACAATAAGAGCTACCCTAGGTCTTGGTCTTGAGAGTGAGCACACTCACATACATATACATAGACAAGCATTTCATAGCTCTATTTAGGTTTTCTACATATAGAGAAGAAAATGAGCATAGAGAATGGAAACTTTGGCTTCTGAATAATTTCAGAGTTAACTGTTATTAATTTGGGTAATGTCTATGAATTGAGTTGAATCCTACCCCCAAAAGGACATGAAATCCTAAACTCCTCTATTCCAGGATTTATTTTTTATTTATTTATTTAATGAGTTGTGGTGATTCTGGAGTAGAATGGGGCACCAATCAAACATGAACAGATGTTCTTATGAAAGGAACATACTCTAAAAAGTAAAAAGACATAGCGAGAATTCCTAGTGAAGACAGAAGAGTTAAATGATTCATCTAGGAGTCAAGGCACATTCAGAAGTATCCAAAAGCTAAGAATCCTCCCTAGACTGAGAAAGAGAGAGAGAGAGAGAGAGAGAGAGAGAGCATGGTTCTGCCTTGATTTGATTGTGTGGTCTTCAGAAGTGTGAGACATTGTATCTCCACTGTTTTAAATAATACCAAGAAATAATACTTTCAATTGTTCTAGATTCCCTTCATAGTGGGACTTAGGTAACCAGTACTGGAAAACTAATACACTGACCTTTCCACATCTAACATCATTCCAACATTTACAAAAAGAATAAGAAATAGGCATCAGATGTGTCAAATGTGGAAACCAACAAACATGAACCGATTAGACCATTTAGAAAAACTACTTTGGTTGTTCACCAAAAGAAAATGGAACAAAATGTATTTTTGCAAATGATAGAACGTTCACCTATGAAGTATGTAAATGTCAATTAAAATGTTCATCATTGAATTAATTTACCTAATAACTCAGCCTTAATTTAAGAGTAGAAATTGTTCAATAGCATCTCTCCTTAGGATGTTTATTCTCTACCAGTTTTTGCTAGTAAAAATGAGTTATAGTTTTGAGATTGTGAATATATCAGTATGGGTATAGAAATATATATACATTATATATGGTAGTAATTTTAAACTCACTAGAAGTATCTATAAAAAAGGAAACACTAGCATCAGTTTTACAGAAAATTTTAAGCACTATTCTTGTGAAGATAGAAAAATAACACAAAGATATGCCTCACTACCACAGAAAACACTAAATATCAGGTAAATCAGAGAAATGTATATAGCAGTATTTGGCAAGATTAATTGTCTAAGTGGAAAGCTAAATTTTAAATGATCCTCTTTGCTAAAGTATCATAGTTTGTTAAAATATGTTTACTGACTATCAACTTCAAAATACATCTTAAATTTGAAAATATTTTTCTCCCTCTAAATGCTATTTCTTGGCCAACATGACTGTCATTTTTCCTCTGGGATAGCACATTAACCACTGTTTCCTTTTCCCTCTCACCCCTTTCAATTAATATACTTGTTAATATATTTATCTATTCATTTCAGCTTCTTATATCATCAGTTCTTTGTGTTACTTAGACCAAAATCTGTGTGTTGATCAGGCACTGAAAACTCTTCTTGATATACCACATTCCTACAGCTACATTCTCATCTCTCTCCTTTGTCTACATTGTGACTCTGGATGTATTTCATTGTTTGAAAGAAGCCCACTTAGTGATGGATGTCAGAATGAGGATTCCATCCTGTCATGTTGGGATTTTTTACAATAGTGGCACAAGAAAAGTTAGTAGAGAGATTTAAAAAAAATGTTCCATGCTTTGTTCTGACAGGGTTACATAATTGTAAAAATGTTAAAATGTCAAGTTCCATTCTTATGATTTGTCTATCTTATTACATAGAAATTACACCTCAACAACGTATCATGAGCATTTAAAAAATCATGAAACGCCTTATCTACAAGATAGTGCTTTCTTCAGCTTAGAATGTTCCTTTAGTCACAAAGCTTTAACTGAGCAATGGCTCCCTCATCCTCCAGGTCTCCAACTTCTTCTTATCCAAGATCTCCCTGATCCCAAATATAAAGAAAACAACTTTATTTTTTTGCTGTCCGTGGCTTTAAGTTCATACATGCATTTGTATATTTTTCTAATGAACTGAAAATCCCCAGGGCAGAAAACCTACTCTATTCACTGATGCATTCCTGTGATTGTTTAATCAATTCTATAAAGTACTGGAGCAGTAGTCTACACTGAGGATTTCAATAGTAGTGACCTGTATTCATATGTATTACAATCTGTTATTAGAGGATGGATTGTATTGACAGAAAGATTGTGAAGTGGAAGAGAAAGTCAACCTAGACCAGATAAGTTGGTTAGACACATCTTGCAAAAGATGGCATTGACTTTAATTTCAAAGTGTCAATAAGAGTTAGCTATGTTAAGAAACAGAAATTAATAACACAGTAGGGACTAGGTAAATGATAAAATAGATTCAGGTTTCTTGAGAGCCAGACAGGTCTCTTTTTATTAGGATTTAAAGAAGAAAAAAATGGTAATGTATTAATCCAGTGGAAGATACAGCTGAATTTATAAGATAGTTTTACAGAGAAAAATGGTCTTTCTGAATATTAAAATGTTAAAATGTCTATCTCAATGTTAAACTCTCCCCTATTAATAAGTCCACTAACACTTGGATTTGTGCTCAATGAACAAGCCTAATTGTATTAGTTGGTATGTTCTAAACGCACCAAAATAAGTAATCAATAAATATGTCACAAAGGAGAGATGTCATTATCCTTAACTTAAACTTAAGACTTTACTTCCTCAGCTGTTTGCGGACATGCACTGATGTTTAGAATACCTGAACCAATAGAAGCAATTGCTGTGTTTAGATGTAAAGCTCTCTTCTGTTTTCTGCTTTACAACCAAAGGCATGTAACCCCTGCAGTGAAGCTGAATTTGCTACAAGCTGATCCCACTTGAAGATATGATAACAAATTAAAGGCCTTTGCAGTGTAAGAAAAGAGATATGTTCAAATCCATTCTGACCCAGCTTTCTAAAGACTTTTCACTATCTTTCAGAGAAACATATTTTCCCCCCTGGTTGTAGATACTAAAGGCATCCATTCAGCTCAATTTTACCATTTGGGAGGCTTTGAGGAAAAATAAAAAGATACTTCAAGTCACGAAAAGACAGTCTCTGACAAAAGTAGAGATTTTTTTTTCAGCTACTGATAACTCTTTCAACAAAGTTTTTAGCCTCTTACTATCCTTGGCTGACCTAAATTGCAACACTTCTCTGTACTACACCTTCTAGAAGCTAATGGAAAAAACATGAAGGGACAATATATATTTAGGGTATCACACCAGCAATGGGTTTGTTTCTCACAGATTTTCTAAAATTATGCAAACCTTAAATTAGCTTCCACACTGCCAACTCTCCAGCTTATCATGTATAAAAATCTGTCCTAATTTGGAGTTCATAGCTTATATTTATCATATAAATAGGCTTAAATGGCTAGATCAAATTACATATATATATGAGTGTTAAACCCTCTTTTATATATGTATATATGTTAAAGTTATATATATATTATATATTAAAGCCTCATATATATATATAGAAAGAGAGATAGTACACAACCTCTACTCCTTGTGAAATCCTATTCCTAGAAAACCTAATTGCACATGTCTTTAGAAACAATGGCTGACAATGCATTTGTAGCACTCATACATACACCTAATAAGAATGTCTAACTTTCTTCCTTCAACAATTCCTAGTCAACTTTTGTAAGCCCAGAAGCATCTAGGTGAAGCAAAGATTGACTTATGATAGACTGAACCTTTCTCTTCACATTTGGGTACTATTCACTTGGAGACCTACATTCCCTTTCAGTGGCATAAGATGGTTAAACATTTCTAATTATGTTATGCAATAATAAGGACATGGATCAATACAATTAATTTAACAATGTACCTACTTGTATCTTTTACTACAAAGACAGCAATGATGAACTATTTGACTGCAAGCTGGTAGTTCAGCCTGCAGTGCTGTGGTTAAAAATGTTTTTCACTATTGATTTGAAAAAGTAAGCATATATATGAAAGACAATTCTAGAGGCTTGTCTTTATTACTAAAAAAAGGGGAGTTTGTAAGAACTGGACATAGAAAGTCAGTGCCATCAGTATGGTCTTACTCTAGAGGCTATTTAGAGTTGGTTTGTTTTTTTTGTGTTATTTTTATTATCTTTAAGTACTTGTATAAAAGAGTTGCCATTTAACAAAGTAAACAAGACCCAAAGAAACATAGGCTCCATGGTTTCCCTCATTTGTAATCATTAGTATATGTCTAGGATAGTCTTAGCAGAGGATCAGAATAGCTCAATACTTATGTACATATGACCATATAAGATGCTGCTAATCTAAATGAACTCCAAGATAAGGAAACAAGAGGTTTCCTTGGTGGTTTTTGTTTTTAATGAACTGTGTGGTTATTTCTTTTTTCTTTCTCTTTTCCCCTTTGGTTTTATCTCCTGTTGTCCTTGTATTTGATTTTGGTACCCTGTATATTGTATATATATTTATCTGATTTGGGAAAGGGAAAGGAACAACAAAATGTTGAAACGGGGATGAAGGTTGAACCAATGTAATAGCGATACTCACAAGACAATATGTTAGAAATGAACTTTACAATTTGGTGGGGGAGGGGTTAGGGACAAGGGAAATTGGGAGAAAAATAAGAAAGTGGGTAACAATGTTGGACAAGAAATGTACTCATTATCATACTATGCAACTGTAACCTATCTGTACATCACCTTGAAAATTAAATTTTAAAAAATAAATAAATAAAAATAGTTCTCATGGGGAAAAAAGCAAAGTAGTTTATGAATAGAATATATCTTGACAATTGTCACCTTGTTAGTCCTACTTGCTTTCAAAAGCTACACTGCATGCCACTGTATGTCAGCAAATTGCCCTAAATTTTATTAAATGTATAGTAGCTGTCAATCTCTGTATTTAACCAAAAACTAAAAATATTGACAAGTTACTCTGTTACTTCCCAGAGCTTGTGGTTGAAAGATGAGACAGATGAAAAGTAGCCAGGTACAATACAGCCTGATGGTACAAGGAGCTTTGTAAAGATTACATACACCTTTATCTTGCTAGAAGAAAATGTCTGGGAAGGAATTGTTAGGAAGAAATGAAATATTTCCAATGGCTATGTTTTATAAGAAATTGATTAGATTATGGTACAATGAGAAATAGGTGTCACTAATGATCAGGTTTCTAGTTTTGATGAATTATTCCCTGAGATACAGAATTCAGAAAGAAGAAAGAGAATGCCCATGGTTTGAGAGGCTGAGTTCTAAATGGGACATGAAATCTTTATACAAAAATGTATAGCATCCTAGTAGAAATATCATAATTATGATAGAAAAGAGAAAAATATATACATTTGAGACTCATCAGATACCCAACACATTAATAGTTAGCTATACTAATAGCTGAAACTAATCATGACACCATTCAGTTAAGAAGAGAAACAAGCCAGGCCCCAGTGGCTCTCGCCTGTAATCCTAGCTAATCAGGAGGCTAAGATCTACAGATTGTTCTTCCAAACCATCCCAGGCAGGAAAGTCTATGAGACTGTTATCTCCAATAAACTTTCAGAAAAAGCTAGAAGTGGTGCTGTGGCTCAAATGGTAGAGTATTAGCCTTGAGCCAAAGGTCAGAGACACTGCTCAGGCCCTGAGTTTAAGCCCCAGGACCAGAAAAAATTTTTTAAAAAAAGGTAGTGAAACAAGGTGAGGCCAGAAAAACTTGTGTTAAAGTTGTACTTGGATGAGACATTCCCTAGTTATTCCAAAGAAGTGTGATCATCCTCTTGAAACCTATTCTACCCATTACTCTTCCCTTTTCCTATGAACCTACTATATCATTTATCTTATAGCTAGAGTGGACAACTGCTTTCCCACTAAATTATAAACTCCTTGGAAGTCGTGCATTTTCCCAGAGCATTCCACAGTGTGTCCTTTCTGTACTCTGCCAACTGCCTGAAAGGAGGCCTCTGATCTCAAACTGCCAATGAACAACAATATACTCAAAGTCTGACATAGATTATCTGACTTCCAATTAAGAAAACATAGCTCGTTCATTAATATGTAAGTAATATGTTTCTGCAATCCATTTGGGCATTTTACACCTGTTTTAATGTATTAGTCTTGGTGACTATTTTAGCTCATTTTAATAATAATTATTTTAGAAAATAGTATCCTTTAATAAGTGACATATTTGCTAATGCCTATTATCCTCAACAAGATGTTCATAATGTTCTGCTGGGGATGCTATGTATGTCATCAGAGCATGAAGCCAGCAAGACCATCACCAAGACCATGCTGTAGCCTGCACCTGTTATACTTTAGAGTGCAAACAAATCACCAGAAAAGCATGTTAAAAGGCATCATTCTGGTTCAGTAGATTTGCAGTGGGAATCTAGTTTGTGTATTTCTCATAAGCTCTCAGGTGATACTAGCAATCCGGGTCTCTCAGTCACTTCTGCTAAGTCACAACCATGCATTGTGATTAGACAGAAAGAAGCTTTTTTGGAGGTGTTAAACACTCCCACCAAATATGTGTTTGAATGGTGTACATGCCTAGGAGAGGGGAAAGTTCAAATGTAAAAGTGATAGGGGAAACAAAGAAAAAGGGACGGAAAGAGATAGAGAAGAGAAATTGTCCTTTCTCTTCTAAATTTAGCTAAAGAAATACCTGGCTTTGAATCTCAAATAAATCTCATGAAAATCCCTGTGAGGCTGAGCCTGAGTCTACTTTAATGCTCAGATGATCACATGTGAGAGCCAAATGAGAAAAGGATCGGTTCCTCTAACTCCTATCTCTACCCCATTCCACAAAGCATAGCAGAACAGCCCACTCCAAAATGCAGCTATGCTAAGCGGGGTGATGTATTCAATAAGAAATGCTACTAGCAAAGGCAGAATCTGTGGCACGGTGGTCAGGGAATCTAGTGGAAGCAGATACTTTCTGACTATCTGTGAGACACACCTGGGAGACTCCAGCACAAATGGAGAATACTGGGGTTGGATGGTTGGTCCACAATGAGCATAAGTGGAAAATCTGTACAGTTCAGATAAAAGGATCGTGCAAACACAATGTCTTGTGTATACTTGTAAAAGAAATCCTGGGATAAAACTCAGAGTATCAATAAAAATCCGTTAAGATGGTGGAGGTAAGGCATTTGGTACGCTGAAGAGTGTTTTGGAGTGCAATAGAATTTTTCTGAAAATGACTTACTTTCTGGGTTCTAGAAAATATTCTAATATAAATTGATATCATCTTAGTAAGTTCCAAGAGTAATTTGTCTGTCATTTGTTTCTCTTTCTAAACTTAGAGTGATGGTATTTGGTACTATAGAAATTGCTTAGATAACAGATGCTATGTATGTTGTTTTAACTCATTTTTAAAGTATATTTCCTCCCACAAAGTTTTTATTCCAGAATGGGTTTGGGTACTAAAACAGCAAGAAATCCTTAAGGGATATTGATATTTCATCTACACCAAATAGCAACAGCTGATAAGAATTTCAAGTGGATCAAGTTTCCTCTCTATTTTGAACAGGTTTCTTGTCACCTTGGTTTCCCAGCACATCTGCTTCTCGTTAGCAAATACAAGCTGTTGTTTCCAGTGCTGTAGGACATTTGTATGCAGTCTGAAGCAAACTTTGCAGAATTATAACTACACTTTGTGCTCCACATTCTTTGAAACCAGAAGAGATTTTTTTCCATAGGCAGAAAACGCAGGTTTTACTTGTTCAGAGGAGGTGCAAAATTCATACCATAATTTTTTGTTGTTGTTGAATAAGGGCATGGACTCTGCATTTTCCACTCCCTGAACATATTAGCTGATTTCTTTGTTTTCCACTGCACTTTTTCATTGTAGATTAATTTGGATGTGATCAGTCATTGCTGTGTCAATAAGTTTTCCCACATCTGGTCATTCACTGCTGCCCCAGGTACAGTGATGTCCTGGGACCAAAACATGAATACTCAATATGAAGGTGAGAGAATCCACCTTTCATCTCCGGGGAGGACTAGAACATAGCCCTTGGGATTATTATTCTATTATCCACTCTTCCTTCGTCTTTTAGCACTTAACAGTGTAATAATTAAGCAAATCTTAACATAAAGTTACTTTGTTTTGTTTAATTCACAAGTCAGTTCTATCAATTAAATCGAGGATTCTCAATTTTGTTTTCTGGAGTATACTTGTTTTCATTCAAATGTTAATAGGCATTGGCAGAGGAAGAAAAATATTTCTTTAGTCAATCAGGTTTTGAACTAGCTAAACAAATACATTTGCCTTTTCGGAATCTTTATTGTGGCATATACCTCTGTGATTATCCCTTCCTACAACATTTATTAAACTTACTATTTATTTTTTGGCTATGGTATTTGATAGACTACAAACTTGCAATTTTACACAAGTTCTTACACAGTGTTCCAATTGGAATGTGATGTTTAAGAAATACTTGGTCTGTTTATTGTGAAAAGTGAAAGAGAAATTTCTCTGAGGTACCTAGAATTCTTTATATGAAACATGTTATTGCCTTTCCCTGTTAGTGATATTTTAAATTGAACATCAAATTGCAAAGTCTGAAAGACTGACTTACATTAAACTTCCCAAAAACTGTTTAGGTCACCACAAGACAGCATCAGGCCATTAACTTTCTGGTGCTCACTTATCTCCTTGCCTGTCTTTTTATTATTCTAGACTACTTAAGAGAACTAAAAGTTCAGCCTAACTCTACTCCCTTTCCAAACCAAAGACAAGATCCAGAAGGAACTCCTGAATTACAGAGGCATATACATCTATCCATTTGTGTCCCAAGCACAGCTCCTTGGCATTTAAAAGTCAATTGTGAATTGAATTTTACTCCGGGAAGAACAGGACTACAGTTCCAGTGCTACATCAGTCTGCTGCTCCTTAGCTTATATAGCAAAGTTAAATGAGATGATATCACTTTAAATGTTAATGACTCTGAACATGGTAGTTCTCTTGGCCCAAAAATAAATGCTATGGAAATTAAAGAATATAGTTCTAATGTCATGAAACAGCAAAGGTCAGATAGGGTGAGATGATTACTCTCATCATTATTAACATTGCTTTCCATTTAGATAGCCCCTCTTCTTTGCCAGACTCATTATCATTCTATCTCACTGCTTAGAATCTGAGCAGCTCCTGCAGCTCCTGATGACGCCAAGGCTGATCCTGATGTGGAAACAAGCCAGAAGTCAAGAGGGAAATGAGCAATTAACCTTTAGGCTTTAGTGGTTCATTCTGTTCTTTCTAAAAACAACCCGCAAAAAAATGAATATTAAGTAATACCCACAAAGGTAAAGTTCCTGGTACTTCCCCTTCATTTGGATTTGAGGATTTTTATATAAATTTTAAAGTATTACAGTGTGTGCATGAATGTATAAATGTGTATGTTTGTGTGCATACATGCACGAGTAAATTTCAGTATTTGTTACCTAAGTAAGTCAATTCCAAATATACTAACATCTTAAAAGGGAAATGCAAATTAAAAGATCCTTAATCAATGCTCCTGGTCCAAGAGATTTTTCCTCTCTCCCTTTCCTTAAAAGATTTTATTTTAGGGCTGGGAATGTGGCTTAGTGGTAGAGTGCTTGCCTAGCATGTATGAAGCCCTGGGTTCAATTCTTCTGTACCATATTAACATAAAAAATGGAAGTGGTGCTGGGGCTCAAGTGGTAGAGTGCTAGCTTTGAGCAAAAGAAGCTTAGAGACAGTGTTCAAACCCCAGGACTGGCAAAAAAAAAAAAAAAAAAGGCGGTACACTGGTGGCTCACACCTGTAATCCTAGCTACTCAGGAGGCTGAGTTCTGAAGATTATTGTTCAGCCTGGGCAAGAAAAATCAGTGAGACTCTTATCTCCAGTTAACCACTCAGGACAGTGGCTCTGTGGCTCAAGTGGTAGAGTGCTAGCCTTGAGCTGAAAAGCTGAGGGACAGTGCCCAGGCCCAGAGGTTAAGCCCCACAACTGACAAAAAAAGAGTTTACTTTAAAGAACTAGACATGTCATGAGACTCTTATATTCAATTGGCCACCAGAATGGTGCCAATGGTGGAAATGGTACTGTGGATCAAAATGCTAGAGCACTAGCAAAAAAGCTCAGGGAGAGTGCCCTGGTTCTGAGTTCAAGCCCCATGACCGACCCCCCTCCCCAAAAAAAGAATGACAGATCTAGAAATTGTGAGTACTTTCTCCTCTCATTGAAATGGATATAAATCTGTTGGAAAACTAGATGAGACTTTTGTAAACTTTATAATGTAGGTATGTCTGTGTCTAGAATCTGGAAGCTATCACTTTGAAATGTAAACATGGAGGGTTGCAACATCTGTATCTCCCAGTCTCCGAGGAAGAGACTTTGTGTAAGACTTGCTTCAAATCACTAAACCACCTCCTATCCTGACACATAAAAAGTTAATTTTTCCTAGTGATAAAGGTGATACAGATGGTCACTCCAATTACCAGGTGGAGTCAGAAAACGTGACAAATGTTGTTGTCAAGTCCTCTTACTTGAGGAGCAGTTATTGTGTGTCTTAAAAACATGTTGTATGTAATGTGCTACATCTGCTTGGCTGTATAAATGTTCTTAGTTTTTTTCCTTCTCTGAAGCCTAAGCCGCGTATCACATTCTGAGTGTAATTTGTATTCAACACTAAGAGTGTCTTCTTTCTTTATTACATTGGTGGAGCGGATTTTAGACTGGCAGAAGGTTTTGTGTGCAATTACATTTACCTAACACATGGTTGTGCTTCTAATGGCAACTAATGCCCTACAGAAAATAATAGAATAACATCATCACTTGTTCTTAACCATAAGTGTACATTGGGTCAATATGTAGAATTTCATACAGATTATCATCACCATATTCAAATGTTCCAACATTACATTTGAGGTGAAATAGTGGAGTCCACACACTACCCAAGATGATTTTGTGACAGTGGTTAATAGAAATCATCATAAATATGTGCCTTAACCTATTTCAGTTTTATTGTATGATAAATACTTGCTTTTTCTGTTGTTGATCAGTCAACATGTTTTATTAATGCCTACACAGTATATATAGATACAACATCAGCCCAATGATCTCAGCTGAGCAGTATTTTCTTTTCCAAATCAGCCTTTCATCTACCCATAATAATTCCATGTCTTGGCTACCAGTGGGGAGGATGTCTCAAAAAAATTACTCATCACCTCCCACTAGCAGGAGAAAGGAAACATAGTATCTCACACTTTCTTTCTCTGGGTCTTTATTACTCCTTTTCTTTTAAATCAGAGAAAGAGCTACTATGTCCCCGAAGTTGACTCTTCTGTCCATACCACTGATTTCTTCCTCATAGCATCAATTCTTTCCTGATTAGTATTTCCAGTCTCTGAATACTTTTCCTTTCTGAGATCTCAGGACTCTAGTTCGAAACCACTGCTTTCTTATTTCAATTTCTAGTCCATCTTACTCTTCTTTTTCTCTTTTGGGGGTGGGGGAAACTACCAGTATTTTTAAAATTTTTATTTTATTGTAAAAATGCTGTACAGCAGGGTTAGCGTTACATGAATAGGTAAGGAGTACATTTCCTGTCCATCATTGTTACCCCCTCCTTTGTTTTTCTCCTCCTATCCCTTCCCTCCCCTCCCCCACCGCCCCACTCCTCCCCTGCCCTTGTTGTTTTTAATGTACTATGTGATTTTTTTTGTTTCTTTGTATTATCTTCCCCCTGTTGTCACTGTATTTGATTCCAGTGCCCTGCATCTTGTATATACATTTATTTAATTTGGGGAGGGGAAGGGAAAAAACAAAATGCTGAAACAAGGACACAGGATGACCCATTGCAACAATGACACACTCACAAGACACTATGTTGGAAATTAACTTTACTCTTCTTTTTCATTCAAAGCAAAAGTTATCTAAATAACAGTGTTTGTGAAACCTTTCATATTCCTATTTCCTATTGCTCTCACACTACATAAGAATTCAACTTTCCGATAGCTATAAGTTGATATCCTTTCTCAAACCTAGGTATATATTTCCTATTATTGGGTAGAAGCTTCCACTATACCTTATTTTAAAAATGCCTTTAACCTGTTATTTCCAAACTCAAAGATCTTTACTAAAAAATGCAAGCATCCTGTATTTTCTGTGTTATGATGTCAACATTCACTTTTCCAAGTTAAAAACTTCCTCTGGTTTTTTTTTCCTTGTGCCTGCCAAATCAAGTTCTACTGACTCCAACACAAAAATCTCTTAAATTTGTCTTCTTCTATTGCTCTAACTATTGGTGACTTCATAACATCTCTCTCTGCCTCTGTCTCTGTCTAACTTGATTCTGTCTTTCATTTTTCCCAAAGTCGCTTTTATAAAATGAAATATTACCATATCAAGCCTTTCAAAAATATGTTTAAAAAGATTCAATGGCTCTTCGTTGCTGGCAAAATAAAGACAGACACTTTCATTACACAATATAATAGATAAAGCCAAAAAAAACAATTGAATTTGAATTTACTCAAACTTCTAGATCTAATTAGTTCACGGGACATACAAGCAAAGAGGAGTATGTCAAATAATACTCTTGCATTTAACCAAATCCAGACACTCAAAAATCTACAGGACAGATGATCAAATTAAAAGCAATTTGTCTGAAAATAGTGTTATTAATTAAAATTAAAAGTGTTACTTGAGCAATACATGAAATGTAAAGATGCTTAAAATTATTTTTTATATATTTAGATAAATAGAACATCATATATATCACATATATGCTGGAGATTGAACATAAGTTTATATTAAAATATTCCAGAGATAAGAGTGATAGGAGAGAGATTAAATAGAAATTTACAATGTTGATAATGAGAAAGTTACAGTATTAAGATGAATGCACATTTTACTATCTTTTTTACATATCTGTAATTTTCCATAATAAAAAATAAGAAAAACAAAAGAAAGTATGGCACTCAAAATCATTAATAACCCATCTTTAGAAGACTTACCTTTCTCCACCATGGCAGAATTTCCTACCATGACCTCTAGAGTTTACCCAGCATGCCAAGAAGTTGGACACTGTCTGGTTCAAGGGGATCACTAAAATATACTCTAGTCTTTATCCTGACATAGAAAACTCAGTTGTACTATGGAACTATCTACTGATTGCTCTGTCTATGGAGGTATGTGGTTGTCTTAGCATGCTCCATTATAGGAATCTTTGACAGGGTTAGAAAACTCTGAATGTATATATTCAGCAAAGCAGACTTTAAAAAAAAATAGTTTCTGCTTGATGGTGGTGGCTCATGTCTGTGTGCCTGGCTACGCAGAAGTCTAAGCTCTAAGAATTGTGGTTCAAAGTTAGCATGGGCAGTAAAGTCCATGAGACTGTTATCTCCAATTAACCACCAGAAAACCAGAAGTGGAGCAGTAGTTCAATGCGGTGGAGCACTAGCCTTGACGGAAAAAGCTCAAGGATAGAGTCCAGGCCCTGAGTTTACACCCCACGAATGTTTCCAATTCACTCATTGTATTTGGTAAACATTATTTTCTTTGTCTAAGGTTCTATAGTTTCACCTACTGCAAAATGACAAATACTTATATGAAATGTAGAATACCTCTGCACTGAGTATAGATTTTAGAAATCTATGGGCTATGCCCATCAATAGTCACAATATTGATAGCTTTCTGTAAAATTTACTCTGAAGCTGATCTGTGTACTTAGATAGTGACTAATATTTCATTGAAATAGTATTTTAGGGATATCACATAACAATTCACAATTATTTTTCTGAGGCATTTATTCTTTTTTTTTATTTTGAGGCATTTATTCTTAAATCCGTTAACACATAAGCATACTTTTAAGTCTGAATTAATGTGTGACTTAAACACATCACCCATTAGATAAATGTTAAATGAAACTAACCTCTCCAAAGTTCATTAGCCACTGGTCAATATTTTCACATTTGTGAATAGTCATTATAACAATATTAACTTTGATAAATACTTTGTGTGTAAATATTGATATTAATGACAACTCCAGAAAATGTCTCCTCATTAGACACACTTACATAAAGGGGCAGACCCCCATTCCCATAAGATTCTTAATTATTTTCTATTCAAACATAACCATTCCTTCCAGAAACAATGCAGGTAGTTTAGCTCTAGACTTACCAGGAAATCTGCTGTGGAGGTTGGCATCACAATTGTAACCATTGAACTGAGCAGAGCCCGGAAGCACTCTTATTAGAAGCATCAACAACCATATTCCTTCCATTGCAAAACCTATAAAAGAATTATGTGGACATCATCAGCCATCACTCCTACTTGCTAGAAAGACTGAGGCTGATCTCAACTTGCTGTGGGAAACACAACCTGTATGCATGTTGTCAAAGCTCCATAAAGGCCAAGGATTATTTTAAAAAATCACCAAAAAATGGAGTCAGAGATTTCTATAACAATGCTTTACTGTTATTTTTATTGTTTGATTTCCGTTTGTTAATGGTGAGAAAGCCAGGTTTTGAAAAGAACAGGTGAGGTATAAATCATATGGTTTTCAAAGGGGAAAAATATTATTAAAAAAGAACTCAAACCAACTATGTGGCAGATGAGATTTCTGAACACATAGACTATCAACATATGAGAAGTCACTTTGGAGTCATCATTCAATACTCAATTTTGAGCAAATTTTCAATACTCTGAATGACCAAATGCTGTCAGGGGAAAAAACTCTCAGAAATGTAATTCTTAACATTGTTAGTTCTCAGTGGTTTGTGCATCATTTCCTCAGGACCACAGGGATAACACAAAGAAAAAATAGTATGTAATGTGAACAGTATTGTATCTTTTCCAATGAATGCGTGCTGATTGAGCTCTTGATGAGACATGAGGCCAGTACAGATGTGTGAGCACGATGAATGCTGAGGAGAAGCTAACAGAAGTTGGTTCTTCAGATTCTTATGTGGGTGGACAGATAAATGAAAATTGACTTTAATACATGAATACCTGTCAGACCAAATTTCAATACATTTTCCTGTATGCCCTTTGATTGGCCTAATAAACATCATAAAACATCTTACAGAAGCATCAAGTTAATTCTCACAGCATTGAAAAACATTCTTTCAGGTTGGTGGTTTGGGCCTATGCATCAAAAGCAAGAAGAAAAAAAACTGCAAAGGTTCACTCAGATACCTTAGTGCATTCTAAAAGCTTGGGGTTTGGCATGCTATGGTGTTTTAGCTGATCTTAAAGACCCCTCCCTGGATAACTAGTCAAGTCTTGAGCAAAAGGAAGGAAATACACTTTGCTTTTAAAATGATCGTTTTAGAATTACAAGTTTATGGCCAACAAAGTTGCTGTGGAGAGGATGTGGGAAAGGAAGACATGAGCTTACTCTCCAAAATAGACTGAAAACAACTTGTTCTACATAGACTTCCTTCCTTTGGTATTCTTACACATTATTGGTCACAAACCCCATTACTTGGGGGAATAACAGCTTTTCATCTGGTTGGATCCGATCCTTTGAGACAATCCATAAACAAAAGGTTCACACAAATGTCTGACTCATACCCTGAGTTCTGTTTGTCATACTTCCTCATTGCTAGCTAGCTGTCAGAAGGCTTAAAATAGGACAAGACAGTTCTACTTTGAAGATCTTGGAAGATTGTTAGGAAAGAGAACAACACAGTGCACAGTGATAGATTTCCATTACCAATACATTCACTCTTTAAACACACACACACACACACACACACACGCACACACACACACACATTTATTCTTTACTCTGCCACTACCTTCTTAGGATGAGTGGTATTAAATTCTAGAAGGTATTGGAGACTCTAGATCTACACTAGTGCATCCCAACACAGGTGTGTGCTCTAAAGACTTGGAGTCAGGGTACTCAGTGAGTTGTTTTTATTTGTGGAGACACTTTCTGGCTTCAATATTTCTTCACAATAGGAAAACATTTATCCAGTGCATTTACTGTACAGAGATAGGTCAGGTCCCTGACTTTTAATCTTCCATTTATATTTCTTACAATGATTATGTGATATTGGAATTATTACTCCATGTCCAGAGGGAAAACTTAGTCTCATCACATTTCAGTAACATAGAAAACAAGTGAGAGAAACAAAATGCAACCACAAATATTACTTTTAGTGAAGTTTGGTGTACAAACTACCTAAATGCCACCTGCTAGTAAAAAGAATTGCATGATTCTTTTGCTTAATATTTATCATAATCAATTATTTTCTTTTATTGTTTTTAGAACCAAGACCGGGACTTGAATTCAATACCTGACACTTTGGCTCACTGGCTAGTGCTCTACCCAACTAAACCATACCACCAGTCCTTAACTGTTTTATTATACTTCCATTTTTTATTACTTCTTTTTTGAGACAGGTCCAGCTACATAGCTCAGACTGTCCCTACAACTGTACTCCTTCTGCCTCCGCCTTCCAATTGGTGGGATTACACACACACACTACCACGCTTAATTTCTAAATTGTGTCTCCTTTAAAAGCTCATTTCATCTTATTAAAAAGTACATTATTATGTCATTAATAAAATTTTTAAATAGCTACAGGCTAGAATATGGGCATTATGGGGAAGAAAAATAATTCATTTAAAAGACAAGCTTTCCTTTCTCATTGTGAAAGCAGTGAAAGGTATCAGATGGACATATTTGTATTGCAAAATGAATGAAGTCATGCTAATTGCAACAACTGAGAGCAGTAGTAAAATCTTGCTTTGTAATTTTACTTTTTTATTACTATCTTTAAGTATTTGTACAAAGGAGTTGCTGTTTAACAAAAGAGTTTATAAATACAATGCATCTTAGTTTATAAATACAATGCATCTTGACCAAAGTCACCCTTCCACAGTCTCACCCTTCCCTCTCCTACTGTCTCTTCCCTCACCTTTTGTAATTTTGTAGGATATATGTCGAATTTTTTACTGCATTTGATCAAATCTAAGATGGCAACAAAGATATGCCAATTTCTTTCATACTGAGAACAAAAGCTTCAGCACTAGCATGGAGATTAAAACAGTTATTAAATACTTTGATGACAAAGAGGTAGAACAAAGCTTAACCTATTCAATTGTATGAATTTTATCTCAGATGTGAATTCAAATTCTTTCTCAGCTATTGAAAATTAAATGATGATCATAAGAGCTTATAAACTGTATAAACTCTAAATTCACACAAAAAATATATATCAAAGGGGCTGGGAACGTAGCTTCATGCATGAGGCCCTGGGTTTGATTCCTCTGCACCACGTAAGCAGAAAAAGCCAGAAGTGGCGCTATGGCTCAAGTGGTATAATGCTAGCCTTGAGCTGAAAAGCTGAGGAACAGCGTCAAGGCCCAGAGTTCAGGCCCCACAACTGAAAAAAAAAAAAAAGTATCAAAGACCTCAGTGAAAGACCTGAAACCATTAAGCTATTACAGGAAAGAGTGGTAGAACCACTGGGACTCCTTGTTACAGGAAAGAACTTGTTGACAAGCACCCAGAAATACAGCAAATCAAAGAGAGCCTACAACAGAATGGGGGAAGAACTTTTGCAGCTACACACCAGACAATGGCTTAATATCTGTAATATAAAAGGAACTTAAAAATTAAACCCTCAGAAAACTAATAACCTAATTGAAAAATGGGCTAATGTGCTAAAGAGAATCTTATCAAAAGAAAAAGTAAAAATGGCCAATAGACACATGAGGAAATATTCAACACCTCTGGCCATAAAGGAAATGCAAATTAAAACAACATTGCCATTCCACCTCACCCCTGTTAGAATTTCCACTATCAAGAAAACTAATAATAACAGATGCTGGTGAGGATGTGGCCAAATGAGAAAGCTACTACACTGTTGGTAGGAATGTGAATAAGCTCAACCATCCTGGAAAGCAGTATAGAAGTTCCTCAAAAAATTAAATATAGAACTACCCCATGATCCAGTAATTCCACTCCTGAGCATTTCTTGCTGTTGTTTTTAATGTATTCATAATGTACCATGTGATTTTTTAAATTTCTTTTGTATGTTCTTCCCCCATGGTATAACCCCTGTTTTCACTGTATTTGATTCTGGTGCCCTGCATCTTGTGTATACGTTTTTCTTTTCTTTTCTTTTCTTTTTTTTATTGTGAAAATACTGTACAGAGAGGTTACAGTTACATGGGTAAGATAATGAGTACATTTCTTATCAAGCATTGTAGCCTCCTCCTTTGTTTCACCTTCCCATCCCTTCCTATCCTCCCCCCCATCTTCCCACCCAATTCTCCCCCCCACCACCACCAAATTTGTGAAGTTCGTTTTCGACATAACGACTTGTACATCTCATTGTTGCAATGGGTCCACCTGTATCCCTATTTAAACAATTTGTTTTTCCCCTTCCCCTCCACAAATTATACCGACACCAAATACAGTGAAAGCAGGGGTTATACTGTGGGGGAGGGACATACAAAGCAACAAAGAAATCATCTTATAAATGTGTTAGAAACAATCGCATGAAAGAAAAAAAATTTGAATACATATCTTAGGGTTCATTTCCCTAATATCTCCTTATCTGATTTGGGGAGGAAAAGGAAAATAACAAAATGCTGAAATAAGGATACAGGTTGACCTATTGTAACAATGAGATGTACAAGACACTATGTTGGGCTGGAAAGTTGGCTCAGTCATAGAGTGCTTGCTTCGCATGCTTGAGGCCCTGGGTTCAATTCCTCAGCACCACATAAGCAGAAAAAAGCCAGAAGTGGTACTGTGGCTCAAGTGGTAGGGTACTAGCCTTGAGCTAAAGAGCTGAGGAACCGCACCCAGGCCAAGAGTTCAGCCCAATCAAAAAAAAAAAAAAAGACACTTTGTTGAAAACTTACTTTATAACTTGGAGGGGAGGGGAAGGAAGGGATGGAAGGAGAAAAACAAAGGAGGAGTTAAAAATGCGCAATAGGAAATGTACTCATTATCTTACTCATGTAACTGTAACCCCTCTGTACAGTATTTTTATAATAAAAAATATATACAGAAGCAAAAAAGACTACAAACCAGAATATAGTAAAGCACTACTACAGCACTACTTGCTCACCAGAGCCAATGTATGGAATAAGACCAGATGCCCCACAATGGACAAACTGATCAAAAAAATATTGTGTATACACACAATGGAATTTTACTTATGCAACAGAAAAACTGATGCTGTACCATTTGAAAGACATGGAAGACCTAGGGAAATTATGTAAAGTGAAGCAAATCAGACACGTAAGGTCCAGAGAGTGAAGGGATGCATGTTTCCTTTATATGTGAGGGCTACTAACCTTATGATTAAATATGCTGGGTGGTATGCAAGTATATACAAATGCATTAACTGAAATAGGGTAGCTTCAAGGGAGAACTCAAATAGTGTAATTCCTTAGAATGGCAAAGTCCAAGCTCAACAAAATAAATATCAGCAAGTGGATAATTGCAAGAGATAGAGTGGTGTCTAAGGGAAAGGGGTAGGTGAATGAAGTGGGGGAAATGCAGACAAGAATCCACTGTTCCTTCTACAAAATTATGAAGAGTGAGGGACAGGGTGAGCAGGGGAGGAATGGTAAAAGGGGTGACATCAATCAAGATGAATCGTATTCATAAATGGCTTTGTTAAATGGCAACTTCTTTGTACAACTGCGTAAAGATGGATAGTCTAAGTACAAAGACATAAAATTCCTAAGTGTAAGGAACCATATATTCTTGTGTAAGTCATGTCCTTTATAAGAACATGCAAGGGAGGGGACAGTGTTTAGGCCTGAGTTCCACTGGCCAACACTGTCCTCCAGAACTTAGTTTCACGAGAAACAAAAGAATACGGAGTTAATGATAACCCTGATTAGTTAAATCACAGTATTTGATTTATAGTGATGGATGTATGCTTTCATGTTAGGGTCCAGAAAATGGAATTTTGGAAATACACCAACACTTCTTTTACAGATGGCATTCCTGTTTTGAATCCCTGCAATATCAGCAGTGCTTATTGCAATGCCAAGACTTCTAGAGGCTATTAAATACCAACAAGTTAAAATAAAACAGAGAACTATTAACGGGCAAACCTCCCACCCAAGCCTGTCTTCATCAGTTCCTCTCCACATAAAACAGTAAACATTTGCTGATAGTAACAAGCAGGAAAATCCTACTTTATCACAGTTCCTAATTTTGTTTTTCTAAAATAAAATACATTGCTCTGGATTTGGGGACCCTGAACATTCTATGCATTCATCAAAACATGATGTTCTGGCCTTAGTAGCTTTTGGACATATGCAGATTCATACATCTTTATTCCAGTCATGAGCTGAGTAAAACACTTGGAATAGATTGATTTGTGAAGTCTACTCTAGAATGATCTGAGATATTTCTTGTCACATGGGGCTCCAGGAAGTACTTCCTAGAGAATCTCAGCAGAAGCATTTCCCATCTTTTCCAGCAGATCTAAGTTCAGCAACCCACACTTCTGCTTGGATTTGAATAGTGACTTACAAGGTGGCTGAACATAGCCAACAGTATAAATATTAATAGAAATTTTAATAATAACCTTACTCAAGAGATTTGTACTCCTTACTTAGTGCCTTCATAAATTTAAATTGATGAGGAAAGGCAAGGGAAAACAGGGTTGTACGTAGAATGATGAATTTTAAAGAACTCAGAAATATTCATTAAAAAAACTCTCATCTCTTAAACACTCACGTGTTTTAGCTTGATAATTAGCAGCACACAAGAAGGTGAATGCTAAATGATTTGGGTCAAATTTGTCAATATTTGTCATAATACAATTTCCTTTTAAAATGATAAGATAGAAAATTTTAATTTGTTTGCTTAGGATTGAATAAATTAGAAAAAAATTCCTTCAATTCACACTCAATTCTTTCAGTTCTTCCAGAACTACAGCTCTCTCTATTTTATTATAAAACAATTTTTAAGCTGAAGCTTAAAAGTTTTAAATTGACTTGTCCAGGGTCACAGACCTAGAAAATAGCAGTGCAGAATCCAAAGCTGAGCTCGACCTTTGCAATTATTACACCACTCTGTTTGACTTCATTAGAGTTTGTTAAATAAATAAAATTAATGTCCTAATTTCCAGAAAGTAAATTATGTTAATAACGTATGCTTAAAATATGCCTTGAACTACATGATTCAGATGATTGGGGCAAAATATTTCTTAATATCCACATAATTGCCATAACCCTGTTTCATTTAGAAATGAGTGCCTAAAAAAGAATTCTTTTTACAAACTGATTTAATAACAGTATTACTACAGAGTTTTAAGGGCTGATTGTGTGCCAGAATGGCATAACTCTATTATACATATTTCCTAAGCATGTCAAAGCTGTCAAGTAATTTATTCTCCTGATCCTGAGAAAAGAAACAAAGGCCATTAAATGCTAAACAGCCAGCCATTGTTTGAGAATCAGGATTTGTACCCAAGTAGATGGGTTCAAGAAAATCACCCAACCATCATGTGATAGCACTTTCCAGAAATGATGTATATTTCACCTTATCAAAGGGAAATATGTCAGTTATTTAAAAAATTTGATCAAGACAGATTTATTCTTCATTCATCTATCAAATAATTAATGAATGTTTGCATGTGCTTGGTTTTATGGGAAGGGTCTGAAAAACAAAAATTAGGGGAAAATGGAGATACAGCATATATATCCTAGTTAAAGAAATCAGAAAGAACTAACATACAATAGCAAACTGCAAATTATTTGTGATCAGTGCTATGGAAAATAGACATTCTGAGTTGAAAAAGAAGAAATCCTTTAAATTTTCCATAAGATAGCCCAAGACATATATTTAATCCATAGAAGTAAATCTTGGAGGCTAAAAAAAAACTTTTGTTATAAATAAGCAGGTCTATCTGTCTTTAATTAACACTTCTTTTTCATTGTAGCCACTTCCTAACTTTTTTAAAAAAACTATTTTTCCATGTATAAATTATCCTTTCAGAATAGCTTAGGCACTTTGAAAACCTGCATTAAACTTGCATTTTCAGGTGTACAAAGGTGACCACTTAGGGCCTGACAAAAGTAATTTATTAAATAGCATCCCGTGACCAGACCAAAAAACGTGGACACCTTTAAAAGTGCCTTTATCTGCTCTTAAGAAGAACTTCTGCAGAGGCAAATGGATTCACACCATGTATCAAAGCTTTATACTTCCCTAATTGTATTGGCCTTCCTATAGGCCAGTATGTATGATATTGTTACTAATAAGAGGAAAAACAGGAAATTCAAAGCACACATCATTTCTTTGAAAATACAATCATCAATCTAAGGTTTACCATTCGTTTTACTAAAATCAAGCAGATTTTATGAAAATTTCAAACAGGCTCATAATTATATGAATTCTCACAAACACGATGTAGTTCTCTGGTGTCAGTGATGCCACGGTCTCTTCATTCCCTGTCCTCCTCAGAGCTACATTGCCTGGATGTGCAGTTCAGGCATAGGACGCAGCCTCATTCCGTAGCAGCCATTCATGCCTGTACTTCATAAAGGATCAGTCACTTCCCAGACACTTTTAAACCTTCCCAGGAAAAGAGAGAAGAAGACATATGTGTATTTCAAGAGATCAAAGTCTAAAAAAGAAGGCCTTCTCCTGCTTTAGAAGCAAACAACAGGAGAGAAGGTAAAGAGGTACTAGCACAAGGGAAAACTCATTGTCCTGCGAAGCTCAGAGCTACTTTTCCTCCTAGAAAAAAAAAAGAATATATTGGCTCACCCTCTAAAATCATTGCTTTTTTAAGTGCTGGAGATCATAATTCTTTAATAAGGAAACATGGTTTTTGATGGAATGTCTAGACTGGAGCTCTATATTCTTTATGTTGCTCTTGGAACATTAGAGCACCCTATATATTAAAAGGCAAATGAAAATACAAGCCTTCATCTGAAATATCCATTATTATGTACATATATTTTCTTTAATGTAGAGTGTCCTTGTCTTACTAAACAAAGAATAAAACACACCATGCAATTTCAGAATAATGCCTCAAAGAAGGAAATATACTTAGTTATCAAGGAGGCATTTGGAAATTTTATACCTCTAAAGATGCTGATGTATACCATAAAGAAATATGAATGCCAATGGCTACTCCTCAGAGAAACCCTACTCTAATTGTCTCTGACAGAGTGAATGAGTGTACATTTATTTCCCTTTGCCCACCTCCCTCGTGTGTCTCTCTGTTGAAGAGTTCTTCAAGTAATCTAATGATTAAATGCTCTGTGGTGTATCCTTGAGAACATTTATTCTGGTACCTTAGTTTTAGGGAAGTACTGAAACTGACAGATTGAACTAAGTCACTTTAAGAGCTTTTCTGTAACAATTCAAGTCCTTCTTCAAGGTACTTACACATTATACAGTTCTGACATAGTTTTAATCTTATGTTAAGTATATTACATTTCTTCATCCTTTCATGAACTATATAACAAAATGATACTTTAGTTAATGGATTGTTTTTCCCTCATTAATTTGACACAGACAATTAGTATGCCTATTCCAAAAGGAAAACCTTTTTAATAAGGATGATTTACAAAATATTTGCAAGCAGGAACAACTCAGAAATCAGTCAAACCAAAGGACACCAGACTTATACACTCTAGCTGAGTATAAATCCACTTCCCAATAATCAAAAATATCAAGATTACAAAAATGAATAATAAAAATACGGCTTCTTCACCCATTACACAACCTGTGCCTCATGCAAGAGACCCTTTCTAATCATACTTCAGGACTGAATTTCTATATCAACTCATTCATTATGTATTTATTACACATCATTTATTGAGCAGTTTCTAACTGCCAGACTTAAAGTGCTGGGGGTCCAAAGCTGAGCACACAAACATGATCCTTATCTTCACAGAGTTTACAGGCTGAAGAAAGAGGCGATCATTAACAATCCCACATAAAATATACTTACAAATACATTTGGTAAAAGTAAAGAATGCTTGAAGAAACCCTTAAGATATAACCTCATGTAGATGGGTGGGTTCAGGGAAGACATGCCAAAGTGGATAAGAATTGAAGGATTGATTGGAGCTATTCTGATGAAGAATGGAGAAAGTCACCCTAGTGAGTTTCCCTGAATCACAGAAAGAGATCGCGTGTGTCATCACTGGTAGAAGGTGAATCAGTGGCTAGAGGTGGGATGAATCACTGTATCATAACTATTTTGAGAAAAGGAATTACAAGTTAGGTCATCTATTATGCACACTCTAAGGGTAGCAGTGACACCCACCAAACACACAGATAAGAATTCTCCACAGAGGCCAATTAGGACACCAAAATAACAAATGAATTAGAGAATCAACAAACAGTAATAGTGTTTATTAAATTTTTACCTTTAATTTTTATTGTTTTTATATATAAAAGAAGAATTCAATGTTATATTCCTACAACATCAGGAATAAGGAAGGAGTGGATAGGGAAGGAATTGGTGAGGATGCTGAAAGGGTGGCACTGACCAAGACGCATTGTATTCATAAACTGCTTGTTAAATGGTGACTCATTTGCTCAGCTGCTCAAAGACAATAAAAATGCTTTAAAGTATCTTTTAGAAAAACTCCTAAATGCAATAATTATTATGTACAAGGCACTACCATAAGAGATTAAATAATAGTACCCTTCCTATCTGACTAAAACTCATGAAATAGGTATTATAATGATCCTGATTTTATAGGCATTTGAAGGATACAGGTAATTACAGGATATTGAAGCAAAGAATGGTCACTTTCCCAGGATCACTTTCTCAGGAAGTAGTTGAGACAGCATTGGAACTCAGATAACTTGGTTCCAGTGCCTGTGTCTCTAAACCAGCCTCTACTCTCTCCCTTCCCTCCCTTTCCACATGTGAATCATAGAAGATGAGAAGTAGGATGAGAAAAATATTGTTTAATGCTTTCCCCAAAGAAGCTAAGTACAAATCAAAGGTATTCAGGCAGTATTAAATATTTCCTACCAGGGGCAATAGAGCAGACTTGTGTAATTGACTTAACATAAACACAAATAATATAATCTTTGTTTAGGTATATTCAAGATATTAGCTAATTTTAAATACAAAACAGACAGAAACATACAGATTCTCATGGGCTTTTTACAGAAAGTTTTTCTTCCCTCAATGAGACCACAGTTTTTGAAGATGAGATCAGAATTTTCAATGATATATTTTTGGAAGCTAAAATTATCAGTCCAATAAAGCTTTGAGATATGGAAATTTGAATCAGACATTAGTTTTCTAATCTTTTTTTAAATTCCATCCATCCATCTATTTGTTCTGGTAGTAGTGGTAGATGTTGAATCGCTTGAAAATAACTTTCAGACATTTGCAACATTAATCTTTTACCTGTCATGGGAATAAAGATCTCACAATATCATTACTAATTTCAAGAAAGTTATAATTAATTCATGATAATATCCAATATCAATTTAACATTAAAAGCCCTCCATCAAAAAAGATATTTCATAACTTTTTTCCAAAATCAAAAAAATGGAGACAAATTTATAAAACAACTAGAAGCAAAGATTTCAGTTTTGAATCGTGTTTATATCACTTTAGTCTCTTGTAATACCAAAAAATCCTAAAAGCAGATATCACTTTTCATCCTTAAGAAATCTAGGGTCTTTTTGGACCAAAAAGAATATGAGTAAATGCAAACATACATCAAAATTTAAAAGACTTAAAGTTGGATAAAAGTCATGCAAATATTTTAAGAACCAAGAAATGCAAAATATAATCAAATATTAAGCATTACAAGTTTGGTGTTACAGAGGGTAAAAGTGGGTAATATATAACTTTACTGTTAGGGATGATGTATGGATTGGATATATGGATTATGTGATCTGAGTTAAGTGAACTATATAACTGTAAAAACAACTTTAATATATCAAATCCTTATGCAGACTATGAAAAGCATTATTTATATGTTGGCTATCTCAGACAAACTCTTTACCTAGTAAGTAATCATAATTAGCTTAGAAGATAAATCCTTTTCCAGTGGATTTGCTTCTGAAATAAGTAAGTGTAAAAGTTTCTAAGCAAATCAAAAGCTAGAGAAATTTTTTTGTGCTAAAGAATCTATGTATGTTGATATTTTCAGTAGTTTAAATACGACCATTTAGCAAGTTACTTTTCTATTTTGATTAAAATATTAACTGAGTAAAAATTTTGCACTTTTGTATAAAATTGGATCCAGTAAAATCAAATCAGATTGATATTGTCTACATATTTATAGGGAGAAGTAACTCATTGACTGGAATAACAGGATTACTATATATGTTGTTTGTATTGATTGTAGTTTCTTTCTCTCCCTAGAAAATACAGTTAACTTGGTTGAAAGCCAATGCAAGTGTGCTGTGACCTCACTAAATAAAGTGTATGTGTTTCTGCCTCTAGAGTATTTTTAAATATTAAATAGATATTTTAAACACTTTTGCTTCATTTTATGTTGTTAATTTTGTGAACAATCTTAGAAACTTCTAGAAGTGAATTTAGGAGATTATCTTTATTCTCTACAAGTCCTGAATATATTCCTAGGAAAAATAATTGCCTTAACATTATAAATTGTGGCCTGAGACTCCAGCAACTTCCTCCTAGAGTCTGAGGTTCTAGGTTTCCATAATATCTGTGTATTTCACAGAATTAGACATTTATACTACATGCACTACATGCACTACAGAACAGAAGCTTGGGTTCTGTTACTCTGTCACTAATTTTCTGCATGACCTGGGAAAAGTCACGTGATAGGCTAGTGTTCAGTATTGAACATGAAATAAACACCAGAATGCAGAATGACAAAGATGATGTTCAGCTATAAAAAAAGCCTATGAAATTATGATTCTTTAGCAATGGCATAAGAAAAAGCAATCATAAATTTTCAAAGGAAAATTTCTTCTTTCAGGAATTACCTATCTCCTTTATTAGAGGTTAAGCTTTACTGCCTTCTTATTCTGATCATGAAAATTGATGAAGTGGTAAACAATGCACCTACAACACTTTCAAGACCTCTTCTCATTATAAGAAGAACTGGTGAGAAAAGACTTCACAGCCTATTCTCATGCTGATAAAGAAAGACATTAGCTCTTCCACTTTGGAACAATTTGATTCGGCCTTCCATGGACAAGAAATAGTAAAATTAAAATTATGTGGAAAAAACTCATTGACTATTGGTTTTACAATTGTATTTCTCCTTGAAAATATTTTTCATTAGAGGCCTGTAAGAAGCAATAATCATAAAATAAGCTGCTGATAATTTATACAAATGCTTTATTCTGCCTAAAATATGTTTTAATCCCACTTTTATTAAAGGTCTGAAATTTTGAAATTACTGATGATCATTTTTAGGTGATACAAGAGTAATCTTTGTGACAGTGCTCTGAAGAATAATGCATTGAAGGAAACAAAGCCACCTTTGTTTCATAGGAGTGAAAATCGAAGACAAGCAGTTCGATGTTTTTCCTAGATAGTTGCATGAGTTTATTACTTGCAACAACTAAGAAAAGAGATGATAGCTAAAAACAGTTCCTGAAATGATAATTTTAATTATCTTTAATGTAGTGGTTTGCTGACAGCACAATTATAACCACACAATATGGTACTTTTTGAGCATGACTAAATCAGATCCAGATAACTTTTAGCCATTTGCATCAAGTAGCATACATATGCAGAAGCATTATCTAGAATCAATGTTGGAATCAGAGAGAACCTAAAATTCAAAGCCACATACTTAGGCCCCTTCATTAGCATTACATTGTTTATGTCATATAACTTTTTAGAAGAGATGATTATTATATCAAATTTTTGCTCAGAACATAGGTAATTCAAAGGAAATAATCAAGCATTATTTCTGAGTTTTACACGTCAACAGTACTTCTGTTTTAAAATGATTCATTAAAAAGTTTGTGTAAAGGCAAGTTACAAAATACAAAATACAAAAAAAGGTTAAAATATTTCAATTTTGTGTTTGAAACCTATCAATAACAAAAATTCAAAAACAGGTTATCTATTGGTAGGTTACAAACTCTCCTTTCACCTTTCTTAAAGTTTATTGTTAATGGCTGACGCGATTGTAGAACTTGGCAAAAAAAGACATTTCATCCTTAACTAGTTGAGTTAGTTAAAAAAGAAAAAATAAATCAGAAATATTAACAGGACCAAAGTCAACATGGTGACAAGGTTTTTGGAGAATCAGAGTTTTGAAGGACAGGAATTACTTCTTATGATAATAGCTTATTGGCAGCATATTAGCGACTTAGAATCCTAGGTACTCAGGAGGCTGAGATCTGCAGGATCATGATTTGAAGCTAACCTGAACAGAAAAAAAGTCTTTGTAACTGTCTCCACAATAACCAATAAAAAAAAAGTGAGGTTAGAGGCATGGCTTAAGTAGAAGAGCAGCCTAAGCAAACATGAGGCCAAGTTCAAACCCCAGTACTACCTAAATAAGTAAGTAAATACAAGAGATAACATATGAGCTTTTGAGTATAGCTGAGATGATCATAATACTCACAACATCATACCCTTGCAATAACCAAAGTTGGGCATATAAGATATAACTCTAAACGCAACTTTTAGCTCATTGACCACCATATTCTTTAAAGCAATAGGTAAGCCCTAGAAATGGCTTCAAGCCACACCTTTTTTGTGCATGAGATTGCATATAAGTTGAATATTAAATAGTAATTCGTGGTCTTTGGCAAATTTAAACATAAATCCTTAGAGATATGGAGATCCACCTCAATAAAAAAAAAGTCCATTTACCAATAGTTTGGTAAATATTCTGTCAAGAATACCAAGGGCTGGGAAGGTGGCTCAGTGGTAGAGCACTTGCCTTGCATGCCTGAGGCCCTGGGTTCAATACTTCAGCATCACATAAGCAAAAGAAAAAAAGCTAGAAGTGGCGCTGTGGCTCAAGTGGTAGAGTGCTAGCCTTGAGCTGAAGAGCTGAGGGACAGCGCCCGGGCCCAGAGTTCAGGCCCCACAACTGACAAAAAAAGAAGAAGAGAAAGGGAAAGAAAAAGAAAAGGAAAAAAAAAAGAAAATCAAAGAAATAGAATTAAGTACAGTTGTTGTTGTTGTTGTTTTCAAATTATCCACACACTGCTCCAAATATTTTATTGATCCTAGTAGGAGGATGTTCCAAAAGCTTTGCCAGAAATCATGAGTTTAGAGTGCAACAATCTTTTGCAATAATTATTGGGCTAGAGTATTGGTCAGCCAGTCAAGAACATCATTGTCATGAAACAATCTATAAAATAGGAAGAACTAGTATAGAAACAAATGGTAAGTGTGGAAAAATATTAGTCTAGTATGTACAATTTTCATGTATGTACAGATCATAGTTCAAAAGTTTGCTGTAAAACATGGTACCCATGGGTAGAAATGTTCTACATGGAATGTGTTTTCATTGGCCTGGCAGGAAAAAAAAAAGCAACAAAAAGCTAGAATCCTAATACTGAACTGCTCATAAGACAATATTAAGGAAAGTATATTAAAAGAAAGTTCTAAGTTTGAATTTACACTTAGATTGTAGAATCTGACTCATTTATTTGTTCATGTCTGGGAGGAGGTTTGTTATAAATATTCAGTAAGGAGTTAGAGGCTATGTCTATATGACATATCTATATGACATCTTATGAACTGAAAGAGAAAATGGGTCTAGAATTATTTTAGAAAAAAAACCTTTGATGGCAGAGAACGAGTGCAAAGGGAAATGTATTCAAGAGAGAAGGAAGAAGATGATTTGTAACCATTGTTTACTAGTATATTGTGATAATAAATTCATAAGCAATACAGACTCTATTTCTTGATAGGTGAAAAAAAAGGTCATTGCCTTAAATAGAGCAAATTATTAACAACTATTTGAGTAAACAGAAGATGAGGGTTGACATCTTTGATCGCTTTTTGAAGGATGAATAAATGACAATACAATCATATTCTCTATCATTTTGTCAAGAAATCCCCCCATGGAAAGTAGCTGCCCAGAATGGTATGGAACCTGGGCCAAAGAGCAGAAAGAGCCCTCAGAAGGCACCCCCCCAGTCTTACCTTCCCTAGACTATGCTCACTTGCCACTTGAACCAGCCAGAAGCACAAAGTAAGATCCCTTTTAAAGACATAACCATGCCTCTATTCAAAAACTCCATGTTTAAATCTCTAGTTATCTTGGCTGCCTGAATGAGACTCATCATCTTGTGAATTTGATGTAAGAATTCATCGAGTTCCCTGTAATGCTCTCAGGAAAAAAAAAAATCCTACCTTTCTGAAAATTGGTACATACTCAAAAAATGCAAATGGATTTTAATTTTTAATGGAAATTGATTTAATTTTTAATTGGAGAAAATCTAAAAACAAATCATTACAAAGCCAAATAAAATATAAAATGGAAGATTAATATTCTCTATCCATGAGAGAATCCCCTGAGCTAAGGTAAGAATCATCACCCTAATGCAAATTCAAATTACCCAAGGAGCTTTCAGAAGTACAGATCCCAACGTATCTCCCACAGTGAGCCTAACAAGTTTTCAGAGCTGAGAATCACTGACATAGAGAAACAAGGTTTTGCTGTAACTGAGAAAACATTTCTTGTCATTTTTGTAAATTGCTAAACATATTTTATTTTTCCCATCATGGCTAGAATCTGAAAAAAGAATTTCTAACAAAAGACAATGCTACAACTGAGTAGCTTAATTCTGCAGGATCCAAGCAATCAAACAAAAACAAAAACAAAAAACTCATTTATGATCCTACTGAAAATAGATAAGTTTTATTCCTTTGAGGTAGTTATGACAAAGAAAGTGGAAATTATTGAATCAAAATCAAAGTATTTATAGGAAAACAAGTAGGAATTCTCTTTCCCTCTGGGAGAAACATTCCCTCCTTCCACTAAGCCCCTCCCCCTTGGCTCTACTCTGATATAAAAATGCAGGATTTTGTTTTTCTTTATAAATGTGACAGTTCACAACAAGGTTGATAAATCCCATAAATTCCTGATCACATCATGTCATGTTTGAATCACACATTATTTCGCACATCTTTCAGGAAAAAAAAAATAATAACAAATCCCCAACTGGAAGAAACAATTTCTGTCCGCCCAATTAGATTTCTAGTCCCCCATACACATCTTCAAGTTTTACAGTCCACAGAGATAAAAGGTTATTTCACATATCTGTGCTTTTGCTCACTTCACTTCCTTAGTCTAGAAAATAGAGCTTTCCAACCCTCTCCACAGGAACATATCCCCCCCTCCCCCAAGCTTTTTAAGAGCCTACTTACAACAGGTCTTATTTAAGACCATTCTCCATGGAGACAACTCTTACTGCTTACAGTATTGACCACCTCCTCCTCTATATTCCCAACAGAGTCTGGGTAGCTTTCTATAACAACAGTTGTTAACAACAACAACAAAAAAAAAAATCCTACACTTAAAATGTCTCCAATTTGGCACAATTGAGATTTCGGACCAGATAATTTTTGCTGTTTTATCCTTTTTTTCAATTTTTTATTGTAAAGATACTGTACATGTCGTTATATTCTTAGCAGCATCCTGTCTTCTGCTCACAACGTAGTGGGCAGCATGTTTCCCCCTCCCCCACCCCTCCACTCCCCACCCCCCCTCCACTTCCCACCCCCCCTCCCATCGCCGCAACTCATGACACTCAAAAATATCTGGGGTTACTGCCAAATGTCTCCCAGAGGAGTCAAATCATTCCTGTTGGCTTAAATATGCATCTTTCTTCACCCTGATAAAATGTTAAGTTTCATGAGAATAGAATTATCCATTTTTTTAATGCTGTTACTGGAGCTTGAACTCAGGGCTTGGGACTCTAGTGGAGTTTTTTTGCTCATGGCTGGCACTTTATCTCTAGTTCAGCTTTTTGCTGATTAACTGGAGATAATTGTTTCATGGACTTGTCTGCCTGGCCTGGCATTGAATACTGATTTTTAGATTTCAGCCTTCTGATTAACTGGTATCCAGTTCAGGCTCTATCTATTAAGAAATATTCCACCAGATTTTGTGTAGTTTTAATTTATTCATGTTCTATAATTTATATCATGTTCTATAATTTATATCATGTAATATAATTTATATCATGTGATATAATTTATATTGTGTTCTATACTTTTTAGTTGTCTCCAGTTACAAAAATTCAAACTCATATCATGTATTTTCTTGTGAAGTCTCCTTTCACTTTATTAATAAAACTGGCATATTTTGGTAGAACTTATCAGTATAGAATTTTAACAACAAAAAATACAGGGTTGTAGTTCTACTTTAAGTGCTTATGTAAGACAAATTTCTATTTAGAGTTGATGTGTCAGAATTCAAGTATGTGAGCCTAAACTCACCTGAGATTTTAAAATGTGTCTATTTTATGAATAATGATTTCAAATTTATAAAACATTAAGGATTTTCTAAATTATGCACTTATAGCCTATTATGTTCAATTTATGGTAAATTGCATTTGCAATGAAAAGAAAGGTTGGCATGAATTAATTCCAATTCATGATATGCTATTTTCTTCTTTTAAAGAAATGATCTCATTAGGAAGTACAACACATGCATTGGAAGGAGTTATATCCCGTCATGTACTGAAAATATGTTCAACTGAGGAACAGTCGTATGAACTCTGACTATTTTTTACATGAGCATATTTGAATAAATATCAAGCTCTAAATTTAAAATATGAAAATTAATAGTCTTCAGTTGTTCTTGCTCTTTTGGATGATGCAATTTCATAGAAGAAAAGTTCACGTTAGCCTCATTTTATGGAGAAGCTTAACACTACAAACAAATAAGCCACTGACATTTTCATTTGCCTCAACTCTGACTTCATTGAAGCAAAAATGTCTTTTGTACTTTGAATCTGGATTTTCACATATAACAATAGAAATAACAAAACTATCATATTAATCTAACTTAGCTGATTTGTGGGTTTTGTTTATAGTTTGGTCTTATAATTTTAAAAATCTTTTTGTTATTTTTCAATAAAAACCCATAAAGACCTATGTACCTAACTTTGTAGTTTTGTATTTTCTACATGTTTTCTATATTCTCTATATGCTATTGTTGCCATATAGTGAGTTCTAGAATATTAACTGTGTAGGATCAGAAAATTACAACTTACAGATCAAACCTCGCTCACCACCTATTTTTTTAATGGTCCATAAGTTGAGTAGTTTCCACATGTTTTAAATGCTTGGAAAAACTCAAACAAAATGTAACATTTTCTTTTAAAGTAAAAATCAAGCCAGTCACTAGTGACTCATGCCTATAATCCTATCTACTCAGGAGACTGAGATCTGAGGATCAAGGTTCGAAGCCAGCATGAGCAGGAAAGTACATGACTCTTCTCTCCAATAAACTACTCAGAAAAAGCCAGAAGTGGGCTGTGACTTGAACACAGAGTGCTCAGATACAAAACCTAAGTCAGCCTAATATTTTACTTTATCATGCTTGGTAAAGTTACTATGTCTGGTTTCCAGCCTCACCATTTTGTAAGGAAGGCAAGATAGATGAAACCAACTCAAGCTTAATTTATAGTCTTGACCTAGTTTACATACATTCCGGTTTAAATATAGCAAAACAAAGCGTAAGTTTCATAAATTAGCCAAAAACATTGCATTTCTTGCAAACTGATATTACAAATAGCTTGCTTAAGTTATACAAAGGATTGTCATTATTTACTAATAACTGTGATTTCTTTTTAAGCTATTCAAAAGGCTACAAAAACATGTCTTCAATAATTTAGTGCTCGATGCTATTACTAAATAGGTTATCGGTGAATAGATTATTGTCTAAATATTTGCTTTTCAGTCAACTGAGTAAAAATACACCTTTCAAATATGATTTTGTAGCAAGAAAATTCTATTATTTTTTACACCAATACCAGCTTCTTTTAAGGAGAGCAAATAAAGTTTTATATGTCTTAAAAGGATATAGCTTTGCTGGAATATGTGCCATGATCCTGTTACCACATGATCTAACTGAAGCTATGAAGAATAATGATGACTATATGCTATTTTAAAGTCATTTCTGAACATCTCTAAACTAAAAGGACATATGACATATTTCTAGGTTTTTATATTAACCTAAACAGTATAATAGTAGAGAAACATTAGTTAAAAACAAAAACCACTAGAGGACACAAACTTTATAGTAGGAGTGATAGTTTAAATGAATACTCTGAAATGTGTCACATTAGTTAAGGTAGTAATGGAAAGGCTGAAATAATAGAGACTTTCAATTGTGTATTATGAAAAATACCAACTGTTTAAAGTCAACATGTTGTCGCTAAAAAAATTATTTTAACCAACAGTTCAAAGTTGTTTTTCTTTGACCCTTAAGGAGAATCCTAAGAAGGCAATTTAGAGAAGCTAAAATAAATAATATCACAATCCTCAGAACCAAAAAGATTATTGTTGCAAATGCATGAGCCTAAAAGGTGAAGTCACCTTTCCAACACCAATAAACAACTAGTTTTATCAAAGACAGAAGAGAAAGAAATGCAGGAATCGAAGCAGCCTTATAGAGATCACCCAAGAGATGGGAATCGCAATGTTTCCTCTCACTCATGGATGACTTCTCGCAGGCAATGTGAGATTCTAGGTCAATGCAAGGCTAATCACTAAAATTATGTTCATTTAAAAGAAAATCAGACCATCATCATTTTCAATTATCGTATCATCTTTGTAATTAGAGATGATGCCACCCCTATCCAGTCAGCATTCTGGTGCAGTGGAACCCTAATAAATCATTGCTATAAATTGTTTGCTTCCATTAATAGAATATCTCTGGATGCTATCTGGCTTAAAGGACAGTGGCTAGGGTTCATATTGGAAATACACAATTTCTGAGTCAAGCTTTCACCTCAAAAGTAAAGGATCTGTGAAAAGAGCCAATCCGTTTCTCCAAATCTCATCAGGATAATTAGGATAGGTTGCAATTCACAACAGCAAATTTTGTTTCTTCCTTTCTGAACCCCAAATGCAGGAAAGTATTCTCACATCCTTTGATTGTTTTCAAGAGTTCAACCCTTGCACCACTACGTGGGAACCACAGCATTTAAAAGAATGTTACTCTTTTAAATTAAATAAAATATTAAGTTAAAAATAAAACTTCCATTCTTAATTTAAAAGGCAGCCCTTGCAGTGGCTTTAGGTAGCCTTGATGCTGGGCACTTACCCAATTCCTCGGCTCTGTGGAGTCAGCTGGCCTCCATGTGTCTGGTCCACTGCCTGTGACAGTGTTCAAATGCCTGGCCTGACCAAACTTTTCCAGAAAAGATTCCAACCTTCGAATGAGAGAAGAGTGTCTCATTATGAAAAGTCTTTATAGGGAAGAAAGAAGAGGGAAAGAAAGAAAAAGCTGAATTTTAGACAAGCGGATGTTTCCAAGAGTCTCTGAAGGTTTTACAAAACTAATCATCACCAACATGAAACTTGAGCTCATCTTTTATAGACATCCAATTCTTTCCAGCTATGACTCTTTCAATTTTCATTTCGCTCTCATACTCCTTTTTTTCCCCTGCCTTCTTTTGATCTTCTATTTTATGCTGTACAGAAATGTTGAGTGGTATGTGTGAAGTGAGCCTTCATCAATCCTATGAGGGAAAGCCTGCAGGTCTAGGGGAAAAAAATCATAAAGAAATAAGGCTTGAGGTTGTTGAATCAGGAGCTCGTTTGCACTGTTATCAATGTCCTCTTTAGCTTCATGAAAGATGCCTGGCCTTTTCAATAACACACTCCACATAGTGATGAAAATGGGATATGGAATATCGTTGTGAAAGCTGGGTTGGTTGAGACAATAATGACTGAGATGCTGTCAATGCAAACAAATCCAACAGGACTCTTATTGTGAAGAAGGAGCCAGAAACTAAACCTTCTGAATTATTTCTACTTTTGTTTAGGCTTTCAAACAACTTCATCCACCCACCCCACTAACCCTCTCTCCTCCCCCCCCTTCCCCGCCCAGGCCTTGGGAGCCTTGGGCCCAGTTTCGAAGTCATCATACATCACTCTCAAATAGCTCATCTCATTTCTCACTGGGGAAAAAAAAACAAATGTGAGAAGCTGGATTTAGGTACATTTTTTTCAAGATGTTTCTAAAATGCCTCATACTCACAAGACACAATGTTAGAAATGAACTTTACAACTTGTAGGGAGAAGGGGTGTCATGGTGGAGAGAAGGTGGGAGAAAATGAGGGAGGGGTAGCACTGTTTCACAAGAAATGTACTGGTTACCTTACTTATGTAACCGTAAGCCCCTGTACATCATCTTTGCAAGAAAATAGAATATTATTAAAAATAATAAGCCTCATTAAAATACCTATGTAACTACTGTACTCAAGGAGGACTTGTAGATTTTTATTTAATCTGCTATTTAATAATAATGGCTACCTGAAAAAGCACATTGCTCCACCAGTAACACCACTGGCCTCTACTGTTATAGCATATCATTTAATTTATTCAATGGACTCAGTGTACATTAACAATACTTATGTTCTTAATTATCTCTGTGAGAAAGGCAATGTGCCTGTGGCTATTGTGAAGTGAGATTACAATCCAAGGGTTCAGCCTCTTAAGATTTCTAGTCAATCCACCAAATCCACCTCTCCCCTAAAACAATGTGATTTGAAAGCTAAATGAACTACTGAAAAATAACAGCCATGGGCTAGTCACACTGCCTTCTAAATCTTGTTTAGTGTTAAGAAAGGAATTTGGGTATTTTCTATACCAAAGAAACCTGGATTCCAATTTCTCAAAGAAAGGTCATCTCCATAGAAGAGCATGAAACTCTTCCTCTCCATGAGTAAACATGAGGAAATCAGGAAACTTTTTCAAGCAACATGAATATAAACTTCTCCTTGGTTTTTAAAGTTAAGCGCTCTTATTGAAAGCACAGAAACAATCGTAGAACACTTTATATGATGTCTTCCTCATTATTGTGATGGGAACTAAACTTTCAGGCCTACTTCAGGGGCCTGTGCCTGTCTGAATACAATGGAGCTTTTAAGCAAGTTGTTTTCAAAACATGTCTTCAGGTTCTATGCTGAATGTATATTGACCATACCCAATATAATTTTAAAACTGAAAATGAAAATGCAACAGGTGTAAATAGTCATTAATAAATTCTGTCACTAATAAAAAAAATAAAGTAAGTTAGTAGCTTCTGTCCTGTGAGAAAACAAACATTTCATAAATATTGAATACCACAACCCACATACTCTACAAGCTGGTCAGCTAAAAAGACAACAAATTCCATTAGAGGCTTTCAGCTAGGAAAAGATAAAACAGTTGCGATAAAGTCACTGACATCATTTATTAGATTTTCACTTTTAAAATGTGGTGTACAACAATGCCATGCATTCATATAACTCCAAAAATACCTTTATCTGTTTTATATACTCTAAGTCCTTTATTACAAGGATTTCTTGTCTTGTAGGCTATTAGTTGGCTGAATGTTTTATTAGTTGTACATGCAGCTTATGCCCCTATCAAGGAATAATTTTAGTCATATTAAATATTTATCAGTATCTGATAGCACCAGAAGTGGAAAGTTGAGCAGTTAACCTGTCCAAAAAGTACTTACTGATTTATCATCAGAGGAAAGGCAACCAGTGTGTCTTATCTCCTACAGAATGTTGAATTTTGACTAAGAAGGCATCCTTACTAGCAATGGTTTCCTTAAAATAGAATGGTTAATACATAAAAAGTCATGTAACTGAGTGAATGGCTCCAACTAGAAAATAAAAGTTCAGAGCTCTCCTTTATCATGAACCTATAATAAAACATAGAATGCCAAGAAATGTACTCATTACTTTACTCATGTAACTGTAACGTACATCATCGCTACAATAAAATAAAATTTAAAAAATAGAATGTCAGAACTCAGATCTTACTTGCAGGAAGATTTATGTCTTCTATATTATTTTAAATCTATTGAAAATAAGAGAAAAATAGAAGAAATTTGTGTCTCTAAACTTCTAGACTGGGTAAAATTTCTTCATTGTGTCCATCCAAATGTTTAGCTTCATTTTCATAGTTCTTTCTAATTTAAAATGGGTTCAAGTTCAATAATATAAAGGAAGTATATAAGTATATCTATATGAATGATTCTCCATTCGTATTGAAATAATCCACTAATCCACATGTCAGAAAAAAAAATGAGTCATCATAAATCTCATCTCTAACACCCATCTGGGCTCAAGTGACTTCATTTTTCACTTCATCTATGTCCTGGGTATCCTATAGCTATTTCCTAATGACTTATTTTTTACTAGCAAGCTCACTTGTAGAACAGCTATAGGCTTTTCAGATATTTACAAAATTAGTTGTAGCCCATGTACTCATTTTATACAAAGATTAATTGCCTCTCTGTCTTAGAGGAAGTTCAGGCTTTATAGTATTATAGATAAATTATGAAAACAGATTCAGACACACTTGAAAGAGAAAATAAACAAGCTTCAAATGTAAGTGCAATCAATTTCCCAGTAATTTAACCAAATATTTCTAATCTTGGAAATCTAAAAGCTGAATAAATTACTTCTTGATCAGTATAAATTGTTACTCGTTAAGTTCGCAAGTAGCTACAAGACTGTTTCATTGCATTGTAAGTATTAGTTGACCACAAATGAAGAAACCATTATTTTAAAAATATTATATTCATTACTTTAAAAAATCAGTGAAAATACTGAAATACTATTGTTATTTTATGACGTGACACTTTATAAGTAGTGTGTTTTGGAGATATTTTACTTTTCTTATGTAAAAATTTATTGATATATCTAGATAATTTCAACAAAGAATTCATAATGATTAGTATTTGCAGTATTGTAATTTCTTGGCAGTTATATATCTACAGATGATCAATTCCAGGAACTAGCTTGAAAAACTTTTAACAAAGCTTTTAAATCATCCTTAGATTTGTAAGGCATTTATGTATGTTTCTTAAATTACTTAAGTACTCTTATTTCTGGAAACACCTCATCAAAAGCACTAAATTTAAAATAATAGTAAACTGGAGTGCTGGCCTCTGGAAGTGATATTACTGAACCTGCTCACCAATACTGCTCTATTTGTCAATGAAAGCATAGGAATTGTGGTTTGTATTTCCAGAAAACCTTCTTTGAAAGCCATAAACTGGATAATGGTAGGAGAAAATGTTCTAATCATCTCCCTATTGTCATAATAAGGCAGACCTATTCATTTTAAATCCAAGGAGTTTCGACAACTTTTAAGCTAGGAACTAGGCTCCTATACTACTTGCAGGGTCTGTTATAGAATTGTGTGTTTATAGGAGTTTGTTCTGAACTCAGTAGTTAGACTGAATACCACTTCCTCTACACAACAGGAAATTAACATCAAGGACTTCTAGGGTGGGAAGTAACAAAAGCAATATGAGCCACACAGTGAACCAGTATATGGATATATCCAATGAAAAGAACCACGTTCAATTGGAGAGCACAAAGCTTTCCAGCGATGGTTACATTTGCAGAAGATTGTTGCTATGTAGAAATATGTCACCCAACATTTCCAGAAATTTCCAAGTTTGAAATCACCCAAATTTATACACAGTCACATTTTTTTAAATGATTTGCACTTATTTGGACTAGAATGAACCTTTGAGCTCCCAGTTTGCCATCTTATCTATAAGTCTGACAGGTCAGTAGACTTATCCTAGAAAATAAATGGGATCATTTTCTCCTAAAGTCTTGTTCTTTATGACAGTACTGCCCAATTAGCTAGCAGTGGCTAGCTGAGTTGCAGAGTGAATCTGTAAAACCTATTAATCCACTCATTATTCTAAATGTCTATGGACAGAGCATCAAATTTTCATGTACATATTTTAATCATGTAAAACATATTACATTTTGAAGAAGAAATAGGTCCAAATGAGCAGTCAGTTTTCAAGTAGATTGGCCATAATATTATAACTATTCTTTTATACATTCAGAAAGATAAGCAAGTGGCATTTTTCAAGCAGGACAGAGAATAAAGATGAAGAACAAAATTAATAAGGTTAGCACTTATGGTTTTTCAAACATATGACAACCCACAGAAACATCCACACTATGAATGAGAATTCATTGTAAGTATAAAGTATTCACTCCTTGAATCTGTCTTCATAAAAGGTAGTATACTAATCAAATTTTCTCTAACATCATTTGAAACTTTCTTCTTCATTTCAACTTCTGTGCATAAAGCCAACTCTAAATGCAACAATAAGAGTAATGTGTCTACATATATAAACAGAGTACTACATAATTTTTCTGTAGGCACACTAATTTGTTTCAAAGATTTTGTAGAAGCAGTTGTCCATAAAATAGTTTTGTAATTCAAAAAATGAACTAGAATGGCTTACACCTACACTGGAAGCAGAAACAATCTATATTCTTTTAAAAAGAAAGAAAATAAACCATTTATTAATGAAAAATAAGGCACTACACTATTAGTAAATAGCAGTGAGAAAATTAAATGAGTAAAATAAGCTTCAAGGAAACAATTCTATTTAAATTAGTTTACTTGGAGTCATAGTTTATGAACTTTCATACTACTCAAGCCTACAAATAAATATTCCATTGGAAATTTGACTTAAATATATTTTTAAAAAATTTCATGATTTGATGTGAACTCTAGAACAAAAGATATTTAATCTAATTCATAATAAATATTCATTCACTTATTAATCCAAACTAAGAATAGTAAGTACTAGAAAGAATTCATTTAGCTTTGGTCTAGCAAAAGACACATACCAAATCCAACTCGGAGCTCTACATCTTGCTATACAAATAGAACTTTTTATAAGACTCAAATTCTTCAATGTAAAGAGAATATAATCACTTGGAAAATCATCTGAATAAGGAGAGAAAAAAATAGAATTAAACCAATCCTCCATATGATGCTTAAGTTTTCCCTAAGTGTCCTTATAGATGGTCTCTTATTCTCATTCTCTCTTCCTCTCTCACACACACACCACCTCTCTACCTCTACATCTCTCATCTCATTCACCCATCTACATAGCTATCTATATTTGTTGTATCTATCTGTGCATTGAAGCTAGGTAGTCTGTGCAGTTTGTAACACAAACCATGGGTGTGTGCACATACATTGGAACCTCACTATCTTCAGAAGACACTCTTTAGAATAACCCTAAGTATTAGAGAATATATACTTAATTGACCCCAATACTATCCTTCTTTCACAGGTTCATGTTTTTAGTGTTTGGAACAACATAAATGTATGATAGGACTATATAACTTCAACATAGCCTATTACACAGAGAGATCAAATCATCTCCAAATGTTCAGATTTTCAGACAAAATAATCTAGTTACTTCAACTATTCTTGTGCTGAATTTTAAATCATCCTCAGTATCACCCTCACTGCTGGTGATTAAAAGATAACTTTTAATCACCAGAGTTAAAAGATACCTTTACTTTCTTATTACAAATCAAATGCCTCTCTAAACAAACTTTTGTTAAGCAAATGAAATGGTTATTAAGTGTCAACTTGGCTAGGCTACAGTATCTAATTGTTTGGTAAAATACCAGAGTAGATGTCCTGTGAAGATAGATGTGACCTTGGATGAAGAAGATTCCTCTTTAGAGTGTGGATGGACTTCATCCATTGTACAGATATCAAGAGCAAATATAGGTTGCATGTTTGCCCTCATTAGTGCAAATTAGAATGTTCCTATAAATCTACAAGTAAACACAATGGATAGAAAAAAATATTACACTTGGACATGATAAGTTAAAACAGGACTCTAAACCTTCCCACAATGAGAGCAATGGAGGATATTCTTAGGAGAGGATCACAAAGGCTCACTAGCTACTTTCATCTGATCAAATAAAGTGACGCTTATCAAAATGAACTCCAAGAAATGGAGGTTTAGGTTTGGGTTTTTTTTCTTTTCTTTCTGCTTTTCCCCTGTCTTTTTATTTCCGTACCTTTTGTTTTATATGTAAATTGATCTTATTTGGGGAGGGGAAAGGAAGGCACAGAAATGGTGAAACAAGGAGTGAAAAATACAGCAGTGATACTCATTAGACACCACATTGGAAATGAACTATACAACCTGTGGGGAGGTGTCTGAGAGGGAACAAACTGGGAGAAAATAAGGGAAGAGGTGACACTCATCAAAAAGAAATAAACTCATTATCTGATTTATGTAACTGCAACCCCTCTGTATATCAACTTTACAATAAAAATTAGTATTTTTTAAAGCAGAGCAAATACAATTCTTCCACATAGAAATTCCAGCTGAAGTTACCATTTACTGAACTTTCCTGCAGAGTTAAACTCAAGACTGATATATCAGATCTTATCTGGATTTCCAGCCTACCTACCAGTCAGCTCTGTAGGTTTTGTTTTTCTTATCCCTTACTCATGAATAAACAATTTCTTTAAAAAATTATTGTGATAATTAAATGATACAAAGTAGATAGAGAGGTAATTACAAAGAGAGACAGATGATGATATGAAGATGATGATAATGATACAGATAGATAGATAGACAGACAGACAGATAGTAGGTAGGTAGGTAGATACATTGATTGATTGCTTGATTGGTTTTGAGAGGTGTCTGAGGAGCCTGAGTGACTCCATCTTGAGCTAGCAGTCTTCTGAAGTATGAGTTATGAAGCTGACCATGAGCCCGGCCCTGGAATGAACAGAAGAAGCAATTCTCAGGCACTAGGAACATAAACAATCCTTGGAAAATCGCAGGCAGGTACGTGCTGGAGGGCATGGTGACCCCACAGTCAGGCCACAGGTGGTGTTTGTTTAAAAAAGGAACCCTGCAGTTTAGTTCCTATCTCCTTGAAAGTCCTTGTGGTGCAAGCCAACCAGTTTAATGTCAGCCCTCTGATCTAACCAACAACCTGTTTCTGGTCCTTTCCTGCTTTGTAGTGCGCCAATCATACTATAGAATTGTATTATGATTTTCCCGCAATGTGTAATAATTTGTTGTAAGATGCTATGATGTATACAAAGTCCCTGCCTTCCCTAAAAAGTGTATAAAAAGTGCTATAACCCTGGGCTTGGGGCCTCTCAGCATCACCAGTTACCTGGTGCTCGGAGGACCAAGCTCGAGTTTGCAATAAAGACTCCTTTGCTTTTACATTGGTCTCTGGTGGTCTTTTGGGTAAGGATTTCCGAATTCGGCTTTACAGTATCCTATTGGTGCCTTTTCTCTGGAGAATACTGACAGTTAGCTACTTTTAGAAATGTGACTATTCCATCTCCTCTATCCTGTAATTTTAAAGACATTTTTATCTCCAGTTATGTTTTTCTGTAACCAAAATGTTTCTGTAACCAAATGTTCTGTAACCAAAATATTTATTCACAATAAACTTTGTCTGATTTGAGTTGGTTCATTATTGCTCACTGAATGATTCTGTGGAGGCATGCTCTGGTCTCTTGTGTATTCACTGTCCATACAGATTTATAACAAATACACAGTTTTGGAAGGTAAATCCAGCTGAGCAATGGTGGCTCATGCCTCTAATCCTAGCTACTCAGGAGGCTGAGATCTGAGGATCACAGTTCGAAGACAGCTGGACAGAAAAATCCAAGAGACTCTTATCTCCAATAAACTACTCAGAAAAAGCCAGAAGTGGTGCTGTGGCTCAAGTGGTAGAATGCTAGCCTTGAGTACAAATAGGTTCAGGACAGCACCCAGGCTGATTTCAAGTCCCACAACTGGCGAAAAGAAAAAGAAAAGAAAAGGAAATCCATGTAGGAGTTAGTTTACTCTGTAAGGAAATGAGTCCATACTAGCCAAGAGTGAATGTGAGTATTGTTAGGGCTTTTTTCCAAGCACAAATATTATTGAAGCATCCTAGACAAATTACAATGCTCAAATTGAATAACAGATTTAAACCAGCTTATTAAATTCTAAGAGACCATCCCCTTTGAATAGGTAATTCCATATCAGTGCTGAGTTAAGTCCATGGACCATCTGCTGATGTTTCTTGGCAAAGGCGTTCTTTCCCATACTCGCATCTTTGGAGAAGTTGAATCCAATTCTTCTCAAAGTCTCATCTTTTTAACTTAAATACTTGGTCTGTGTAAAACAAAGTTCTGTAACCACTTTTTGTTATTTGAAACCCAAAAATCTTTGTTAGGGACATTGAAAGAATGTTTTACAAGTGGCCAAAATTCTTCCTTAGGAATAAAGATCTTTTCACAATTATTAACTAAATAACCTTTATCTTTTGCATAAACCATTATTAGAGCAAATGATGCTTCTGTATAGCCCAATAAAAATTTTAGAAGATGAGCATGATTACATTTGAAATGTGACTGCAATCTCTTGCTATTCTTGTCAGAGCAACCTTCCCATCCCCCCTCCTCATTTTCTGAACAAAGGCATATGGAGCCAGCCTTTTATGAACAAATAACCCATTCAGGTCTTAGATACCTGGGCCAATTCCCAGTCAACAGGTTTCCTATGTGCTCATGGGTGCCAAACAGTGACTCTTATGTTTCTCCAAAAGAATTCTTAATAGAGAGGGGATTAAACTTTAAGTGGCTTCCTGATTTCACCATTTCTGAATCCCAGTGTTGGGTTGCTGAAAGATCAGTCCATTTGTGCCATCAGGAGGCTAGCAGGCTTTAGAAACTGGGTGAGTGATGTAACTATTGGAGGTGTGTGTGTGTGTGTGTGTGTGTGTGTGTGTGTGTGTGTGTATGAAATGTTGGAGTAGCTAACAATCTGTTATGTTCAAGGCCCATGTGAATTTTTGAACATATTTTCTTCTTTTTTGAAAGCAGCACTCTGGTGGAAATATCAGGATTTCAGGATTTAATGAGAAATATGATATGAAAATTACAGTAATTTTAAAATACTGTATAGGAATAGAAAGGCAAGAGCAAAGGAATGCATGGTTGTGCCCAACTCTGATTCCTAACTCCACTCTAATGAAGTATTTGTTCATTATTTGAGTATAAAAAGTAAAATGTTCTCAGGGTGGAAGTCTGTCTACAAATATCTAGTATAAAAAGACCCAATAGTCAGAAAGAAACAATAGCTCCATGACTCATGTTGAATCAGACCTGTGTACAATTAAACTGAAAAAGGAAATAGGAGTCTCACAAAATGGGAGACTATCTAAATTGTCAGACATGAAGTGAAAACAGGAGAAAACACTAAAACAATTGCTTTTATGAATATGATCAGAAGTGTGAAAAGTGAGTTTTATACAGCTATGATGAGCTCCCAAGTATAATTTCTACAAATACTGATCAATGATGTTAGGTTTGTATAAACCATGTGGCTGTAATCCTGAGAGTGAGTTCTGGTCTCACGCATCTGGGTCAGATGGATATCCATATTTGACCCATGTAATCACACAATTTCATTTGTGAAATTCATATGACTTGAAGCCACAGTGAGTTCCTCCCTTGGTGTGAAGATGGGTTATGGCTGGAATAAACAACTTTGGTAGTATAGCTTTCTAGGTGTTACTTCAGAAAGAAATGAAAACTAAGCAAGTGTTATTTATTGATATTCATCCTAGAAATTTTCCTTTGTATTATTCCTAAAGTGCTATGTGTATTTTTTCAGTAGCTGTGTATTCTGTTTATTGAGTTTAGTGTATAGAGTGTTTGATTAAGAAAAATCTTTTTAAGATTTTTATTATATTAGTGGCACAGGATGGGGTTCATTGTAACAGCATCATACATGCATACAATGTATCACATCGTATCACATCACCCCAGCTCTCCCTCATCCTACCAACCCCGGGACCCTAAAATCATTTATTTTTATTAATGTCTTCAGATGTTTATAATTTAGATCTAACTTCCACATGTGAGAGAAAAGATATACCTTTTGTTTCTCTGAGTCTAACTTACTTCACTTAATAGAAATGTTTCAATTTAATGCCTTTCCTGATAGATGAATAAAATTTCAGTGTACATATGTATATATGTATGCTTATACATATGTAAGTTTATACATATTTTCTTGATCTATTCATCCACTGTAGGGAATCTGAGCTGTTTCCATAACTTGATTATGGAGACCAGTGCAGCAATGAATATGGTTGTGCAAATCCTTTATTGTATTCTGTCTTGTACTCTTGTGGTTAAGTGCCCAATTTGGTACCACTGTATCATAAGGTAGAAAACTAAACTGCCTTCCACAGCAGTTCACTAGTTTACAGTCTTACCCACAGTATAAGATTCCTTTCCCCCATAGCCCCACCAGCATTTGTTTTTCATTTTCTTGATAATGGCCTTTATTACTAGGGGAGACGGAATCTCAATGCTGCCATTTATATTTCTGTTATGGTCAGAGGTGTTGAACATTTCTTCAGGTGCCTAAAACAATTTGAACAGATATTGTTATTCTATTTTCCTATATGCATAAAGAATTTTAACTATATTCACCCTCATTCACCCTCTCCATGAGTCCTTTCTATCATGCTGATTGGTTTCTGCTACCTCCCCGCCCCCAATAGGCTTATTTAGTTTCTTGTCATACATTTTTTCCATTTTTAGGATATATTTAATTGTACAAAGGTTTTTCATACTGATTTTTATATATTACAATTTAACCTAGTCTTTTAAAGATCAAACATTTCTTTTCTCAACCTCACTATATCATTACATTTGTTGATTTTTTGAAGGGGGCTATGGATAACTGACCATTGCAAATTGATTTAAGGGATTTTATGAGTAAGAGAAATAGAGACATAGAAGTTTTGTTAGAAATTTAAAGAATGAGTCAGTGGGAGAAAGACTAAATATCAAAATCTGTAAAGATTTATTGAGTAAAATAGAAACAATACTTCCAATAACAACTTATCAAAATAAAGAACACAGACATCCTTTTTCAGGCTGTTTCTTCTGATTGCTTAGATAAAAGAAAGTGAAATTGAGAGAAAGAGTTAAGTGGCTGGGAATTTTTTTCTTTCTTGTAAATATCTTGATGGTATTCTGGGAATTTTTCTTTCTTTCAAATATTGGCTCTCAGTTTCTACACAAGTCATCCCTACACCAGGTATTTTTAATTGCTCTTCAAATACCTATTCATTTTATTTTCATGTTTCATAGGACAGAAATTAAGTGGATGGTCAATGTTTCTGTTTAATATATTAGTGTCCCACACTCCTATGATCACGTGTGATCTGCGCAAAGAGGTATAAAAAGCAATTCTATGGGGGAGGCTTTCTAGAGATTTCTGTCTTCCAGAGAAGTGGGCCACCCTTATTCAAGGGGTCTTTCATTGTTATGTTTTCTTATGCCTTCTTCCTAGAAGCAGGATATAATAGAAGAACAGCTTTATTATTATTATTATTATTTTAAGTAGATGTATAAGGGGTTTCAATTTAATATATCAGTTCATGAGTATAATGTGTCTTGATCAATGTCATCCCTTCTGACTTTCTCCTCTAACTGGCCCAACCCCACCTATCCCTTCAAGCAAGAGCTTTTTGATAAGTATACTAAGAGCAGCTTTGCACCAAACATGGCAATATTGAATACCAGAAGGAATCTGAGACCTCAAAGTCAAGGTATCATTGTGACAGTACCAGACTCTTTGTTCTCCAGGTTTAGTTACACGGAGGACAAGCCAATATATAGTACATTTTTTAAAATGACTTTGTTTTTGTGACATGAAGCCAAGCAGGACCTTAACTCTGAGACTCCTTCATGTTCCTTAGGCCCTGTCTGGTTCTCATGCTCTTTGTTTCCTGTAGCCTCTCGTACAGACCCAGTACCTCAGGGCCACACCTGAGACTCATTCCTTCGCTCCAGAAGGTAGACACAGGAGCACGGGGAAACCCTCACAGTACTATTGGCTGAGAGTACTTAGTAAATCAGCTCTGCTCCAGAATGTGATGACACTTAGGATAGTAATATAGTACTACAAAGCTAACACCTTCTTTATTTTTCATAGTTCTTATTATCCGTTCATACTGGGTATAGCAGTCCGGGCAGGCAGAATCATTTATAATTAGTGTCTTAAAAAGTGCCTAGTGTTTATCTAATAGATCAATAAATACAAGTTGGATGAATAAATCAATGCTTAAAATTAATTTGGGGCAACTGAATTTTGTGCTTCCAACAGTTTTTGCTTGAAGAAGAAAGAAGATTATAAACCTTAGAAAAATGATTACTTATTCTCAGATGGATTCTGAAGGAATGGCATGGTGTAATATATATTTGAAAATTAAAGCTGTTATACATAGCTGAAAATGAATAACTCTTCCTTTTTTGTCAGTGCTGGGGTTTGAACTCAGAGCCACATGCTTAAAGGAGATCCTTGGTCACTAATCCATGCTCCCAGGCTTCTGCCCTCACTCTATATTTTGCTTTAGTTATTTTTCAAAGAGGATCTCAATTTTTCCTTGAGGCAAAGCCTCAAGTGTCAATCTTCCCCAACTATAGCTTCCCACATAACTGGGACCACAAATATACACCACAAATATACACTTGATTGATTGATTGATATGGGGCTTCTGCTCACTATTTGCCCAGGCTGGCTTCAAACTACAGTCCTTCCAATCTCCATCTCCTAAGTAGCTGGGATTACAAGTGAAGCTACCACAACTGGCCTGAATACTTCTTTCACTGAAATAATTTCTTTCATCACCTAGTTATTTCCTATGGAGTGGGTAAAATTTGAAATTATTTTTATGTTAATATTGAATAATCTATGGGTATGCCTACCTAGGTTCAGAGCAATTGAGTCAGGCAAGAATGATAACAGTTTTAAAGAGTATATTTATATCTTCCCTGATACCCGTATACAAATGTAATTAAATTCTCAAGAGTTCTGCCTTATACATTAACTGGAAAACTTGAAGAGCATAATTTAGTAATTCTCCATCTCTATCATATGAGTACTGGGAGCAATTTAAAGTTGAGGTGGACCATATCTTAATGGTCTTTTAAAGATGCATCACTCCCAAGTGCACTTCATTCAACTTTCAGAGTGGATGTACTAAGCACCATCCCCCTGAATGTTGAAAAGTATCTTCAAAATTGAGCCTTTTTTATTCTGGTGGAATTGAGCTCTTACATATGACAATATTTGTACACTGTGTTCTAGCTGATTATCTATTATAGAACTACAGGTAACATGTTGACACCATCAATATTTGGTAAATGCTATTCTGAAGGACTGTAAATTCTAATGGTAATGAGAAAATGAGTAGAATTCTATATCCATGCCTTTAAATCATAAATGTCTTTATGTTGATAGCAAAGAAATCATTTATTGTTTAAGAACCACTGAATGAAGCAGATACTTTTTTAAATTCTACCATAAAAAGCAAACATCCTGGAATTTGAAGACAATGTAAGCAAAATACACATTTATAAAAAGCGGAACTAACAATTGTCAAAAGATTTGATCAACCATCCAAAGACGTGTCCATCCTAAAAAAAATTATATACCAATACATTGCTATTGAAGATAAGACTATGCACACTGACATCCTGTAGTAAGAGGCCTAACTAAATATAATTCAAACAAAACAAACTACATCTATTTTAAAGCTGTTAAACTAACGCCTTCTGAAGAACTGGATTCCAGGTGAGTGAAATGAAGAATCCTATGTTGTGATTATATCTGAGTTGAGAATTACATAATTTGCTCTTGTGCTTCTAGAACATTCTATAAACTGGCAAGAGGTCAAAGCCTCTAGCCTTTGGAAAAAAAGCATCTATCTAACAATATATTTGCTTTTTTCCAGAGTTTAAATCTAGAATTTTCATTACTCAATCACTTGAGCAATAGCCCTACGTAAAATTTAACCTAAAACAATAAGGACTAGATCTGTGGCCCAGGGATTCCAGTATGCTTGATTAGCAAGCAGAAAGCTCTGAGGCCAAACCTCACTACTGCCAAAGTGAACAAACAGCAAATTTCATTGCTCATATTTTAAGAAATGCATGTAGCACTCAGCGAAGCAGCCCTTGGGAATATAGCCCGCAGGGTATAACAGCTTTGATATGTATTTTTTTTCTGTTACATTAAATGCATCAAGTGTCTCAGAAAACCATTCAGTCCAGGTTCCCTACAATTCTGAATGCCATCTCTTGGCAGAAAAGAAGTAGAGACCAACATCCGTCTATCAGAGCATAATGTACATAATCATAAACATATGCCATCTACAAAAGAGCAGTAGTTAATGCTCTGTTCTGCCCAGTCTTGGCTCTAGCCTCTCCTTATAGCTATCATGGCTTAGATCTAGATCAACTGAGTTTTATTCATACTGGCAGGCAGAAATTCTCTATCACAAGTTGCATGGAATCTTAACTGAAGCCCTGGCATTCAAAAGCAGATTTGCTATCAATTTACCTTTACCTGAAACATTTACCTGAGCTGTGACAGATTAACACATATTCACTGGCAATGTCCCCTGGCCAGAATTTGCAATGTCTAAATGAATATGTAGTACTCAAGCAGCACATGCTTTTAAAGATGCCAAATGAAACAGGCACAAGTAAGCAATTTTGCTTAACTACTTAGTACAAATGCTACATTTTCTTGTGTTAACTCTTCTGACCCAACAGAAGAGAAATGCTTACACCTCTCAGGCAGTCTAGATAAGCATTTATATTTCAGAGCTACTGAGATTGTGCCTTATGCAATAAATTATCAGATCTGAGATGTGTGTGTGTGTGTGTGTGTGTGTGTGTGTGTGTGTGTGTGTGTGTGGTTGTGTGTATTGACATTGTTATTGGAGGAATTAACCTTTCAAATGAGGAACATCCTTAGTGAAGCCCTGGATTTTGCTTATTTAAGAGTGACAAGAATATAGGCAGTTTTCTACAGAATTATAATGCAGCCTCACAAATTACTGTTGACTCTGAATCAGTAATATTATCCTGACAATAAGTGAAATTTTCTGAGTGCATATTTAAAATGCCTGCGCATTGGTTTGCAATTTGTCATGCCATCATTGGCATGAAATAGTGTGAATATCTTATATATGGAATCAGTCTTGTTGTCATTAGTGATCTATGTTATGTATCCATCAAAAGCAAAAAAAAAAAACAGGAATTTACAATTTAGGAGAGGAGTGCAGCTGAGGAGGTAGGAGGGAAGGGATGGTAGGGGAAAAACAAAGGAGGAGGCAACAATGCTGGATAAGAAATGTACTCATTACCTTGCTCATGTAACTGCAACCCCTTTGTACAGTACTTTCACACTAAAAAATTTAAAAAAAAAAACAGGAGAAGGAAACATAGGAAGAGCATTTATTGTATAAGTACATCATATGTTCCTCATAGCTACCAGAGATTCTGCAGGGTACCACCTTCCAGTCCAACACACGAGCTAAGATACAGCGTGATAAACAGAATTTTATCCTCCTGATTCATTAGGAAGTTATAGGAATCAAATGGTATTAGTAAGGTCCTAAGTAAAATTCAAATAGCAGGGTTTTGGAAATCAAAGGCTAAACAAATATTTTCCCCCTTAAGTAAAAGCTGAACTTATATCGTTCCACTTTAATTTGAACCAGCTTTGGAATTAGAAGATCCTTCCTCTGCTCCCCTTTCCTCCAATTCTTGATACCTCTTTTCTCTTCCTTTTTCTTTAAAAAGACACCTGGAGAATATTTCAGAGCCTGTAATTCAGCTTAATATTGACTAACAAGCAAGAATGAATCCATCTAATGCCCTTCAAAACCACATATAATAAGGCCCAGATGCCTGAGCATCTGAGAAAATTTTCCTTCTCCCAAATAGGATCTCTAGAAAGTCCAGCAGACAAAACAGCAAATACAAATCCCATCACCCATGTGTAGGTGAAAATTGAACAGGTAAAATTAGTGCTTTTCTCTAAACTGCAGCTTTAAAAATATAAATGTAAAAAGTTAATAATTTTTTAAAAGCAGGAGAGGTAAAGAGGTGGAAGGAAAGATAAAACCAAAATGGATGAGTGCTGGTCATTTTTAAACTGGATGAGGCGCATGTAAGGGACGTTCATTATACTATTTTATTTATTTCTCCTAGGCTAGAAATTTTCCATGAGAAAAAGTACAAAAGAAAAGAGCCAGTTGTGTACTTTTATTGTCATCCCATACAACCACATTTCTCTTAATGTAAGGATCAGTATTAAAATCCACTCATGTCTTTGACATCTAATTGTGCAGATGGAAGACATTGCCCTCCACAGAACTACCTCTCAGTCTTTGCTTGAATAAAGAAAGACATTAAAGAAGTTGCTCATTGTCCTAAAATATTATTCAATTGATTAGATAACCAGCTATTCCAAATGAGCAACTCCATAGTTAGGTTCTTGGTTTAAGCCTGCAGTGCTGTGTGTATTTATTTTTTATACTACCTTCAATAAGCTGCACCTAGGTGGATCTATAAACGTCTCTTTCACTGCTGACTTAGCCTTTGTTTAATCTACTATTTCCAACATTCCCAGGTCAAGCATTCTTAGTTTACTATTACACAGAATCCCATGCTGAAGTCCTTCTAAAACCACTTCATAGTGATCAAGTTTAATACTGAACCAAGTGAAGACAAAATTACTTCATAATTAGTTTCCATATTACATAAGAAAGTATCAGTGCTCAAAGAATATTCAGTGAATCAGTGTTAAATAATAGAAAATTACTTCATTAAAAGAACGTTCTAAGCCCAGGGCCAGTAGCTCACAGCTGTAATACTAACTACTCAGGAGTCTGAGTCTTGAGTATCACAACTCAAAATCAACTCTGAGCAGAAAAATTCCAGAGACTCTTATCTCCAATTAACCATCAAAAAGCCAGAGTGGGGGGAGGGGAGTGTGGCTCAAATGGTACAGTACTAGCTTTAAACAAAAAAGGCAACAATGTTGCAAGGTGAGATTCAAGCCCCAGTACCTGGGCTCACACATGCGTGCAAACGCGGGCGCACACACACACACACACACACACACATTTTCAAATGGACTTCAAAGAAAAACAATAAAATGGGTAAGCAATAAATATTATCTTCAAAGAAAATTGGTACTGAGAATGCATTTGTAGTCATTGTAGATCACGAAACACAATACTCTCAGAAGGTTTTAAAAATTACATATACTATTTTATATCATATTCTTGAAAAAGAGCAATCAGCTTAAGAGCAGAAGCCATTAAAAAACACAACTGAATCCCTATGTAAAAAAAAAATTGCCTTGGCTTACAACACACTTATTGCAGGGATAGCCTTCGTTCGTTAATTTTAACTGTGATAAAATAATGGCTCCAAAAGATCTATATTTCCAAAGTAAAATGAGTCAAAAATAAAAATAGATGGGACTGTGAATCTTAAAATAGCTTCATCCTTACTTTTATCTCCCCTTTACTCTTTAGCTCCCCTCTCACAGCTCGTGTGCCAACTATTAAGTAGTAATAGCATGAGAACTCAAACAGTCCTCACCACTCATCAACAAGGGGTTTTGCCAGATCTGTGCTAAGCACTCGACATGGCAGCTAGCTTTTCATAACAAAGAACAGCAAGTCAATAATTATGAACATCAGAGCCAGACTCCAATTAAAATTCAGGCAAAATCAGCAGATTTCACTCCTGTTCTGACACTCCTTGTTTCTAATCCCTATTGCAGAGATCATTAGACTCTCTCAATGTTCACTTTCTAGAAACAGAAAAGAAGTCCACACAGACTTCTAAGATGTCTTGGGTAGGCAACATGTCAATCAAATGGAATGATTGCCTGTAATATTCAAAAGAGTCAGAAGGTTATCAGAGCAAAAGCTTCCCCACATTGTATGGACTTCATTCATACAGTTTGTGCAGGCTTGTCAAATGTCACTATGCCAAGGCAGGAAGACATCAATAATAGTGTATCTAGGAATTTGATTTCAGCAGTCTTTGTCTATATAACCATCTACATCTCACCATACAGTTCATTACAGAGGAAACATGCAGACTGACCACATAACCCCAATTTTCTTTCACTGACTATTTTAATGTCTTTTCCTCCAAGGCTATAGTTTGTTTTCTTCTAGGAGTCAGCTTAACAATGAATGGTAGTGGAAATTTTGCCCTGAAAATGTTCTAGTCTTGAGTTCAGTTGGTTAGAAAACATCTAATAAAGTCAAGGTCACAGACTCATAAGAGTATGAAATTCATACAGAATGAAAATATCCCACATCTAACATCCGCCTAAAGTTTGGGTCACTACCTTCATACTGGAATATCTTGAGCAAAAGAGGAATTGGTTTGAAGAGAAACAAGAAGGCTAGCTTCCGTCAGCAGGAATGGACAGTTAGTAGCATGAACACTCTTATTGAGTTAATATGTGTATGTTTCTGGAAGTAAGAAGAAAAGGTAAGAGGGCTCTCCTGTGATCACCATCCAGTCCCAGGGAGTGAATTAAGACATATAAAGAGATAAATCATGGAAAGACTTGGAAAAAATTAAATGAAGTAAGCCAGACCCAAAGAAATATTGCCTGCATGGTTTTGCTCATTTGTGGTAACTAGTAACTAGTTACTACAACAAATATATTATATTATAGGTTATATATGTAAGTATATCTTATAACAAGTATAGTTCTTGTAGAGGGTCTCAATAGCTTAATACCTATGTACATATGACCACATAAAATGAAGCTAATCAAAAGGAACTACAAGATATGGAGATGATAGGGTTCTGTGTATTTGTGGGTTTTTTAGTTTACTGTAGGCAGTTGTTTTATTTTTCTTTCACTTGCTATGGTTTACCCTCTGTTGTCATTGTTTTTTATTTAAGTACCCTTTATCTTACGTATAAGTTTGTCTAATTTGGGGATGGGACAGGGAATCACAGAAATGGTAGGACAAAAGACAAAGGGTGTGATGCTCACAGGACACTCACTATGTTGGAAATAAACTTCACAATTTAGGAGGGAAGAGAGTGAGAGGAAGGGAAAGCGCGAGAAAACAAGGAAGGGGGTAACAATGATTGACAAGAATTGTACTGTGTACATCACTTTTATAATAATAAAAGAGATAAATCATAAATGATAAAACTGAATAAATACTACAGCCAATAATTATGGAAGAACTAAAGGAAAGAAAATGACATCTTTTGAGGGTAGTCAGGGGAAACTTCCAAAGGAGGTGTCCTTGTGCTCAGCCTTCAGCTCAAGGAGAAGGTAAGACTGGCTATTCTGTAAAGAAAGCCCCCTGTCTTATCTCATAGTGAAGCACACTATGAGATATAAGATATGAAGGACACTGCATCCAGGCAAAATCTAGATCAGGTTTTTCAGTGCACAGAGCAGAAGCCAAATCTTGTATTTGTTCCAATGCTACTAAGCTCATGTCTCATCCTGTAGTTAGCAACAGGAAATGTGAGAGACGATAGTCAGAATAAAAGTTCCTGTCTAAACGCTTTCTGCAAAATGTGTGCAACAAGGAAAGTCATTTAAGGTAGCTATTTCCCAGAGATTTCTAGGCTCTGTCCTTGGATCAAGGAGTTCCATTAAATTATGTATCATGACCACTTTCATTTAGACTCTAAAAACTTTCTTCACTGAATTATTCTTTCCATTTGAATTCTTTGACTTCACGAAGTCTATCAAAAGTAATCAGCCCACATCTTTTGATCCTGTGATTCCTATTCAATAAATTACTTCTATAAATCATCTCCTTTGAGTATACTAATGTGTATATATAATCATTTATGTCACAGGGTATTTTTTTTCTATTTTGTAATTGCAAGAGCAGAAACTAAAGGCCTACTGACAGAGGGCAGGTTAACTGAAATCAGGTACATTCATGTGAGAAATGCCATATGAACATGAAAAAAGCAATGGGCTAGATCTACATTGCTAACTTAGAGCTAGCAAACGAGCAGCTGGTACCTAAATGATGGTCCAGGGCCAGTTATATGAAGACATAGACTTAGATCGCACTAGGCTTGGGTACCAACAAAAGCAAAGTACTGAGCAAAATCTAGATCCGGTTTTACAGTGTGTCCCTCGGTATGTATGGAGGAACATGAAGGAAGCTTCCAGTAGAAAAGTGAAGTGGATGATAGGTAGGAGAAAATACCAATAGGAAAGTGGACATAGAGCAGATCTCCTAGCCCTCAAATTCCTATGCTCCCATATCCTAGGTATGATGGGGCCAAACAAGTGTTTTGAGCAGATTTGATCATGTGTGCTTTAAACCTTTGTGTGGAATATTAGCTCCAGGGGAGGCACCATGGAGTTGGAGAGATGCCCTGCATCAGGCCAGGCAAGTCTCCAGTGATGGCTGTGTAAATGTTATATAGAAAATGGTCTGGAGCTAAAATGCATTCTTCCTTCCTTCTCTAGCTCTTGTCTTTGTCCCTAATGGGATAACATTAAAATCCCTTTGAGTTTTGTTGTGCCATAATGTATGCTTTAAACCAAGTAAGGCATAAATATAAATACTTCAAAGGGTATATGTGTGTATGTGCATGTGTGCATATGGATAAAGGCATGTTCAATAGCAATTGTATAAATATGCATATGGAAGCAAAGACCCAAGAATTCAGCAGGTCTTCCTTCAAACCTGTGAATTTAAGGATTTGATTTTGCTTTTTATTTAAGAGAGTTTGACTGTGAGTAAGTATGTTCATGGCAATATGAGGATTAACATTTAATATTCAAAGTGCACAGTCAGCGTGGTATATTTAAAAAGTCAGTAATTGCTCAAGATTAAAATGAGGAGGACTTTGGATGGTCTTGAGATTTTTGCCCTATGGGATAGAGTGCAAAGCCATGATTTAGGAAGGTATTATCTAGGCCTGAAAGAACAGTTCAATAGTAGAGAGCTTGCCTTAATACACAGGCACTGGGTTCTGTGCTTAGCAATTCAAAAATAAAATAAATAAGATAAAATAAATAAAATAAGCTACGTATCTAGAGGCATCATATTAAGGCAAAAGGCCAGGTAAGGGATTATTGCATCCTTCACAACATCTATATTAGGAAGGGAAAGAAGAGCTCTCATTATCACTATTGACAGACAGAGAAGGGAATGACTCACCTCAGGTCAAAAACAAATCAAGTGTAGAAATGAGTCTGGTCTGGAAATCACACTTACTAGTGTAAGTGCGCTAATTCTCAAGACCTCTGCTGACTACATTATTCAAATAAAGCACCTGAATCTGGGTATTCATATGACCTTTTTCAAATATTAAACTTGCTGCAACCCACTAGATAAATAATATACCAAAGGTCAGGAAAGAGAGAAAATAGTGGTTCTCCTAAGTTCAAAGATTTTTTTGTCCTCTTCTTTGAGAATTGTCCCTACTATTTTCCAACTTTTCTAAGAATCAAGCTGTGATTTAAAAGACTACTGAGTTCATGCATGTCTGTGTGTATGAAACATGCATGGTTACAGTCGAATACACCTTTATCTCATATGAGTGTGATGTCTCCCATAACTGTGCACCCCACACTTCTACAGACAAAACACTTAATACACTACATCTTTAGAACAAATACAGATTTCTTTTTTCACTTATTCCTTAAGAAAATACTATCCTCGATAAATGTGATGCGAGCATTCAAAAGCCCTGACAATGAGTGAAGAGAGGGATCAGCTTGCCTTATGTAAACAAAACAAAGTCAGACACTTAGGATCCTTCCATAAGGGTCTGCTGAGCTTTCTTAAAGATCCAGTCTGCATTCCTATTGGGGAGGTGGTACTGTGCAACAGACGGTAGATAGATAATGTCATCTCTACTTTACTCAAGAGTAGCAATATACAAAACTCCCCGTGGAATGGGTATGCTTAGGTAGAGAAAACCAGGGACCTCTATCACAAACACTGAATTCTGCTCTCAAAACTTGAGAGTGCGCCAGGCGCTGGTGGCTCACACCTGTAATCCTAGCTACCCAGGAGGCTGAGATCTGAGGGTCATGGTTCAAAGGCAGCCAAGCTGGAAACTCCGTGAGACTCTTATCTCCAATAAATGACCAGAAAACTGGAAGTGGCACTTTGGCTCAAGTAGTAGAGTGTTCGACTTGAGCTGAAGAGCTGAAGGACAGCCCCCAGACCCAGAGTTCAAGCCCCACGACCGACCAAAAAAAAAAAAAAACTTTGAAAGTGTAACTCTTCAAATGCTTCATTAGAGTTCTCCTACTCACTTGCAATTGGTAGCTGGGCTTGGTCCCTGGATTGTTTGTGAGGTGCAGGACAAGACTGATTCATTGATTGGAGAGTCTTCAGTCAGGATTTTTTACCAAAAAAGAAAAAAAAATAGTGACAAAGAAGGGGTCTTACATAGGTCTACCCCCATGAAAGTATTTATAAAATATTATATTAACTAAAGCATTCACAGTAAGGAGAGAGTAGATTAGATGACTGAGAGAATGGATGACTTCACCTCACCACGGTTGGGGCTGGGAAGGTGGCTCAGTGGTAGAGCGCTTGCCTTGCATGCATGAGGCCCTGGGTTCAATTCCTCAGCACCACATAAGCAGAAAAAAAAAAGCCGGAAGTGGCACTATGGCTCAAGTGGTAGCATGCTAGCCTGGAGCTGAAGAGCTGAGGGACAGCGCCCAGGCCCAGAGTTCAGGCCCCACGACCGGACCCAAAAAAAAAGGAGGCTAAATCAATATACAGGAAAAATTCCCACATATATGGTCAAAGCTCCATGGCATCTCTGTTGACAATATGCAAATTGTGCGATCAGCCAAGTTACCCAAATCTTGATGAGTTCATCAGGAAAATATGGTACATATATAGCATGGCATATTTCTCAGCCATAAAGAAAAATGAAATGTCATTAGCACAAGCTAGATATCAGGATCTCACTCATAAATAATGATAATAATGCCAACAACAAATAGTATTAATAGTAATAATGGGCTATGAGTGTAGAGGATAGACTGTCTAGAAGGGCCCAATGGAAAGGAGGAAGAGGATGAGGTGTGAATAGGACTGAAATTATATATACATTTATGTTTATGTGTGTGTGTGCATGTGTATAGAAAAGTGTGGGAAAGTGGAGAAGAAGGAGGAAGGAAGTATAAGAGTTTGTTTAAAGTACATTGTTGGCAGGTTGGGAAGATCACAATGAATTCCCTTGTGTTACTAATCTATGTTAGTTCAAAATTTAAAAGCAAGAGGAGAGAGAGTGAGGGGGAGAGAGAGAGGGCTTAGAAAGGAAGAAGAAAGAACCTACCAACTGGCCATCTGTCCTTGATTCCCCAGTTTGAACTCCCCTCAAGGAAATGTTCTTCCATCTTGTATACCATTCTTTCCCCTGGTGGTAGTATAGCCAGTATTCAATGTGCATGAAGAAGATGGTCAAGAAAGTGTTTTTGACTGCATCAAATTCAAAGGTATGACAATTTCCTGGAAGGAGTGATAGATGCTTCTGAAGAATTCGTTGTGTACTTCTCATTGTTGCTCTTTGTCTCTATTTTCTTATATAATCCTCTCTGAGGACCTATGAGATCAGAAGTAAGTAATGTGCATCATAGAAATGAAGATATTGTCAAGTAGGAATGGGACCACGATTACTTAGCTGTAGAGCACCATTCTCTTACTCTTCACCCAGAAATCTCCAGGTCTAGATGTGGAAGCTGGAAAGAGAATGTTATGCCACCAAGTAGTTCAGTCTTACAAACAGAAAGAGGGGGCGGGGATAGAATTAGAAGCCCAGCACCACAGCAGCTGAAAGCCATTCTCAACCCTGTGATGTCGGGGAGAGGGAGTTATCTATCTTCTCCCAATCACCGTGTCCTGATCTATACTCTGCTAAGTCAGCTAATGCTCATAATATTACCATATTCTCTTCATACTCGTCAGTAAGATTTGTGTGCAGTTTAGTGTCCCTAAAAATTAGCATGTGTTGTATCATCAATATCAAACGATCTTTTCCGCCAAAAGGCAGAAGAGTGAGATGCAGCCCTTTTATTTGTTTCCAGGATGTAGAAAACTGGTCTGCATAGAAGACTCCTGTTCATTAACTCATTTGACTTCTTTGCAATGGTAGCATCCCATGCAATTTAATTTTCAGTGAAATATGTATCTCTAATTGTCACTTAAATGACTTCAAAAAAGATTACAGTGAGAGGCTTATGAGACAGATTTCATACACAGAAGACTACAGCATCAAGGTAATGCAATTAGAGTTAGAAGACATTGCCAATGTTGTAGAATAAATCATAAGACTTTTGAAGGTAGTGAAGCATCGCATGGCTGATGCATGCATTGTGAAGGGCTATCACAGGGCACCGTCATCTGCTTGACAAATGCTACTACTAGGTTTTCAAGAGATGATATTAAACTTCCATCAACCTGTACTCCAATTAAAGAAAGAAGAGAACTATCAACAAACAAAAGTAGAAAATGCAAACAAAGCAGCTACAAATGTCTAAACCTAAACAACACAAGAGCATGTGTTATTAAAACAAAGTGTATCAAGGTAAAACTTCAAATTCCAGTACCCTAAAAAATATCAGAAGAATCAGACATCAGACTCTGACAAAGAAACTTGGACTTCAAATTTGATTTCAATTTCAAATGAGATGTAAATATTTTATTGCATTGATCAACCTAAGCTATTGTTACGTTGTTCATAAAACAAACATTTGTGCTCTGAACCCACTTTTAGTGTTTTCTATAATTCATTTTCTGCTAGAGGTTCCACCTCTAGGGAGGGGTTAGGGACGCAGAAGGAGGGAAACAGGGAGGAAAAGAAGGAGGAAGAGAGGGAAGGAGAATAAGGAAAAAATGAGGGAAGGAGAGAGAGAAATGGAAGTAAAGAAGAAGGGAGGGAGAAAGGTTGAGAAGAATGGAGGGAGGAAGGAAGGGAATATATAGAGAGAGAGAAGTAGATATAGATATATACAATGGACTATTACCAAAGAGAAATATTATTCTTAGCCTTTTCCAGACTCTAGACATTTGCATTCCTTGGCTGGTGGTCTCTTATGTTCAGGTCTTGCAGTCACACAATTGTGCTTCCATCAGTATATCTGATGATATCAGTATATGCTGGTTCTTCTGCCTCACATAAGTGTGTGATTACATTGGGCCCTCTGTAATATTGTAAGACAGTCTTTCCTTTGCAAAACCCTTAATCACACCAGCAAAATATTTTTTGTCAAGTACCACAGGCACCAACTGCAGAAATTAGGAAATGGACATCTTTGCAGATCTGTTATTCTGCTCACCACAAGTGATTAAACTGGTGGCTGTCGAGATGATTTTGTCCACCATATCAGACATATCTATCTTAAGCAGTGAAGTGTCCATTAAAGTTGTCATTTACTTCCTAAGCCTCTCCTGCCTCTATCCCATTGGTATAGTTATCAGTTTCAATTCTTGAACTTAAATTTATATATTCGGTGTCTAATCTCACAGCTCAGGAATTGTGTGCTTCTGTGCTCTGAATCTAGCATGTTCTTCCTTCCTTTCAATTATCCTTATTGAGAGGAATCTTTTGAAAGGAAGAATCCATCCTTGGAAAAATCTTTCCTCAAATCAAAATTCATCCATTGTGAGTATGTATTATTCCAGATTCCCTTTCAATTTAGCCTTGGAAAATATAGAAATCCACAAATGTGTCAGAGAATCAATTCATTAAAAAAAAAGGTATCTCTCTACTAAAGTAAAGGGGTCAGCCTTCAACACTAATCAATATTCAGAGACTAGGAGAGTTGCATGATGAGCATAGTGAGATATGATCCTAGCTAATTTTACCCTTGCAATTATGTTATACAGAGGCTAGAGGTAACCCTTATCACTTAACAACTTCAGTGATCAATGGACAACTTTTTTTTTCATTTTCTTCAGAAATAAAGGAAGGAAATGAAAATCTATATCAATGAAACTCATATTAAAGTTTCCAATTTAAACATGAAAGCCAGGAAATGTAAGCATCTCAAGGGAACATTAACTTGTTCATATTTCATGGGTTTCATTTTCAGGTATAACACTTAACTGTGTAATTAGCAATCAAAAATACTTTTATCTGTGTTCTTTGTGCATTTGATGTTATTATGTGATCCTGGATTTTCACATTTCCTGACTTCTGTGTTTAAATGTGTACCCCGAATGCTACATTATTTTTGCATCTTACATTAGTTATTGATGGCTTGTGAATGAAATAAATGCCCTAGCCAGTCTTTCTTACCTCTAACTTCCGCAGATAATTTCAGCAGACACACATTTTATGAACCAATATTACAGAAGCTCTATAAAAATCCTTAATGGAAAACAACACGATTCTTACTGAAATGTATGGGAGCTCTAAAAGGTTTTTCACTTTGTAACAATTACGTTGAATCTCTTTGAAAGGTTGTTACTTGTTTTGCTTCTTTATGTCATTACATCAATTTTACCTTGTGCTAAAACCTATTTCAAAAATTAAAGCTTCACAGCAATTTCCAACATATCAAAGACTTAAATGTATCCCTATCAAGCCTACAACATGCTGTTTGCTCTAAAAATCATCAAGACCTCAGGTATAGGACAGAATAAGTTACTACTTAAAGGCATGCTAATTGTCAAAGACTTTCCTTTCTTGGTATTTATGACTTCCCATTGTTACATTTCACTGCCAAATAGTAAGGCAATAGTAGATTAAGAGCCAAACACATTTGTAATTGAAATTGCTACAAGCACAAATGTCTAGCTTTCAAAAGTAGGAGTGTTATCAAACATGGAAAACAATCCACCAAATGACGGCAGTATATGAGCATGCACCAGTCTCATTACAGGTAAGGAGATTCCTGTTATACTCACTCCTCTTGAAAGCCACCTCTACCGCCACCTTCACCTTCACCTCCCTATCCAATGGGAAAGAGTAATCAGGATTCAAGACCCCTAACTCCTATTACTTCCCTGTCTAAAGCCAAAACTTCTTATGCTTTATTCTTATTGATAATGCCAATAAAATTAGGTATCAGCAATTATTGGACATAAAATTAGAGATAAAACAGACATGAGGGAAATATCTGCATCATGGAAAACAAGCTTGAAAGATGAGTTTTTAAAAAATAATCCTCTGACCTTACTAGTCTAGCAAACTCATGAACAGAACAGCTGCAAAACACCCTTTGGTACCGGTAGTTGACTTTTGCATGGCATCTTAAAATATAATTTTGATTTTACTTATTGCATTCACAGCACAATCTAAATTTAATTCAGTTACTTAAGGTGGGAAAAGTGCTAAAACTTTTGGTTACATGTTCACATTCTCTAGTTCTTTTTCAGTCTTAGAAACCTCATTTTTATACATAATCACAATATTCTGAATTATATAGAGAGACATATAGATACAGATAGAAAGAAATGTATCCATCGAGAGAAAGTGCTCCATTAGTTCATGTTCTTTCATCCTCAGATAAGAAGTTATAATGGTACCAGATATATGTACCAGCTAGGAAAAGATAATACCCATATTCCCAAATCAAATAGATGCTCCACCCAAAATAAATCCTGCTACTATTTGTGCTCCTAAGACAAAACACCCCAAATAGACCTATGGTCTATTATCTTTAAAACTGAGACATGAACATGATCATGTTTGTAGATGACAGTACTCAATAAAAAATGTGCATTTGATTTTGAAGCTGAGATTGTTTATAGAAAGACAGCTGCCATTGAGACCGTGGGGAGAAAGCTTTAGAGCTTTCACTGTGGCTGAACTTTTCTTCCAGCACAGAACTGGTGGCACTAATTCATACCAAGTACCTATGAGAAGATGGATTTGTAGAGCAGCATAGAACAGGAATCAGAAAACATTTGCTGTAAAGTTTACCTGTTGGCACTATCTGCAAAGAGTCTGCAGTGGAAGTGGCACTGTAGTTCAAGCGGTAGCATGCTTGCCTTGATCTGAAGAGCTGAGGGACAGTGCCCAGGCCCAGAGTTCAAGCCCCATGACTGACAAACAATGCTTGGTAAGAAATGTACTCATTACCTTGCTCATGTAACTGTAACCCCTCTGTACAGCATTTTCACAATAAAAAACTTATTTTAAAAAGAGTCTGGCAATAATACTTTAGCCTTTACTTTAGTTTTTTGTTTGGACTCTTTCTTTTCTATAGATCATTAGAAAGGTAAAATGTATTATCTATGTGAATGCTAGAAAGCAGGTCTCATGGCTGTGTTAGTCCATAATTTGCTCAACCTATGTCCATTGCAGAAGGATGGAAGACACTACCAACTTTAATTTTCACTAAGCCAAGTTTGATTCCCTAATACCATTAACCTTTGTAGCCTGACAAACATTCAAGACTCAAAGAGCAATCATGAATGTTTCAAAGAGCAATCATGAATGTTACTCACAGATCTTAACAGCTCGATCACACTATCATGAACTGGACTATTTCATTTATCTAGATCAGCTTCCAATTTGGCTAGCTCCCGGGGCTGGTGAGAGGCTCTGGCAGTGGGTTGCTTTCAGGTGGTTCCATCATGAGTTTCCTTAGGTTTCCTCAGAACTAGTCATTCTGAACATGGCTATATTCTAAGAGTAAATCAAGCAGAAGTAGATCCCCATTTTTACAGCTCATCCTCAAAAGCCAGACTGCATTTTTGCTGTAGTTTCAGCCATCATTGGATGCAAAGCCCGGGAATGCAAACATCCCAGATCAGAGAAGGAGCATAAACACAGAAGACACTCTTGTGGCTGTTGAGGACAACAAAATCTGTTACCCAAGGGAAAAAAATCAAATGGAATACTTGTCCCTTGGCACCTGGAGGTCAATCATTTTCTCTGCCCTTTTGGAATAAGGAAGGTTGCACAAGGTTAAACAGATAAAAGAAACCTCTACAGTCTAGCCTCAGAGAATTCATCAGAACACTTCATTAAACTTTCTGTTGGTCTAATGTTTTAGATGCAGGATAAGTTTGGAAACTAGACTCCCATTTTCTGGCACCAAAAAATAAATAAATAAATAAAACTTCAGCTCTTTGGATATATAGAATGAGTTACGGAAGGCAAGAGACACCAGCTACCAAAAGAAAAATCATGTTGAAATCTTTCAAATGATTTCCAATGAAAACTAAAAATGTGCTTAGTCTGTAACTTTAAAAGGCCATGGAATTTCTTTGGGACATTTTTTTTTCTTTAGAGTCAAGTCTATCTCCAGGCTCACATATGTCTTAGTTGAGGGGCTTTGCAATTTCAGCAGCTTAAACCTTACTTTAAGTTGCTTCAGTTTGCAACATTCCAATAATCTCTTGCATTTGGGGATATCGATCCACAAGTCTAGGAGTGGCCAGTTAAGCACTGTGTGGCAAGGAAAAGCTTGGCTGTGGTGTGCAGCCCTGCCCGTCTTGGCGATCAGCTCAGAGGACGTAACTTTTATCAATGTGTAAAGATCTATATCCATCATGAAAACCCACAGCAGTCAACTGCACACTTCATGTGTGCTGAGATTTGATTGGTCAGATTTTCTGTTACTCAAGGGAGGAGCTACAGGCTGAGTATGCCATCAGGAATTATGAGGGTGATACAAACCTTAAAACTTACCCTTTGCTCAAAATGTCCAGATACTTTGGGTCCTATTCCCCATCAGATTGATGCAGAATGGGTGAAAATTGTGTCTACATGCTGTTTTCATACATTCATTGATAATATGATTTTTTTTCTAATGTTTGGGGGAAAGTTAGAGGTAGAACTCAACTGGGGTGGCACACTGAAGCTGCGAAAGTGCTGTGATGCTGCTTAAAATAAAAATTCATTCACCTGCTTGCTTACTCCTCCCTCTTCCCTCTTTTCTTTCCTCTTTCTCTCTTGTCTCTTTTCTCTCTCCTTTGTTTCTTTCTTCTTTGTTTCTTCTCCCCCCCCCACACACACACATTTTGCTAGTCCTGGGGTTTGAACTCAAAGCCTGGCACTTACTAGGTAAGTGCTCTATCACTTGAGGCACATGCTATAGTCCTTAATGTTTTAGTTTAGTTTTTGATACATTTTAATGCTCTTGCCCAAGTCATCCTTGATTGTGCCCATCCTCCTTCTTCCTCCCAAGTCAATGGGATTAAACCAAGAATCATCATGTCCAGCTTGATTTTTGAGATTTTAACCTAAGCTCACCTGACCTCTGCCTCTCAGACAGCAGAGATTATAAGCAAATGCCAACATTTCCAGCCCCTATATTCTTTTATTTGCTAAGGCTTAAAGTAACCTATCTGTACAAGGCACATCATTTTAATGTAGATTGTATATTTATTTGGAGTACTTTAAGGAAGACCCATGGACTTCCTGAAACCTAATTCCCTGCTTCCACCAAATCCTACTTTGCTCTTAACTCATAAATCTGATTAGCTTGCCAAAATCATAAGGACAATGTGACAAATTAAATATTCTTTTGACCTGGCTTGCAAGGCATACCTTCAGAGCCTTTCCTTCTGCACACTTTTCAATATCCTGCCATCACTACCTGTCCAAAGCAAATAACTCTCAGTAATTACTCCTTCAATCAGCATCAGAAAATCATGACACCTAGAAACTTACCTGAGAACATAATCATTAAATCCATTGCAATATCTAATGGCTTGGCAAGAAAAATGGTATTAAACGTGACCATCTAAGAATATGCTATTCATCTGATCCTTGGGTTATATATTATAACTCAAACTCATCTTTGGATGAAGTTATAGGACCAGAAAGCTATATAAATGAACCACATTAACCTACATCATACAGAATCACTTTCACTGAGTTATGTCTCAATATCCAGCCTTAAATTTATGTCTAGGGTTGAAGTAAGAAAGAAAGGTGAAGCACGCTGCCCTGGTACTATAAAATCCAAGTATGAATATTGCCTTTTGGATTTTAGAGCCTCCTTCATTAGAGCTTTTTTGTTCCCTAAGAAAGACAATGTTTTCTTTTTGTGAAGTTGTGCATGGCAAGGACATGGCTTAACCTAAAACTTATATTTATATATTTCAGGTAACTGTAAGCAGCAAGTAATAAACCACAAGCCATAAGACTTAAAGACCCTACCAAGAAAAACATTCCTCTTTTTCCTCCCTTTGGGCATAATGGATGTTGAACTCAGGGTCTTGAGGCAACGTACCTCTTTATCCTTGCTCCCAGACCTTTGTTATTTGTTATATCATTGTTATGTCTTTATTTTTTATTAGAGTTTCACATGTATGACTAGGCCAACTTGGACTGTAACAGCCTTTAGGTAAGATGACAAACAGCATCAGAAGAGAGAAAGGAAGAGAAAAAGAGAGGGGGAAGAGAGAGAAAGAGATCCAAACAATTTTCTGGTGCTTGGGGAAAATATCTAGTTGGTTTGATGTTTGTAATAGTTGTAACATTCACATACAAACCTGTTCTTGATCTAAAATGGAGTCATCAAAAGCCTCACTATATACAGAACTACTGATGTACTTCCATTGATTTATTTTTCATCTCTGTTTTTATCTCTTTGTTTTTCATTGCTCTATAATAGTTGTTCCTATTGATGAGATGTAATGTGATATTTCAATGCATCTATTACAATGCCCAGAGATCTGATTAGGAAAATTATCATTTCTTCAAATATGTATTTTTATTTGTGTTGGAAGTCTCAAGATTCTCTAATTGTTTGTTGTCAGTCATGGGGCCTGAACTCAGGGCCTAGCTGTCCCTGAGCTCTTTTGCTCAAGGTTAGTGCCCTACCCTTTTGAGCAACAACTCCACTTCTGCTTTCTGTGGGTAATTGGAGATAAGTCTCAGACTTTCCTGCCCAGGCTGGCTTTGAATCTCTGCAGATCTCAGCCTCCTGAGCACCTAGGACTACAGACAAGCCACCATTAGCTGGCTTCTAATTCTTTTTTAAATACTTAATAAACTATTTTAAATTATGGTCACCATACTGGGCTATAGAATCCTAGCACTTATTCCCCCTCCATAATTGTATTCTTGCCCCAATTATGCAATTTTCTTTTATCACCTCTTTTATCATGGCCCCTTTTATCTCTGGTGACCACTGTTCTATACTGCTTTTTTAATACATTAATTGCACAAAATAATGGATTTTATAATGACATTTTCGTATTTCCATGTAAGATACTTGGACCTTTTTCATCTACTATGCTCTACTTCTATAGATTAGCTTTTTTTTTTTTTTTGGTCAGTCTTGGGGCTTGAACTCTGGGTCTGGGTGCTGTCTCTCAGCTCTTCAGCTCTAGGCAAGCACTCTACCATTTGAGCCACAGCTCCCCTTCTGGTTTTCAGGTGGTTTGTTGGAGATTAGAGTCTCTTGGACTTTTCTTGCCCAGCTGGTTTTGAACTGAGATACTCAGATCTCAGCCTCCTGAGTAGTTAGGATTACAGGCGTGAGCCACCACCACCCGGCTTGAGATTAGCTTTTTTAAGCTTATATCCACCTTTACAAATGAGGCTTCTCTTACTTTAGTATTATATTTCAAGTAGGGATATGCAGTAAAGTCAAGGAGACATAGCAAGGCTACGAGGAACAGAGCAAGGAACAGAGAGAGACACTGCTGTCAAATAGAAAAATATTATTCTCAGGGAAAGATATACAAGTTGTATAGGTAAAGAAAACTTTAAAATGTTGAAAAGAACATCATTATATGTAACAGATAAAGAACAGATATATACACAGATGATTGATGGATTGATTATTGGTAGATAATAGATATATACATATACACAGATACATAAATAGATACATAGACTGATAAAAACAGAGAAATCAGAGAAAAAGAGCCTGTCAGAAAAAGAAAATAGTAATTCTTTGAATTGAAGAAAGTGATAGCTGAAATGAAAAGTGAATAAAGCCACACAGATCTAAAAAATATTTAAATCACCACCAGGAAGTAGGAAAAAAGGACAGAAAAACCACCAAATAAAAGGAGCAAAAGTTATGTATAGAGTGTTCAGGTGGATCATCTTGAGGTCCAAGCTCTAACTCACTGCAGTTGAGATCATCAAAGTGTGTCCACAGAGATCAGAAGGAAAACTAAGATGGAATTTGTCAGAACTGACAGACACAAACTTCAGAATCTAAATGGTGGGCTGAGTGTTCAGCATAATGAATAGAAAACAAAAAGGGAGACACTTTGTTGTAAAACTTTGAAGTGTCAAAGATAAAATATAACACAAGAAGCTTCTGAGGAGATTACAGTGTACCTACTAATGAAGGGAAACACACAACAAAACACTTAATCATCTGTAGTAAATTCTACACTATATATGATACAGTAACACTTCAAAATAGTAGGGGGGGAGGATTTTTTTTCTGTCAGCCATGGGACCTGAAATTTGGGCCTGGGCGCTGTCTCTCAGCTCTTCAGCTGAAGCCTAGCACTTTACCACTTGAGCCTCAACCCCACTTTGGGCTTTTTCTGCTTATGTGGTGCTGAGGAATCAAACCCAGGACACTCTACCACTGGTAGAGCCACCTTCCCAGCCCTAGGGGGATTATTCTTAACAGAGAACGCCTTGTGGTCACAGGTTTGAGGTAAAAGCCCGTCTATATTGTTAGAGAAACAAAAAGATCTATTAGGGAGACAATCCCTAAGAATATCTAATATAAATAATTTTATGCATTAAGACAGGATGAAAGAAAATACTGAGGTCATAGGTAGAAAGCATTTTAGTGAACAAATGTCTGATTGGCATTTGTAAAATGTATAAGATGATTTTACAAGGAAACTACAAGGCAAAATACAAAAAGAAATCAGTCCAAAAAAGGGCAAAACTGAGAAAAATTATAATAATTCTCTTGCAAATATTAAATGTAACAATAAACATAGATACCCTCTGGGTTTAAAGTGAGATGGAATTAGACAAGAAAGGTTGCTGCAAGAACAGTTCTGCTGATCTAAATATTCACCCAGTAAGAACAAAGAAGGATATTCTTAGGAGAGGATAACAAGGACTCAATGGCTATGTGCATATGATCATATAAAATGATGCTTATCCGGGCTGGGAAGGTGGCTCAGTGGTAGAGTGCTCACCTTGCATGCTTGAGGCCCTGGGTTCGATTCCTCAGCACCACATAAGCAAAAAGAAAAAAGCCGGAAGTGGTGCTGTGGCTCAAGTGGTAGAGCGCTAGCCTTGAGCTG